>NC_139250.1:24182777-24782777 GCF_977018435.1 Lepisma saccharinum | reverse complement strand
ATTAATATTAAGTATATACACTAAATATACAAATCACACAGCTGAACCTAACTGATATTTTTATTAAGTATAAAGTTTTGAATTGAAGCCCAGAAAATCTTATATAATAAACAACAAGAAAAATGCCAAAACAAAAATATTGTGACCAATGCAATAAAAATATATTTAGCTCTAATTGGGCCAGACACCAAAAGATTTGTAACCCAGACAAATGCAGAACTCCCACAAAAATATGCCCCAAATGCCATAGAAAATATAGCATGGAATATTTCACATATAAACATAAAGGTACTTGCTCTGCACAGTCATCAACATTGCCCCATCAACCATCTACATCTGGTCTGAAAAGGAAGCATGAAACACCTGTTAATGCTTCACCTGCAAAGCAGCCACGCTATGCACCCATCCATAGCAGTTTTAACGGCCAATTAAGGGATCACCGTTTTGTATCAGAGCCAAGATGTGACATTGAGAATTTTTTGAACAGTATAAATTCTGATCTGCAGGCAATTCTAAATGCACAAAATGGCTCTTATAAGCAGTCCCTCAAATTGTTTACACAATATAAGAAGCCAAATGGCACAAAATTTACACAGCCCCACATAACAGAAACTGTAGCGGTATATTCAAATGCAAATTCAGACAAAATAATAAGCAGTTTGATAGATCAATTGAATATTAAACACTCTGAATTTGCTGGAAAAGAGTCTGGATGGAGCCTATGCGGATCTCCACACAAGCTCTATGTTAATATTTCTGAATTCAGCTCATTACAAGGATCTACGTATGTGCCATTACCTGCCAATATCAAAAACAAAACAGCCGTGGTTAATATAAAAAATAATGACCAGAAATGCTTTTTGTGGTGTATTTTAGCTGCTTTGTATCCAGTTTCAAGCCATCCTGAGAGAATAACTTATTATAAACAACATGAACATGATTTTGATGAGGCAATGGAGGGTTTAGAATATCCAATGTCTGTTCAGAATATTGATAAATTTGAAAAAAGGGCCAAGCATATCAATGGCAAACAATTATCTATTAATGTATTTATTTGTTCCACTGGCCGTGGCAATTGCTTGATAGAACCTCTCAGAATCAGTATAATTGATGATGATTCTACTGTTCCGATTGATCTGCTCTTAATTAATGGGGAAGGCACATATCATTACACTCTGATACATAATCTTGAAGCTTTGGTGAGAACACAACTAGACAAATCCAATACAATATTTAAGTTGTGCAGAAGATGTTTAAGTGTATTTGATGGTAAAAAAATAATAAAAGGGGTTTGTAAAGTGAATGCAGAAATTGCCAAAAACAAGTTAATTGAGCATCTGAAATACTGTGGCAACCATAAACCTGTTCATATGGTGATGCCCAATCCAAGTGAAAATTGCAAATTCAAAAAGTTTGAAGCCTTGTTGGAACACCCAGCATATATTGTCTGTGATTTTGAATCAAACCTCAAACCTCTTGCATTCTGCAATCCAGATCCTGAAGAATCTTCAATTACACCATACCAGCTACATGAACCTTCCAGTTTTTGTTATGTGGTTGTACAGGATGGTGTTGTTAGTAAAGAGAATTTATACATGGGAGCAGATGCCATCAAAGAATTTGCACATAGAATAGAAAATGAGTGCCATGACATAGCATCTAATGTTCTATTAAAATCAAAACCCATGTTGCCTTTAACAGAGGAACAGATTGAAGATTTCAACAATGCAGAAAAATGCCCGGTATGTGATTCTGAATTTTCAGATATAAATATCAAGGTTCATCACCATTCTCATACTGATGGTAAATACAAAATGGCCCTGTGTAATAGCTGTAATATTAAGATCAAGAGACCAAGATTTGTCCCCATATTTTGCCATGGTGCATCCAATTATGATTTCCATCATTTGATCAGATACGAGGGGTTTGACAAGCAGAATTTAAATATTTTAGCTGAAAATGATGAGAAATATATATCTATTAGCAAGATAATTAAAGTTAATGGTGTTCCTATTCACATAAGATTTCTTGATTCCTACAGAATTTTATCAGCTAGCCTGGCTACACTGGCCACTCAATTATCTGATGATCAATTCAAAATCACAAGTGCCTTGTTTCCAAATCAGGACCTGAAATTAATTAGGCGGAAGGGTGTATATCCATATGACTATGTTACAGATTTTTCTAAATTTGATGAGTGTTCCCTGCCACCACAAGAAGAGTTTTACAGCAAAATCAGAGGATCTGGAATTACTGATGAAGATTATCACCATGCCCAATTGATGTGGAACAATTTAAATTGCCAGACATTTGGTGATTATCACATGGCATATTTAAAACTTGATGTCACCCTCTTAGCTGATATACTTCAGGCATTCAGAAAATCTTCCATGCAAAATTATAAACTGGATCCAATATATTTTTTCAGTGCCCCGGGCCTAGCATGGGCCGCAATGTTTTTCAACACCAAAAATCCATTGGATCTGATCCAAGATCAAGATACGTATCTGTTTATGGAGAAATGTATAAGAGGAGGGATGGTGCAATGTTCCCAGAGATATGCCAGAGCAAATAACAAATATATTCCTGATTATGATCCAGCACTGCCATCAAATTATATAGTGTATGTAGATGCAAACAGCCTCTATGGTCATGCCATGATGCAAAAACTGCCATATTCAGGGCTTGAATGGGTCCAAGATTTCAATATTGAGAATCTTAAGGATTTTGATGACAGTGACTATGGCCTCTTCTTAGAGGTTGATCTGACAATTCCAGATAATTTACACAACAAATTTTCTGATCTGCCCCCAATTCCCGAGGTTCAGTGCTCACCTGGCTCTAAACAGAAGAAATTGATGATGACTCTAGAGCCGAAACAGGATTATGTCATTTATTACAAAAACCTCCAGTTCCTGATGAATCATGGTGTTCAAGTGACCAAAATTGGCAAAGTTTTGAGGTTCAGGCACTCAAAATGGTTGAAACCATACATTGATACAAATACAGAGCTTCGAACATCTGCAAAGAGCCAATTTGATAAGGCCTTGTTTAAATTGATGGTCAATTCTGTGTATGGCAAAACTATTGAAAATGTCAGAAAACATACCGATGTTAAAATAATTACTGACCCCAGCCTGAGCAAAAAATTGGTTGCAAAGCCTAATTTCAATTACAGAAGAATTTATGATGAAAATATGGCACTTTTCAACATGAAAAAAACAAAGATTAAGTTTGATAAACCTATTTATATAGGGGCTGTGATATTGGAATTGGCCAAATTACACATGTTAACATTGTATTATGATGTGTTGAAACCTTTTTATGGTGATTGTGTAAAATTGATGTACATGGACACGGATAGTTTTATTCTTGATATTCAAACAGATATTGTTTATCAAGATATAGCACAGCCTGAATTGTTTAAATATTTTGATACCAGTGAACATACAAAAATTCAACACCACAACAAAAAGGTGCCTGGCAAGTTAAAAGATGAGACACTTGGTGATGTTATTGTGGAATTTGCTGGGTTAAGTGCCAAGATGTACAGTTTTGAAACATGTAGTGGTGTTGCTGCCAAAAAGGCCAAGGGTATTGGCAAAGTAACTGTTGAAAAAGAGCTCCAATTTGAAGATTATAAAAATTGCCTCAAATCCCAGAATTCAATCAAAACATCAGAATCCAGAATTCAGAGTGTGGATCACTTATTGACTTTAAATATTGTAAGAAAAGTGGCCCTGGACCCACATGATGATAAGAGATGCATTTTATCATGTGGCATACATACTCTACCATGGGGGCATTGTGATTTGAAAAATGGCAATCAATGCCCAAACACAGAGCATGATTTGAAATAAATAAACATGCCTATGAACTTATTTGGGTTCAAAAAACAGGCTATTATGGAGCTGCCAACACCACAACCCTCTTCTGATATAATATCTAAACTGAGTGGCTTGTTAATTATTCATCTGAACAGCATACTTACAGATGTTGATGATGAAACAGGCAAAACATTGTACATATTTAACAATAATTTAAATCATTACCAATTACCTGTAGGTGGGCAATTGCAATTTATTACAACCCCTTAGGGCAATGTCAAGATTTCAATAGGGAGAAATATTTATAGAATTAAGCACTCAAACATGGTTTCTGGCACTGTATATACTGTTTCTGCTGGTGACTGCTTATATATTGAGGTCCCTGGATCATATGACAAGCTTATACCCTTTTTTATAGAATTAAGAATCAGATACTCTATAATAAATAACCACTAAAACAAAAATGCCTAATGATATATTTGGCCATACAAGGCATGAAGATCACAGTGATGAGATTCTGATGCTTGATGTCAGAGTCAAGAAATTAAGAAGTGATTTACAAGCTTTACAAACCACACTCAATGCCAGTCTTCAATTAGAAATTACAAATTTGCAATCACAATGCATGGACCCTCTTCTTAAAATTGATTCTGAACTCAAATTGTTGCTTCAAAAATATACTGATCTGGCAACATTAGATAATTTTCAAAGTTTAGAAGAAGCTGTAGCAGCTCTTCAAGCCAAATTTAAGACCCAGGCCACCAATTCTGAGCAATTGAAACAACAATTGGAAGAGCAGATAAATAATGTCCAGGCACAGCTCCAAACAATTGTCAAAAGCATAAAATCACAAGAAGATTTTGATCTAGTGATTTCCACTCTAAAAGAACAGATTCAATCACTCCAAATACCTAATCTGGATCCTCTGCACAATGCCATAGCCGAGGTTAAAGAAAAAATTGAGACACTTGAAAATTGTATGAACAACTTGCCATCTTCTGATGCTTTGAGTGCAATAACTCGGAGTGTAGCAAATATTAAGCTGCAACTTGAAACATATGAAGATTTTGGAAAAATTCAAAGTACCATAACCCATCTTGGAGGTACAATAGCAGCAGTGCAAAGTGATTTGGCAAATGTACTAGAATCCCGATTGCCTGGGATTGTAGATACTCTTGTTAGTGTCCAGCACCAAATCACAAAGCTTGAAAACCTCAACACTGAATCTGAACTATCTCATTTTCATCACTTGATCGATGATATCCAAACAAAACTTGAAATTTTACAACAATCCACACCCACTCAGGCAGATATAGCCCTGCTCCAAAATGCTATGCAAAATGTGGCTGATGCTTCTGAATTAAACAATGTGAAATTGGCACTTGAATTTTTGCAAAATACAGTATCAAATCTTCCCACATCACAGGAACTTAAAAATATTAAGAGAGCAGTGAATCGCATATTGAAATCAGAAGATATCAAGAATATCCAGGCAGAGATCAAACAACTCACTCAGACAGTGGCCACTCTACCAACTAATCAACATATTAATGAACTGCATGCCCTGTTTGAGGATATCAGAAGACAGGTCCATGATCTTACTGCTCAAAATTCAAAATTGGCAGTTGTTGAAAATTTGCAACAAATTGTAGCTAATATCAAGCAACAGCTAGGAACCATGGAATCCAATCAAGCAAATGCTCTGTCTGTTTTTGCAACCCAGCTACAAGAAATTGTGCAACAATACAAGAAACTTATTGTGGACATAAAAATCAAGCCAGGCCATGATGATGTTGTTAGGACCATCAATGAGCACCTTGAATCTGTAACAAGCAGATTGCTCACAGCAGAAAAGGAAATAACAGGCATAATCGAGAATCCAAAACATACAGTAATTCTTGAATTGTACAGCATCCCCAACAAAGAATATGATTCTCCATTTACACCAGGTGGCAAAATATATATGCTGTCCCCTGCACAATTTTATTACCAGTTTTTTGTTGGGGGCACATTGAGACCAATCAAGATCAAATATTGGCTTCAACCACAGGCACACCACTACCCCACCTTATCAATAACAAATGCTGATAACAAAGTAAAAATCACCAGTGTAGAGTTAGAGGATTTTACAGATCCCAATACATTAGAAACAGCCTATGCTGAAGATGATGGCTCTCTGGAATTTAAAATACAAATAGGGGACAAATTATATTTAGAAAATCCTGTAGTATCAGCTGCTGAACACCCCATAGTTGCAATATTCTTGTTTTCATATTATGTCTAGACAAATTATTGTTGATGAATTACACAGACAAGCCAGACATAATTATAAGAGACTGCCAGTAGTCACAAAAGGCATAGATGATTTATGGCAGAGCGACTTGATTGAAATGGCAAGTGGGCAGTTGAAAAACTTAGACAAAATCAACAAGGGCTACAAGTATCTACTCACTGTAATAGATACATTTTCAAAATTTGCCTGGGCTGTGCCACTCAAATCCAAGACTGGAAAATGTGTTACAGAAGCCATCAGGACAATCATCAATCAGAGTGGAAGATCACCGCGCAATTTGCAAACAGATAATGGCAAAGAATTTTATAATTCAGTGTTTCAACAATTTATTAAAAGCCAGGCAATAAAACATTACTCGAGTTACAGTGATCTCAAGGCCTCAATTGTAGAGAGATTCAACAAAACCCTAAAAAATCTTATGTATAAACAATTTACACTTCAAGGTAATTATAAATGGCTTAATATTCTTCCAGAACTTCTACATAAATATAACAACTCGGTCCATTCCACAATCAACATGAAACCCTCTGAAGTAACTTCATCTGATGAGCAAAAATTGATCAGGACTGTTTATTATCCTAGATACCAGCCAACAACAAGAAAGGCCAAATACAGGGTGGGTGATCAAGTAAGAATCAGCAAATATAAGCACTTATTCAAAAGAGGCTTTACAAGAAACTGGAGCACTGAATTATTTACAGTGGTCCAAGTTAAACCCGGAACCCTTAACACATATATAATAAAAGATCACCGAGGAGAAATTCTCAAAGGCAGATTCTATGAAGAAGAACTCAGCAAAACTAAACAGCCTGATACATATCTCATAGAAAAAATCATCCGCAGAAAAGGCAACAAGTTACTTGTCAAATGGCTAGGACTTCCAGAACACAGCTGGATCGATGCAAACAAAATAATAATATGAGCACCTGGGATGTTATAAAAAGGCTGCCAGAAGCTGAACAACAGAATAAGAGAAATGGCAACTTGCTGCCTGATAATATTAGGTGTCTTATTGTTGGCCATCTGCTTGTAAAACTACACTAATGATTGATAATTTTTTATTGGCACCCAACTGGTTAGACTGGAAAAACAGGCACTTGTATGTCTTCTCTAAGAGCTTGGAACAATTAAAATATCAGCAGCTGATGAAGCTATATGATGGATTGGATATTGCCACTTTTGAACCAGATGTTAAGCCACTCCATGAATGTCTCGATAATTCTGTTGTTGTGTTTGATGACATTATATTGGATAATCAAAACAAGGTTAGAAATTTCTTTACACAGGGCCGACACAAAAACATTGATTGTTTCTACCTGGCACAGACTTTTTCTAAAATTCCGAAGCAGCTGATCCGAGACAACAGCAATTTTATATGTGTGTTTCATCAAGATCATACCAACCTCAAACACATACATGATGAATATGTAGGTGGGGACTTGAGCTACAATGACTTTTCCAAGTTTTGCAGCAGGTGCTGGAACCAGGACAGTTATGGGTTTGTCACAATTGATATGACAAGAAAACCCAGTAGTGGCAAATACAGAAATAAAATCAACAATTTTCTAGACATTGAAACATATATAAATAACCATGAAAAGGCCAATCATTGATGATCTTAAATAAAGAGATTATCTTCTAAAAAGATTTAAGGGATGGAAATCACAGAACCGAGGAATTTATGAACAACACAAACAAACAGAACAGCCTATCATTGATGCTATTAGTGAATTAGGTAAAAATATCAAAACTGTTACAGAGCAAAATCAAAATTTGATCACAGAGCTTGTGCCTGTAGCTGCAAGGAACATATTAGATTATCCAATCACCCCACTTTCCAGTATTCATACACCTAGTCCTGTTGCTCCTCGAAGAATTGAAGCTACTCAGGATCCTATTGAATTGGGTCTTCTTGCTCAAAAATATTTAACCACACCTAAAGACAACAAAGATGAGGTCTTTGGCTTATATGCTGACACACAGCTTGATGGTAGCATCATACATAGAATTGGCAATTTCAGAGTAACATTTATGGGAGATGATATAATTGTATATTCAGAATCTCGTCTCGGAGAAAAAGGTGCTTTTGTTAAGTATCCCGGCACACCTGGATTGTGGGAATTGATGACTAGGAAAAGGCCTGGCAACTATACAGATCAAGATTATGAATATTACAGAGAAATATTAATAAAATCAGATGCTCTATACCAGAACAATGATCCCACACAAAAAAGAGTCAAGTCTAGCAGTGGAGCAAAATATAACAACTTAATCAAGCCCATATGGTCACAGATCAAGACTGGCAGTGGAATCAAACAATACAACACCCTGCCCAAAGAATTTGTCTGGGTTGATGATGTCAGGAAACTTGTAGATAGGTTATTGGTGATAGCTGGGGAGGAAAATGCTGGCAACAACAATTTTTACAATGAAAAGGTTGGAATTATGGACATGATAAGCACAAAATTGTCTAATTTTATAGTGAATGACACTAAGGGGATTGGATATCTCATAAAAATTATTAATACTCTACCACCTAAATTTTGGAATATTTCTGAGGGTCGGGGTTTGGTGAATGACATTATAAACAAGCTGCCATTTGAACTACACATTCCAGGCTATCAGTATTGTGGTCCAGGTACAAAATTGGACCGTAGATTAAACAGAGGAGATCCTGGTATAAATCCCCTAGATGCTGCTTGTAGAGACCATGACATAGCATACAACACACATACTGATCTTGACAAGAGACATGTTGCAGACAAGAAATTAGAAGAGGCTGCATTTGGTAGATTTGTAAGCGAAGATGCTTCTTTAAGTGAAAGAATAGCAGCATTGGGGACCACCATAGCTATGAACACCAAACAAAAACTGGGGGGGGGGGGCTGTGAATATGTATATAATAAACCTACAATGAAGGCCAAGGGTGTTATGTATCAAATACCTTATGCAGGTCTTAAATCTCTTAAAACTATTGATAGTCTTTTAACCAAAAAGCAGCGCAAGAAAAAAAGCTCTTGTATTGCCAAGGGCCATGGTATGAAATTGTTGCTTAGTACCCCCCAATTAAAAAAATTACAGCAATCCAGGAAAAAATCACATGTGGGTGGATTTATATTTACTATCCCGGCCATCTTAGCAGCACTTGGGGCTGTTGGGAGCTTGGCTGGGGGATCAGCTGCCATAGCAAAAACAGTAATAGATGCCAAAAAGAATAGTGCAGAATTAGATGAAATAAAGCGCCATAACCTGGCCATGGAGAAACAAGGCAAAGGTGTTAAGAGAGCCATGAATAAGTTTAAAAAAACAAGAGCCGCTTACAAACCAAGATATTGAAGCTTTAATCAAGCCACTGGGCATCAAAAATTTTAGAGGTGTGTACATGTCTGATTCTTTACCAGAACAACCACTCAACAAAGAGTGTGGCATTGTTAATTTGGATAAGTACAAAAATTAGGGCACTCACTGGATTTGTTATCTTAAATATTTAAAAAATGAGGCATTTGTGTTTGATTCATTTGGAGGTGTTCCACCTGAAAATTTAATAAAATATCTAAAATCACCTAATCTTTATTACAATAATGCCCGTGTTCAAAATTTCAAAGATGTTAATTGTGGACATTTGTGTTTATCAGTTCTTAGATATATGTCTCAAATAAATAAACCATCAATTGAAAATTTTCAAAAAGCCTTGTGGTATTTAAAACATCATGGGGGTATTCCATCTCACCAGCCAAAATTCAATATTGAAACTCAGATTACATGATGATATAGTGTATCCCAAAACAATAGCTCTCAGAGCATTTTACGGCATGTACTTGATCCCTAATATTACACACCACAACAACAAAATTGCAGTAGGGGATCAAAAAATTGTCATCACTCCAGGGCAGTATAATCTGTCCACTCTAAATGCTCAATTACCCAGAGGTGTAGTGTTAAGTCAAAATTCTGTCACTCACAGAGTAGAGATTGTATCTGCTACAGAAACAGTGGATCTGGGTACTATAGGAGAGCTGTTAGGATTTGAGAACAACACAAAACTTGAAGCGGCCATCAAACACACTGCTATTAATATACCTAAATTCTTAGCCATAGAAACTCTGAATATTCACTGTAATGTGGCCGAGGGTATGATCACCAAATCAAATGGCATAGGCACTCACAAACAAACTGGCATCATTGCAACATTCAAACCTAATTCTGAATTCATGGAGCCAATCATCTACACTCCATCCCCAACATTATATTTTCCTGTGTGCCATAATAGAATAGATAATATTGAATTGATAGTCACTAATGAGAAAGAAGAATTAGTTGATTTTGCTGGAGCCACAACAACTGCAATCATAGAGATTAATATTTAAATAAAAATACATACAAAAAAAATGGAAAATATTGAGAGTTATGAGCTACAATCATTCCCCCCAAACAGGAGGACATTTGCAAATTTAAATCAACCCAACACAGAAATTGAGGTTGATCTTGATGTAGGGGATGGCTTTATACACCCCCACAGAGCAGATCTATACATCAAATTTGATGTTGTAAAGCTCGATGGAACAGATTATCCGGCAAATTCAAATATAAGATTAGTGGATAATTTTGTGCCGCATCTGTTCTCTGAAATTGAGATCAGAAAGCATGGTGTTGTTATAAACAGAGTGGATTATCCCGGCATTACCTCCACAGCTTTGGCCACACTAAAATTATCCAAAACCGAGGCTTCTTACTACAAAATAGGTGGATTTGATGCTGGTGATAAGATATTATCTAAGAACCACACAGTGCTGTTTCCTATGCGCCTGTTGCCAGGATTCTTCTCAGATTACAAAGATATTATGTGGAAGGGTGGTTTAAGAATCACATTTAGAAGAGCTGCAAATGATAATAATGCTTTGATGAGGTACAGCACATTAAACTCTACAGGGGAAGCTTTGCCCAATACTCTACCTGATGAAGGCAAGTGCATTATTCAGACTATGGAGTTAAGAATCCCGGTTGTTGAATATGAGGCCAGTTATGCTCTTAAATACAAAGCTGATATAATAAAAAATCCACAGATTCCTCTACAATTTTATACATATCAATGTGTACAGAAGCCCGCATCTGGTACTTATTATGAGTTTGATGCTACAAATTCTCCAGTATACAATATGACATGCCGGATTTTGTGGTGGTATTGTTTCAGAATGGAAGACACAATAATCAGGAAAAAAATTCAAGTAGATTTGATAACTGCAACATCAAGAACATATATCTTAAAAATGGCAGAAATGAGGTATTTCCTAGAGAAAATTACAATTTAGACATGTCCAAGGATGATTTCCTCAAATTATATGAGGCATTTACGGCATTCAAAAGGGTCACTACTGGCAATACTGACATGTATTACACACCAGATGAATTCAAAACACAGAGACCCATGTTTGTAATCAACACCTCAAAAAGAAAACAAGTTGTGGTTAATGACAGGACAAACATTAAAATTATCTGTGAGTTCCATGAGGCATTACCTGATGACACCATATGTAGTGTTATTCTCATAGGGGAAAAATCATATGTTTATGATGTAAGAAATGAGAGAGTCACAGAGCAATTCTAGAGGCCCGATTCAAACACAGAGGCCCTTTGGATATAAAACAACACTTTACCGTCAGAAAATATATTACCTACCCATTTTATAGCACCTCTGCTCGTGGCAGAAAAGCTTTTATATATATTACCTACCCCCAAATAACACAGCACATCTGCCAAAAAGATAAATAAAGAAATATTGCAATTATTCTGTTGCGACAAGACCAAACCAGTTTGCATGACAATATCCGAGAAGGCAATACTAGGAATTTCCTCAATATGATAGATGGTAAGTAATTTTCCTGAAAAGAGCATAGTGTAGATAAGAATTTCTCTTTGAGTTCCATGACAAATGACATGTAATTTCCCTCGGAAAAGGCACAGTGTAGGTAATGTCAACAGATATAATCTCCCAGGCATTTACTAATGATGATGAATAATATGTTATTTCTCTCTGAAAAAACACAATATAGATTATATCTGCTGGCATACAACTCCCGGGCATGCAATAATTTATTGCTGGCCGAAACATGGGACTGATCAAAAGATTATAAAAACATGGAAGCAATAAATTATGTTTGTCCGCCTCTCTCCCATTGTATTGATCAGGCAATTTTTGCCTGCATAACAGCAGTTAATAGCTGAGCTGATATGCACAACACTCCACTAAGTTCTAAAACCCAATACCTATGAGCTGTATATCAATTCAAGATTTTGACAGAAAAAACACACTATAAACAATAAAATCATATGGGAACTTGGCACTGTTTTAAGTATAGGCAAATCAATCTAAGGGGAGCTCTTCTTTTCTGAAAAATTCCCGAGGGCATTTTTACAAAATCCTTGGGTTAGGCAGGGTGCTACACTAGAGCAAAAAACTCATATGAACATGTTGAGCAAGTTTTAAGTGTAGCAAATCTGCATGAGAAGAGCTCTTCTTTTCTGAAAAATCCCCTTCGGGAATTTTTCCAAAATCCTTGGGTTAGGCAGAGTTCCACACTAGAGCAAAAAACTCATATGGGCATGTTGAGCAAGTTTTAAGTATAGCCAAATCTGCATAAGAAGAGCTCTTCCTTTCTCGTCCTGGTTGTATATACTTTTATACTTTTCTACATAGTCACCAAGTTTCTCAACATATTTCTCCCATCGTGGTACCAGTATCAATATGCCCTGTTCGTAGAAGTCCGTTTGGTTAGAGTATAGCCAACTGCAGACTGCTGATTTCACTTCCGCATCTGTCGCAAAGTGTTGGCCGGCCAGGAATTTCTTCATGGGACCAAACAGATGAAAGTCCGACGGTACCAGGTCCGGACTGTATGGTGGATGCTGGAGCACCTCCCACCCAAATTCGGTGAGTTTCTCACGAACAGGAGCAGCAACATGGGGACGGGCATTGTCATGACACCATCAGCATGAATGTTGCGGCGCTTGTCACGAAGGGCACGACGCAACTTAACCAAAGTTTTAATGTAGGCTGCAGCATTCACAGTGGTCCCGTGTTCAGCAAAGTCCACCAATAACACACCAACCATGTCCCAGAACACTGTCACAAGCACTTTCCTAGCAGATTGAGTCACTTTGATTTTTTTTCGTACTGGGGAACCAGCATGTTTCCACTCCATAGAGGCCTGCTTGGTTTCGGGCGTGTAGTGGTACGCCCACGACTCATCACCAGTGACGATTCCTTTCAGAAAGTCATGCCCTTCTGCGGCGTAACGCGTTAAGTGATCCATGCTTGTCATCATTCGCTGGCCCTTGTGGTGGTCTGTCAGGTTCTTAGGCACCCAGCGAGCACTAATTACGGAATTTCAACGTGTCATGAACAATGTCGTACACCGCACCATAGCAAATGTTGAACGTATGCGATAAGGTTCGCAGGTGCACACGCCGGTCGTTCAAAATTGCTGCCTCAATGGCGCGGATATTCTGCGGAGTTGAAGCTGTTACCGGCCGCCCGGAGCGTGGCGAATCACTAAGGTTCACACGGCCCTCTTGAAAGAATGCACACCACCTGGAGACATTGATACGGTCCAGACAGTCGTCCCCATACACGCCACGCATGTTCCTGTGAATTTCACTCGGTGTATGCCCTTTGGCCCACAAAAATCGAACCACACTTCGCTGCTCTTCACACGTGGACGACAGTAACATGCGCGCCATGTTTGTTTCGAGGTTCAGGCTTCTCTCGCTAGAGCTGCACAGGAAAAAAATACCCTCTGTGGTGCAAACTTCAAACTCTCTCGTCGTGCAATTTCAGCATTCCAGCTGCAATACCTGGGGAGAAAAAAATATTGTGCGTTACTTTCCGATCTGCCCAGGTAGTTTCACCAAAACTGATTCTGATATATACAAAATCCGTATGTACATTATTCTATAAATTATTTCAAGTGATTTAAATCAACCTGAATGAAATCATTCCACCTTGAGTGGGATCCATGAGTATTACCGTGCAAATTGTCCATGACTATTTTCATTAATTTTTCTCTTACATCCTATGTATTTTTAAGCGATGGATTTTTATGTATGTTGGTGCAGAAGTTGTCAGGAGCTTGTTTTGAGTGTTCTTTTAATTCTTGAAGCTCTTACTGGGTCAAATAAAGTGCACAAACATGGCGATGGACAATTTGCACGGCAATACTCATGGATCGCACTGTACCTATGCATTAGTGTCTCGTAAAGATTAGGTTTGTTATAAAAGTAGAGCAAAGGAACGACGTATTAGCATAAAATAGATTAAGAAGCTTATCAAAATATTCCATTCACCAATTGCTTTTGAGGATTGACGAAGATACCTTAATCTTTGTATTAGACGAAAATTTGTAAACATTTCATATGAATTATCTTGTTTCTGTAGTCACATAGTGTTCTTTTGCCTGTTCTATGTACCAGAAAGCACAACCTTGATAATTCACAGTAGATTCGTTGCATAAGACGAACCGATAGAGGTGTATCCTGTCTCATTAGGAATTTTTATGACATGTAATAACGATTGTATTTTGTTTCGTTATAAAGGACCATAAACAAAAGGTAGAATTCACACTCGTCTGAAGTCAATACGTGAATTTCTGTTTTTAGTAATCTCAAACGAAAAGAAATAGTTTAAAGTAGAGATATTTTAGCCAAAAAGGGAATGAAATATGCCTTGCTTTTTTAACTTCCTTTCCTCTCAAAAGTCGCACAAAACAACCAATAGTAAATACTGTAGATGAAAGTTACAGCTATAAATTAAGAAAGAGGGAGCATTTATGGTTATGATTTTAAGCCAAACAATGAGCATTTAGGCTTAGACTTCCTTAGATTGAATTGATTGATTGATTTGCTTTATTTTACTTCGCTTCTTGTGCCACTTTTGGCTAATTTGCGAAGATAAGGATGAGTGATGATATGATGAAATTGATGAATGACACTCACAAACATCCATGCCCAGGCCAGGATTCGAACCCGGGACCCCTGGCGTCGTAGCGCGATCTGCTAAGACTCAGTCAGAACCTTGTCAATGAATTTATCATTAGTACTTGGCTACACCAATGGAATTATCAGTATAATTAAACAGAAATGCCCTGAAGGCTATAGTATTGAACGAAAGATTTCTCGGGTAAATAACAGAACACATATATCTATCTATATACATACATGCATACATACATATATCTATCTAATATACATACGCGTGTCTAATACAAAGCGAGTTAATAAAACAAATGCTAAGGTTAAAAAAGTAATTTTTGAATGGTCTTTTCTCGTATGTTTTAAGTCACTAATAAATTACGCTGCCATGCATGTATTATGTATTTCATAATTTATGTAGCAGTTCAGAAAGGAAACAAGCGCATTATTATTATCTCTTTGATGTGTACGTTCGTTACTGTCTTTCTACTTTCAATTACTTCATTGGTAAAAAGCAAGATGGCTGAAATTCCATAAGGGTTACAAGGCGGAATGTAATTTTTAAATGTATAAATGATTTCGGGATTATCATTGAACATGGCAGTTACTAATTGGAGTGGTTGACTGTCGTTTCCGAAATTAAATTTTCAATTAAAAAATACACCTGATATAAAGCAAAGTTCGATATTCTCTTTCAATGCATAATGAAAGTGACTGACTCATTAAACATAATTGACCCTGACAGTGGAATTGAAATGTAAGCTTCAATCTCGAGGATTGAAATGAAAGTGAAGAAAAACAAATCTATAGAAATTGGGAACCTTTATAATCTTTAGGGGGAAGTTATTTATATTTTCAAATTTTAGATATGGACGTAATAATTCTGTAGCAAGGTTAGTATTATTTTATTAATTTTTACCATATTTAATATCTCTCATTTTATTTTGTGGGTCTTTTCAATGGAAATTCCTTTGCAAATAGACACACGGAGTTATAGCCCCCCTTCTAAATCCAGGTGATCTATGAGCGGGAATCTGAAATATTTATTTGATTGACAATGGCATAAAGTGTTCATTTTTCGAATCCCAGCAGGCGCGGATCCACGGGGAGAGCGAAAGGGGCGATCGCCCCTCCCAACTGCCAAACACCTCATAATATTCAAGACTCATTCGTTCTGTATATTTATCGGCATGTTTAACAGGCTCGAGAAGTCCACTGTATGCTCATGAGAGTCTAAGCAGAACTGGCCCTACAGTTGAAATTTGGATCAGAATCACTGCAGAAAATGCGTTTTTATTTCTTTATATATTCCTTTGACTTCTCATATCTGGCCTTCAGTTTACCGTGACAATGAAAGGAATTATGATAACAACAGAGGCGTAGCAACGGGTGAGCGAAGGAGCCTTGTCCCATGGGCTTATTATTATTTTTAAAATAAATAATAAATAGAGGTGAGACAAATAGATGCAAAGGGCTAATTTTTGTGGGCGATATAACTACAACATTATGTTTTTAACCGGTTATAAATTCTAGTGAAACATTACAATTTGAATGAATACGTCAAATATTTAGTATTTTTAATAAACCGGGTAGTGGCCGTCTGATTTTAGAATATTCAGGAAGCCAAACAGCAACAATGAAATGTTCTCTTACAAATGTTGATAAGCATAAACACAATTTTCGACATATCATAATTTAGCGGTTCGAGAATATCGAGAAACCTTATACACAGCAGAAACAACAGAAAATTAAGGAAACTTCACGTATTTGGTGAAATGTCTTTCGATATATGACCAATTAGCACAATAACATTTCAGACGTACACAATAAAATGAGATTCACAATAATTATCCACGTTCTGAAATTTAAAATGAACTGATACAGGTAAAGAGCAACGATGTCAAAATGGGTATATTAAAAAAATGTAAAATTACCTAAGTCACGTCCAGTTTCAATATTTACTTTCATTAAGTTCGAAACTTCTTCCTTCACATTCTAGATTATTTTGTAAGTGAACGTGACCTAACTCAAAACAGTACAACAATGTTTAACATGCAACAGTTATTGTTGAAGCTCGTTACAGTAGCTATGAAACGACATCCAAAAACTGACGACCAGACACGCATAAGAATTATATTGTAGTAAAGCTTCAACATCGGATTTCCATTCAAAAGTGGAGAGATGCTGGCAGCTGCAGGATAGTACGTAAGTTTTTGAATTTTATTAATTTTCAGTCGCTTTTCTATAATTTCTGGCTAATAGCGACGACGCGTAAATTAAAGAAGGACACTTACAAAGCCACCCATGCCCAGATCGAGATTTGAACACGGGAACTTTTGCGGCAAGATTGAAAGCCGACCACTTAACGCACTCGGTCACCGAACCGGCGTGTTTATGTTATTAATTCTACATTGATTTGACTCGTTTTACTTCGCTTTACTGTCACTTTTGGCTACTCGCGAAGACGAAGATGATGGGACAGTCACAAAGAACACCCATTCCCAGGCCTGTATTCGAACCAGGGACCCCTATTAATGCCATATATGTGCAAAGGGGTTTGTCTGTAAATATGACAAACCCTGTGGCCAACAGGCCTTACGAGTGCCAAAGCCTGCAAACCAGATTTCAGTTATGCGTCTAGCGAACTCATAGAATCCCATCGCCGTTGCTGTGCAAGTTTGATAGATTAGGTTGTAGAAGTTATTCTCTTTATCTGCTATTGTATTTACTAGTTATATCCTGTGTGTTATATTATGTGCTCACAAAATATAACACACAAGATTTTCCTGAAGTGACTTGAATTCTAACTAACACGATTATGCCTTGTTTCCATATTAAACACACGATAATTGGTAACCAAGGCAGTTTTTTTTTAAATAAAAGTACTTTACACTTTACGTTTCCACCCTATATCTCATAGATTCTTGTTATTCAGATGGCAAGAAAAACTGTAGGATCTCTTCCGATAAGGTTATCCCTACCGTTTGGTAGGAGACCTCGTGGAAGTTCCACCTAGGACAATGGGCCTGCCTCTGCGTTGGTGGCCCTATACTATGGTGTGATAGTACATTAGGTTTTCCGAGCTAGTACGAGTTCGTCTGCTCTGGAATATTGCTAGGTCGGGAAGGTCCTACGTTTGCTCAGCATCCACTGTTGTTATGCTGTGGTGAACTTGGCCAGCTTGCCACAGTAAAATTACAGTAATAACAGTAATCCCTGAGATTTTCCCATGTCACTTCCGGAAATGTAGGTGCGTAATGAAGTAAGTCTTGATAGCCAGTGTGTACGTAGGTATGCATTAGGTATATATTGTAAGACCACTAACGGTTCTTCCATTTGGGTCTGCGAAGTAGGTTGAGTGATATGTGTTTCACGTGCTCTGTGCAATTTTTAATACCTAGACTTAAACATTTCAGTATTTTCAGACTCAAAAGAAAGAATGGTGTATTACAAGACATCGCTGTGGACATGAAAGCGAGATCTTGTTATACACAGATGTAATCGACATTTCTATCAAGTGTATTTGCAACCGATGTATCAAGTCGATTACAGTTGGTTCTCCGGCGCAAGGCTGTGAGGTACAAATGGCCTTGCGTCCCTCTTCCAACTGAAAAAAATAGGCCCTCACAGATGGTAGAGACGTTGACGACGTTGTGAGGCTTTAAGCAGACATCTACCTGTACCAACACAAGTTGGCCCCATCTTTTCAGAACCTTGAGAGACATAAATTACCCAAGAACCATATCAGATGGAAAGCAGACCAGATGTCTAACTTCACGGCCTCAAAATCAACAACGCTAGGATCCATTCTAGATCCCGATTTGTGGAATCTAAACTTGGAGCCATTCTCAAGAAATTGGAAAATTGGGAAATAGACTTTGCAGATCACGTAATTATTGTTGTGGAAGGTTATTCAAGAACAGAGTTGGAAAGATAGACGAGACCAGTATTGCGATAAACTCTCTCGAGGACTTGTGTGATTGATGATTGCCACCCAGAATACCCACTTTGTAATCCTAAATGGTAAGCCGAATGCTAATAAAGACACACAGATAAGACTCATAGAAAAATCTTAGAAGATTAAAGGAAGCTAAATATCTAGGTGTGAAATTACGAGAAATGCAACGATGACAGGATTACGTAACTTCAAAAGCTCAGCCTGTAATAAATAAATTGGTTGCAATAGGTTCGAACACATTCAGACTCCATGTCGCTTATAAACCCACATATTTTCATAATCTACAACGCGATAGTTTCTTTCGATGAACCAATCTGAGAAGACTACCTAAAATATACAACATATGTAACAAAAATACCAATCACATGAGAAGACCAAATAATCAAACTCAGAACCACCATATACTGGTGCAAGGAAGGCCAAGAAGAGAGAATTTACAAAGTAATTGGTAGAGATGTCCTAACAATTGTAGAATTGGCTCCCAGATCATCCAGGAGTGGAAGAAAGCCTCCACGGAAGCAGACTGTACCACTGCATCTTATGAATGATGCTTCTGTCTGTCAATTTTTAATGTTCCTTTGATGTGCACTTTGCAAAAACTGGCTCACCGGCCACCTATTTACAGGAACACCAGCATAAGAACAAATCACAGAGCTCACTACTAAAAATAGACTGACTCTTTGTTGTGAAATGTTGATTGTTCTAACACAACAAATTTAAAGGGAAACGAACTTTCGTTAAGGGTGATTTTTTTAGCAATACTTGTATTTCGTAAAACATCGAGGGGAAAACTTGATTACTGAAATTTGTAAATCCTAATTTCTATATTACACTAATACCATGCATAACTGTTGGATATTTTATGCCAAATTTTATCAATAATTGTGGGGCTTATGAGAAGCTTTTTTGTTTTAATTGTGCCGGTATTTCCAAGTATTTAAAAATAATTTATTACTATACAAACTGTCATTGGTGCTAGATTAGTATGCACGGATTACTCGTGAATATACGCTAAGAAGGAATAGTCAATATCGACGCTCATAATTTATTCGTGACAGTTTAGCAAACATTTTTTTCAGTCTGAAAAAGTTAGCACGTTAATTGTTACTGATTTGTACATTACATTCAAAATATTTTACTTGAGAAAATTTACTTCAGACGCATTAACAAAATTTAATCTTCTGTGTCGGAAGATTTTGTTATCATTTGTTTCGTTGATTGACGATTAAGCTACGAAAGTTTACAAACCAATTTTCGGACTGAAAAACAGCGATTATGTGGTGAAATACGATAACAAATATTTTCAACAATTTTAATTAATCGCTTCACCTAGAGGTAACTGTACCCCAGAAACAATACGTAATTTCCGTCTACTTTTAAAGGTACTGCTCAAACACACAATCATTTTTTAACTACTGTAAGGCATTCGGAATATTATGTGTGAGGCAGCAACTAAGGAACAGAGAAAGGTGAAGGTTGCCATCGTGCAAACTGTCGTAAGAATGTGTGTGGTTGGCTTCCAGAAATGTCTAAGAGTTCTGAACTACAAGTGTGAGAAGTGTAGTAAGTATAAATATAAAGTATAAAGTTTTGACAATTTCGTTATTGCCGTTAGCATTCATCAATGTCAGGTATTACAACAAAGACAGTCAAATAAAAAGTTCCCTCATTTCAAATATTTTACTTTCAGATGAGATTATGCAGAATTGTAATACCCGTTTAACCTAGAACGGTTATGTTACAAAGCACATTAACCTGTAGTGTTTAACTTAAATGATTTTATACAAAACTGGAATATATTTATCTGTTGTGCTTCACTAGCACATACTAAAGTTCAATGGATAGGGAATCCTGACGAACCAGTATAAAAAGAGGTATTCCAAACATGGTTAATCTTATAGCTTTGGTTCTAAATTTGTATTAGTGGGGCAACAGTTGTAGGTGCATTCAATCCCCCGTTAGGTACGCACACTGAGTTACATATTCAGGCCTACTAATATTCGATTAATAGATTTTATAAAACACATTATAGGTAGAAAATTTTCAACAATCCTATCATGGATCCTATTTTATTAAACATCTGCTGAATACTAGTGTACAAAGTTTTAAACTTTGTTTAGTTGTTTTTTAGAACGAAACTGGGAATATTAATCGGTTAGCTAGGCCTTATAATCCTACAAAACTAATCTAAATATACATGGTTATGAAATGATGACTTTTAATATGGAACAATAAGACGATTACATTAAATCTTAGAAAATGTTTTTGTGTTGCAAGTTCATACGAGACGTACACGTGGCTTAATGGCAACATTCTCTGACGTCTAATACAATTACGTTTGAGTAATCTATATGATGAATCTACACAGAGAAAATGAGCATTTGCATAATTAATATGTGTTCTCGTGTTGGAAGGTAAGATTAAAAAATATTACATTACATCGTAATGCTTTTAAACTTGCTTATGAAGTCAAAGCAGCTCAGTAACTTTGAACTGAAAAATTACGTAATTAATTATATCATGTATTATAGCTGGAGTCAAAGCAGCTCTGTTACTGTTCCAAATTTGCTACTTATATAAAATATAATGTGAATAACCTTTTGCTTATTAATGTTTTGTGAAGTTTATCGTAGTAGTTATTTATATGAACTTACTTGTATATTGGTTGTGAGTTAAGTTTTCACACAATGACATTCAGAACACAAATCAGCCTCGTGATAAAAACTAAGCACAAACTCTCTCAGTTAAAATTAATATGTATTGATGTACTTTTTATTTTTGAAGATTTAGAATGGTTTAAGACCGATAAATACAAACAAATACATCACTGCCAGAAAAATTCTAATTTCACACTAACGACTAACTTGTAAAACGATTTCACTAAATGTGAACAAATGAAAACTAATTCAAACAGATATTCGTTCCCTTAGTTATCTCTTGCAGAACAGAATCAGCCAAACTTGCTGAACATTCTTAATACTGGTTCTCCAGAGAGCGAACATATACGTAGCTATGACGCTCTACTGAACATCCAAGTGCATGTTAATTCACCATAATTCCCCCAGGTGGAAGCACTGAAAGCACGCTGTCCCCCGTTGCAACCTGTATTCTCCGTGGACTATCTTCACAGGCGCTGCATTTTCGGTTGGCCACTTCTCTAATGGTTAATGAGAATTGCACAAACCTTGTTATCTGGTCAGAGATATGCCCAGTAGAGCGTAGCACTGATGGTGGAGGTGAATTATCAGAAAAACGAGAACATGCTAATCAGAACACGTGTTACATGATCAATATATAGCGCTTAGCACAATTTCTGTTGAAGTGTTTTCGCAAGGAAATTTCAAACAAAGAAGCCTTGGTTTATGAGAGGAGCCTCGTGCAGGTATCCCGCTACCACACTCACAATACTGTGGATGTAAACCTGTATACAACAGCTCTAGAAGTATATTCATAGAATAAATATTGTTAATACGAGTGTCTATATACGGGTATTTGTGAGTATGTGAATAACTAAACCAGAAAACTGAGCTCAGATGATCAGTTGACCTTTGAGAGGAAAACTTCAACAAAATTGTTTTCTTTGAGTAACTCGTGACGATTGCATACAGCAGTGTTTGGAAGCAATTAGTTTCAACTAACGCAATTATGAGCAACTGTACTTTTTGAGGAATTTTAAATGTAACTACCTATTTGAAAAGTAAATATTTTACGTAACTTTTCTGGCATATTTTGCTAATCGCGACGATGTAAAAAAAAAGAATGTAGCTAGTTTCTTTCTTGCAATACAAGGAACGTTATCGACAGTCACTTTACGTCACTTAAATTGTTATCTTGAAAGTTTTCAACGTGGGGTCAAAGCTAAATTTGACAACTCTTTATCCATGTCTTCTCTGAATGCCAAGGTGAAAAAAAATTCATGGATTCGCCCAAGGGAAAGAAGCTTGGCTTCGCTGTATGCTAACTTTAGAGTCCACACTTGACATGAATTTCTAATTGCTATTTGCGCGAGAAGATTTATCTGTTTTAGTGAATTGTTGTATTTTTTGAAACGTTGAAGTCACGGAAGTGGATCTCTACGGGTTTGGAATGGAATAGAGAGAAACCGGTGTAAGCGGAATTGCTGCCACCCCATGCTAAGTACCGTGGCCATCCTACCACAGGTAAGGATACCATTATCTGTGGTCCTACGAATGCTTTTTTTAAAAAAAATTAAAATCTGTTGTAATGAATATATGAAGACTTGTATTATTTACCAGAAACATAAATAAAACACATGCAAGTCTTCATAGACGTATTTTATTACAATGATTATTGATTGTATGTAATGTGTTTACAAGAAAATGTCTGTCAGATAGTATCTGCTTAAGTCACTTACAGTTGCTTTTCAATTACCAGTAACTGTAACAGTATTTTTTTAAAAAAATGAGAAACTTTAACTTGGTTACTTTTGAAAATATATTTCGGAAAATTTTCATGAAATACCACCAATTAAGGTGTCAAAGATTAAATCAACTTTTGCTTTTCATCTAGATGTAATATGATCTATATTATGAGACTTTAAAGTATTCCCAAAATAAAATCTACTTTTGTAGTTCTGGGAACTATTGTATACCGCATCAGTGTCGCTCCGAAATAAAATCATCTGATCTATAATTTGTTTTTATGTACTGTCATTTTATTTATAATTCTACAGTATCATTCAGAAGCATGTACGAGGGATGATCGAAAAAAATGTTACAAAGCCTATTATGGCGTATGTGTTAGACATAGCAGGAAGCATGTATATATTGAATATATTAGTTTTCTAGTAATTGTATATCAATTGTATGCCAGCCACATTTCATGTATGTTGGTTGCAGTACACCTGATTTCTTTTTATTGGTTTCAATGAAGCTGCACGTATTTATATATTTTTTGTATGTTCACTTGCTATTACATATATTACTGGAATCAGAGATTTGATTTGGGGGAATTTCTCTTTCAAAGTTGAATTGAAAAGTTGACGAACTCCAAAGTCGTCTCGAAACTTTTCTGCCACCGTCCGCTTATTTCCATAGTTTATATCCCCTCGCATATAAAGGAGAGCATAGTTCCAAATAGCAATAAGAGATGGCACTTATTCTGAACGATCATACGCTCACGAGTTTGTACACATTTCGAATTATAAATAGTTCATTGAAGTCGAAATTAAGTGCGCAATCGACAGTTATATAATACATAGAAACTCAAATAAGCAAAGAATTACAAAAACGAAGAAAAGTAAATAAATTATTAACTAAAAATTGTGAGATATGTAAAGAAAATTCAATAGAGTAAGCAAAGCGTTTTGGTAATTTGCTTTTGGGTCAATCCATAAAAAGTTTATTTTTTGTGTGGTGTGAGCGTCATATGTTGACTGTTCAGAACCACTGATATTTTATTTTTACTCTCACCTATCTGAAGATGGCGGGCATTTTTTTTATCATGGCGGGCGTCATTTTCTCCATTCGTAACCATCAGCGGCAACTTTTTTATCTCAGCTCTGGTAAGTCTTACGACAATGAGACAAAATCTGTGATGTTAAGCACATTTTAGGTTACAATTATATTTCTGTGTAAATTTCTAAATATTATTCCTTCATAATAAATTTTAAGGTCAAAATTGTGTATTTTAATCGCTCAAAATGACATTTTTGGACATTTTTTTATGGGGAAGACTGTTTGACACTTGATTTTTTTTTGCAAGTACCTGTGTACCAATAGTGTGTGCCAAAATTATTTGAAGCTTGAAACTTTATTCCTTTTTTCTCTACAGGGTCATAAACATGTACTTTTTCTTAAAAATATCCAAGTTCAGGGTTAAATATCTCTGGTGGGCAGTTGTTTAAAAAACTGAAATTTGTACACAATACAGTACTCCATGATAAGTAACTTCAGTAAACATTTTGAGTTTGAGATTCAATTGGTATAAGAGATACAACACTCGTGAAAAATTCAATATTTTGCATTAAATATGGTATGCCTAATTTAATTTTTTATTAATATTTTGTGTTAAAATTTTGCAAACTGTAATTTGGAATGTCAGTGAACAACATTACAATCCTGAAATGGATCTACAATAAAGTGTATATATGAGGGCGTGAAAAAAAGTAACGCTTCCTATGTTTTTATTTTCGTTGTTAACTTGTAAACGCATTTTGGATTTTGAGCAACCATACATTGCACTTATAAGACTCTCCCGCTTCTCCATTGAAGGTTTCAAACTTCTATTGCCAGGGGGTGCTGAACTATTGCGAAGGAAATGGCAGCATGTGACCATGCAATGTTGGTGTAGCGTTCAGTTATCGAGTTTCTAACCGCAGAAAATGTGCTACAAATTGACATTCATCTCAGACTAAAGGCATTTTATGGGGGTGAATGCGTAGACATCAGTACTGTGCGATCTTGGGCTATTCATGCTCGTATAGAAAACCCAACCTGAAGAATTCTCAGCGTATGTGAGAGAATGGAGTGGAAGGCCGCGAACTGCAACTGATGGAGGTCATCGGAATCGTGTTCAGCTTGGGTTTTCTTGGGTTTGTTGAATGGTAATGTGTGGTCAATTAAATAATGTTGAATTATGCGTGCATATCATTTATAATGTATTCGACACCTTGTGTGAGATCTGCATGTGTTCCAAATACACAACAAGTGGAAAGAGCAAAAAATAGTAAAACAGAAAATAAATATTGCACTTACCTTATCTGGAATGTTGGAGAAGGAATCGTTAGCGGAGTGGTACTTCCTCTCTGCCAAGTCTTCCGATGTTCAAGTGTTTCATGAAGTTCTCTCGTGAATGGACGCGGTGCATGGTTGCGCCAAGCTAGCTAATGCAGAATAGGCAGCAACGCTAGCCACTCCCGATGTCGCGTACTGGCTAAAACTTCCCTTTCTAGGGAAGCAAATTAAATACGGTTTATCGAATTTCCGCATTACCTGCAAAAGGGTAAGAAAATACGTGAAAAGACAGCCATGGAGAAATCTTAGTTTATTTTAGAATAGTGGGTTGATTGATTGATTGATTGATTTGTTTTGCTTAATTTTACTTCGATTTTTGTGCCACTGTTGGCTAATTTGCGAAGATGGGGATGAGTGATGATTAGGGCCCGGGACTTTATGTTATAACATATTCTTCAATTTGTTTCGGATCTATTATCGGGGTGAGATATTTACATATCTGTTGAAAATCAGCCGAAATAGACAAACTTGACAAAGCATATTGTCATTTGACATATTTCACCAAAGTGTGGGGCGTTACCCCCGCACCCCCTATACGCCTTCATGGCGTGGTGCTAAGCACAGGGGAACACTTTACTTTTTTTTAGCCAATTTCGCGTTTCTACAACATATTTCTTCAATTTTGTTGTAATAAGACATATTTCTGTATTATTTCGTAATTCTCTCGCACATAATCGGTTATTTCATTTTTTTTTTCTTCGTAGCTTTAGCACAACGGATAGTTCATATTGTCGATGGCAGGATATGGAAATTACGGAGGAAGAAAGGTGCCGTGTTTTCTTAGTACAGAACAATATAATACCCCACTTTTTTTATCCCGCCGACAATTGATAGCCTTGCAAACATTATTGAGGCAAAATGTTATCTCTCATTGTTGCACGGGAAGTGAAGAAGTTTCGTTCTCATTTGTTTGCCTTTTTCGCTTTTTACAAAAATCAGTCAAGAGTAAAAATAACATTAGGTACATTACAGCCCCTACTCTACTCTATCGGGTATGGGAGAAATTCGGGAGTACTGTTGTACATATTTTTGGCTTTACTGGGAATATTTCTGCATTTTTCTGACATATTTTTAATTCTTCATGACATATTTTCCAATTTATATTACATAATTACATACATATTTTACAGGTTTATAGGACAAAGTCCCGGGCCTTAGTGATGATATGATGAAACTGATGAATGGACACAAACATCCATGCCCTGGCCGGTATTCGTACCCGGGACTCCTGGCGTCGTAGCGCGAAGCGTTAACCACTCCGCCGCGCGGACCAGCTAGTGGGCAGAATAGTGGAAGCAGAAATGTATTTAAGTTTCACAAGAGCAGGACAGTGACGGTGCCAGACAAAAAAATGAATGGGGGAACAAAGCGTGTCGGTGATAAAATTTCTAGGGTACACTTACATTTAGTCTACACGTAAGTACCATAAAAATTCCATGTTTGTTGGAGGGGGTGGATCGGTTGACGCGGGGTTCGCTCCTCTGGCTCCGTCTGGCACCGTCACTGCAATAAGAGGAACCCAGAAAAATATTTCGGGCGGTTGAAATGGTTATAACTTTCAAGAACTGGTCGTACACACACATATACACTACTTTTTAATTCATTTAGTTTTCTTCGCTTTTCTGACACTTTTGGCTGATCGTGAAGAGGAGGGTGAATGGTATGAGATGGGATGGGTGAAAAGGCAATCACAAACAAGACACATCACGATCCCCATGGAGGATTATACTCGCCGTGATCCCGGACGCCAGAGCTTCGGTAACCTGCAAGATGCAGTTGTGTACTACGTGGAAGTGAGGTTGACATTTGGGTGTTCAAACAAACAGAGAGAGAGAGAGAGAGAGAGAGAGAAATATGAAGAAACAGAGATGGAGGGTGAAATATAGGCTATATAGAAACAGAGAGAGAGAGAGAAAGAAAGAGACAGAGAAGTATTAAAATCGGAGAGAGAAATATAGAGAAACAGAGAGAGAGAGAGGGAGAAATATATAAAGAAACAGAGAGAGAGAGATATATATTAAAGAACTGATAGAGTTCAAATATTAAAAAACGGAGAGAGAGATAAATATTAAGAAACAGAGAGAGAAATATAAAGAAACAGAGAGAGAGGGAGAAATATAGGCTATATAGAAACAGAGAGAGAGAGAGAGAGAAATGTTAAAAACGGAGAGAGAGAAAGAAAGAGAGAGAGAGAGAAGTATTAAAATCGGAGAGAGAATGAGAGAAATATAAAGAAACAGAGAGAGAGAGAGAAATGTTTAAATAACAGAGAGAGTGAGAAATATAAAGAAACACACAAAGAGAGAAATATGAAGAAGGAGAGAGACATATTAAAATTATAAACAGAGAGAGAGAGAGAGAGAAATATTAGAAACATATATATATATATAAATATATATATAGAGAGAGAAAGAGACAACCACAAAGAGGGAAATAAGTATCACCCCTTATAAACTACACATCCTGACACACACACACAGGGTATTGCCACATAACATCTACAAATTTTCCTTCATGAGCTGTGAAATAACAAACGGCATTATCTATCCGGTATGCACACAGGCAAGCAGTGGCGAGCACTCCCTTCGAAGGAGGGCTACAAGACACCCGCAACCCACCCCATCATATTTGAAGTAATCTATTGACGTTGCCTTGTAATCAAGGAGTCCCGAGTTCGGTACCAGTGACGATTATCCATTCTGTGCATAAACTGAACTTAAAAGTAAAATGAAATAAAACAAAAATGTATGCAAGTATACACTTTTAGGGGGGAGATAGACATATGAGAGATGCTCAATATTTCATAACCTATATTATTAACCAATACCAAGAGTAATTTTTTGTATCGTTATATAAATACTCTCTCTCCAGAAACATTTGATCAAAACAGCAAATATATATATTCTGATTCCGATTAGCAATGTTTCACTGTGCGATACGTACAGCCAGCTCAGAAAGAACTCCTGCATCTAATCTGATAATGCCGTGCTACGCAAGGCAGTCCTGGCTAGTAAGAAAACATGTCCGAGGCCTCATTTCCATACACACTGCCCACCTGCTTATCGCTTGAACACGATTCAAACAAGACCTTCAACGAACTCGATAGACGCAACCTACAGGAGGAAGGGATGTTTAGATTTGCTGATATTCACTGAGAACCGTGGATTTACCTTCGATAGCCGAAGGCATTACGTATTTGATTTTCGATCTTGCAATCGAAGTTCCCGGGTTCGATTCACGGCCTGCCCATGGATGTTTTTTGTGAAGTTCTCTTCGTCAATTTCATTTAATTATTATCCATCCTGATCGTCGCGTTAGCCAGAAGTGGTAGAAAAGTAACTTTTTATAACTAAAAACGCAACTAAGCAATCGAAAGTCATTCCTGATGCCACTTGGCAAGGAGAATCCTTTCACAAACAATACGGAGATCCCTGTAGATAAGAAAATAAAAGTTTTAGGTATAAACTTCTATGCAAATATCGATGAAACGATCGAAGCTAATAGTAAACTTACGTGCGAGAGGGCAATCTACGTCCTCAGAGTGAACAAGATGCGCTCTCTGAGTTTAAAAGCACGAGTAAGATTTATCAACGTTTTTGCTCTCTCTAAACTTTGGTATGTAGCAAAAATCCTGCCCTTCAAACCACAGCACTTAGCCAAGGTCAACAAAGCTGTTGGCTGCTTTTTGTGGCACGATACAATTTTCCGGGTGGCAATAAATGAGGTCACGTTATCAGAGAAGACAGGTGGGTTGACACTAATACACGTAAACACACAGGCAAGAGCATTGTTTGTACAGACTGGCCTTCAAACAGCTTTCTCACTGCACGAATCAACGACCCAAGCATGTATACAGACGATAATACGGAACATTCCATTAGAAGCTCCCAACGATATCCAAAGTATCCCTAAAAGGTTTTGGTTTTATAAGGACATCGCTTTGCAGGTATGCTACCAGTTATTACGACATGAGACAATTACACCATCTGTTAAAAAGTTATATAGTGAAATCAATAGTTTCAAGCACACAGTACCACGAATATTCAGGGATTTCAATACACATAATTGGCCACAAATATGGGAAAATGTCTCCGCCAAACACCTTTCAAAAGCTGCCCAATCAATATGGTACAAAGTGGTTCATCGTGTTATAGTGACAAGAGATAGGACATACCAATATGGAATCAGTGACTCGCCTAACTGTATATCATGCAACGTGCCTGACTCTTTAGCCCACAGGATAACGAAGTGTCGAAACTCCTCCACGGCATGGAACCAATTGCGAACAATGCTCAGTCGTATATGCCGCACCTCATTAACAAAGTTTACGGATACCGATATAGTTTTTCCTGATTTCAATTTTTTTCCACCAACAAAACAACGAGCAGTACAATGGTTGATAACAGAATACTTATTATATATATTTAACAATGACGAGAGCAGTTTTCAGAAACAATTCAGTATCTTCTTGCAAGAACAATACGAAAAAATTCCTCTCCAAGCAAGGAAGAAATGGTATGCAAATTTCTTATTAGTGCTTTATACTTAATTTAGGTCAAACAAAAATGTAAAGGTTAACCAGATAGAAATACAAATTGTAATAGCAGTAATACACTTATGTCAAAAACAATGTAATTCCATAACTTGTATATCAGAATGAGACAATAAAAAAAATCGCTGCGACGCCAAGGGTCTCGGGTTCGAATCCCGGTCGGGTATGGTTGTTTGTGAATGTCCATTTTCATCCATTTCATTATTTCATCACTCATCCCCATCTTCGCAAATTAGCCAAGAGGCACAAAACGCGAAGTAAAATAAACTAAATCAATCAATCAATCAAGACCGGAGTTATGTTTAAGAATTAGCGGGAGGGGTTCATGTCGACACTTTTTTGGTGCTACGTATGAAAAAAAAAGGGTCGGTGTGATTAAGACTGATTGATTGATTCCTTTGTTCGTTTTTGCCGCTTTTCTGCAACTATTGGCTAACCACGAAGATGAAGATGAGTGATGATATGGTAAAATTGATGAAGAGACACTCTTAAAGAACACCCATTCCCAGGTGGCCGGGAATCGAACCCGTGTCCTTGGCGACGTAGTGTGCTCTGCTAACCACTCCTCCACGTATGTCAGCAGTGTGGGTTAAGAGTTTGACATCTGAGTCTGAAATTTCGATGAACGCGTGCATGTCTCTCTGCTCCCTACCTCAACCCCCCTAGCGCAAACACAACACACAACGCTGACGCATTCACACACCTGATAATTTCATAGCTATCACGGCGCGGGCATTGGTATCGCTCACGCTCTCAAGTAAAGCAAGCGTATTGCGTATTGACTTGCAACTTATTACAGGACGTCATCCAGTGCAAGGACAAAGAGAAGAAAAGCGAATTTGCTCTCGATATCCAGGAGTATTCGCCTCAAGGACGTGCACCTTACAGTAGTTCCATAAGAACCCGCATCTGCTTTAAATATTACAGAACGCCTACACCCAAAATTCCAAACGTATCAATTGACACATATATGTTGACTCTAGTGACGTATTAACGTTCATAAACTGAAAATGATGCATTTTTTGGAGTGTCAAAATACACACAGATAGCCTATGCATAAAGGACACTTTTATCAGTTTCTGATTTATGTGGTGCACTAAAAATGCATCAATTGGGAAGATCAGGCACGAAATGAAACTCAAACTACGCGTTTGAATGTGTCAATTGATGCATCAAAAGTACATCAACCTTCATTTGAGTTCTGAGAGTACGACGTATTATTCTATAATGTCATATTGTAGCTACTCTTTATGCAATCATAATCACTTCCTCAAGACACCAAACGCGTATTTTTCGATTTTGACTCCCTCTCAATTACAAAACCCATCTACACAAAGTACTAGTAATCACTTCATAGCGTACTCCACACATCATACATAAATAATAATAATCATAAACTTGATTTAACCAGCGACGAACTTGTTGCAGGCAAATCAAACAGATTTTTTTATATATATATTCCTTTACAAACTGGCAATAGATTCATTCCATGCCAAATCAACACAGACATGTGCAATTTCCAACCTGACCATCTCCGATTTTCATGAAATTTGTGGAGTTGAAACTATGTATGGAACTTAGTAACTATGAAAAGTTTTAGGGTAACAGTTTCATATATAAGAGACATATTAAAATCGGATATTGTGTGTTTCACATGGTTCGTAATTACCAATTGTGTATTGCGGAACATAGTTCAAGGTTCCATTATGCTTTTTACACGAAAACAAACGCAATTTTCACATTCTGAGTCCTTTTTTTATTCCTTTCTTCGCTTCCGGAACACACAATATGGCGGTCATATCTTGACTCACGTTGTGGCTATGCAGTGTTTCAACCTGCTTCACCGAAAAATACCTACTATCGTGTTCGTCACCGGTGGAAATTATACATTATGGACGGGTAGCTGACGGATAGCCCCACGAACCATTTCCGTTAAGGTTCGGTTAGATTTGGTTATGTTAGGCAAGCATAGTAAAAAAAAGGGGGGTTGTAACACTGACAGGGGCTTACGTCATAAAACGTTCGCAGTATCCGGTTTTCGTAGGGCAAGCAAATGAAAGCAATGGCAATTGTGCGTCGGTGAGATATTTCTCTTGAAAAATACATGATTTCCCGGTCAAATATATTCCACGATGAAAGAAAATACCTCGACGAACGTTGTACACCTTGGAGAAACTCATTTCCGTAAGTAGTTTATTGTGTAAATTGAAGAAATGTGTCTCTGATGTATGAAAATGTTACCATTTTGAGTTTCGCTTGTCTTGTGATTGATAAATTATTCAAGGACAAAGTTAGCATAAATTGCCCTTTTTGAGCACACATAGCTGTACAAAATGTGCTCTAATTCCACCCCTATTTCGCCTAGAAAGCTCAAATAAATCTTATTGTACAGGGAATTGAAAAAGCTTTCCAGCGATATATAACAAACCTCCCTTTGGAAAAAAATATTATTTTCTCACGTGACCTTGACCTTTGACCTTGAATATCTCAAAACTTGTCATCACCAAAAATCGTGAAAAAATCTATTTAGTCCCTCATGCCATACTCTAAAACATATGAGAAAACATTATGGGACTGTAATGCGATCAGAAGATACAAAATAATATGTGTAACTATGTGAGTGATAAAAGCCTCATTACATGAACTATGACGAGTCAAATGTCCCTTAACACCCTTTACAAAATGTAAAGGAGTTATCCAGGTCTTGAAAGAAATAGGTTAGGCAAAGAGATCCCTAGCCGTGTGTGTCAAGCGCAGGTCCGGCATATTGTTGACCACCATATCGAATTCAATGCAAAAATTTCTAAGATAAGGGGGTGATGTGATATATCAAATCAGGCTAGAATTTCATGAGAAATGAAGTGACGAAGGTTCACACATGTATACGCACCTCAACACTCAGCAGGGAATATAACTTTATTAGATATGTTTTACCACCCATGATACATGTATACGTATACAGGTTATTAGTTTTAAAATTTCATGAAGAAATGCTTTCTATGTACTCAACGTTCTCGGGTTCGATACTTGGTGGAGACACACAGTGGTTTGGATACAACTTTACAGAGAGAGAGAGAGAGAGAGAGAGAAGTATAGAGAAACAAGGAGAGAGAGAGAAATAAAGAAACAGAGAGAGAGAGAGAGAGAGAGAGAGAAATAAAGAAATAGAGAGAGAGTAGAGAGTGAGAGAGAAATATAAAGAAACATAGAGAGAGAGAGAGAGAGAGAGAGAAATATAAAGAAACAAAGAGAAAGAGAGAGAGAGAGAGAGAGAGAGAGAGAGAGAGAGAAGTATAGAGAAACAAGGAGAGAGAGAGAAATAAAGAAACAGAGAGAGAGAGAGAGAGATAGAGAGAGAGAAATAAAGAAACAGAGAGAGAGTAGAGAGTGAGAGAGAAATATAAAGAAACATATATAGAGAGAGAGAGAGAGAGAAATATAAAGAAACAAAGAGAAAGAGAGAGAGAGGGAGAAATATAAAGAAACATAGAGAGAGAGAGAAATATAAAGAAACATAGAGAGAGAGAGAGAAAAATATAAAGAAACAGAGAGACAGAGAAAAATAGAAAGAAAGGGAGAGAGAGAGAAATAGAAAGAGAGAGAGAGAGAGAAATAGAAAGAAACAGAAAGACAGAAAAATAGAAAGAAAGAGAACGAGAAAGAGAGAGAGAAATATTAAAACCAGAGAGAAAGAGAAATATAAAGAAACACAGAGAGAGAGAGACAAATATAAAGAAACACAGAGAGAGAGAGAGAAATAGAAAGAAACAGAGAGAGAGAGAAATAGAAAGAGAGAGAGAGTTTCTCGAGTTTTACTTATCTCGTTACTTTCTCCAAAATTGACACTTTGCTCTTCAGACTGCATAGAGAAGAAAGGGCAACTACAAACATTTCAACCAAACTGAAACTTATTTTAAGTTTCTATTCCGTGAAAATTTTCATTTTTTAAACTCACTTTTCTGCAGCACCGCGACACATCAACACTAAGCTCCTGTAGACAATCTTCATAGATATTGTTAATATTTATAAAATCTAACACGAATGACACAAATGCTATATTTAATCATTCCTTTGTATATCAGATAGATAAACCACAGTTGCACTGCACTACTCCTATAAGTATTTAGCATCAGCTGATAACTAAACCGGGAAACAGTCATTTCACAGCGCGCATGCACGCCTTCATGTTTAATACAGGACTGCAAGATGAACCATTAACTGTGGGGCACGCATTCTAAAATAAGCTAAATAACTTAAAAGTAGTAATTGTAGCAAATCTTTTCTACCGGGCCTGTTTCACAATACTTTAATTAAAGCAGGCTATATACGTGTGTGTGTATATATGTGTGTGTATATATATATAGCTATTGAAAAGTCATGATAACTCTATGTTGCGTGTTAGCAATTATTTTACAAATTTGAAAAATCGACGGTGTTATTTTCGTAATTTTTTAAAGGTTAACATTTAAATATTTCAGACTTCCAGGGGGGCATGACCCCCATGACCCCCTCTCCTGGGTACGGGGCTGCTTTAAAGTATACTTTGCTTTAGAAATCGTCTCGGGGAAATAACGGCGAAAGCTATAACTCGACAACTTTTTTAAGTAAGAAAATTAAAATATAATTTTTAAAATTGTTATTCAATTGTGCGTTCTTTTTCTGTGCGTTAGTGGGAAGCTATGAATCTGCCTAGAATAATTACAGCAAGCCTTAAAAATAAGAAAATAATGTAGTACGAAATTTCAATTGCACTAACGACTATATTAGGTCCGAAAACAGGAACAAATATACGATTTAGAGCGTTAGTGGTTCATCCCCTTACTGAAAAGTAAACATTTCTGTTTTTGCTGACTTTCTTCTTACATTCTTGACCACTGTGGACTATAACAGTAAATATAAAATGAAATATAAGTAATCGCGGATTGTTAGTTACAGTTAAGCAAAAGTGACCTCTAGTTCAATCGGCAAATAAATGGCTCGAGTGGTCACTGTTTGGTACGATCAAAATACGTTTATCTCATCAACAACATTAAATTAACATTCGACTTAATTTAGTAAGAGAGAGGGTACCTAGCATCAATCATCAAAAACTGCTTGTTTCATCCTATCTTCCAAGTGTCGTGTAAGTATTGCGGAAATACGTCAACAATGTGCACTTTTATTCTCACATGCATAAAATGACAGGTCTCCCGGATGGTACAGTGATAAAGCTGTAGCCTCGCAAGCAGGGCCCCATTAAATCCTGAACACTCAAAAGGTTTGAAATCTAAAGTTTCTTTTCATCACACATCGAACATATTAAATTAAAGCCTTCCTATCCACTTCCCGACTGTAGCATTAACGCGAATCGTACCTAATTTTGAATGAGTAACGACATTCATGCGAGAAAGTTTACAAAATTAGTCAATTTTTACGTCAAAGCATGAACAATTAGTAATAGAACTTACCTTGTTAGAGGTTCGAGCCCCACATCTGTTCGTTACTGCTGAAATGTGTCGAACGTTTGTCAACTATCGGAAATAAATCACTTCCATTGTAGTTACTCAAGTTGTACGTACTCAACTAACAAACAGCACAGTTTAATGAAAAAGTTACAATTAATTTGCACTACGTAATTGCACAAAACACGTTAAAAACTGTAAATGTTAGCAACGTCGAATCACAATCGGACGAAGTTCATTCCCCACTGACCTAAATTTCGAAGCACGTGCTTCACAACGCCACCTCTTAATCAGGAAAGACACTAATATAGTCGGGTTGCTGTAAGGGACTCTTACCAAGGCAAAAGAAAAAAACGAAACTTGTCAAAAGATTCAAGGATATCTCGGTAACTGCTGTAGATACGAAGATAAAACTTTGCGGAATGACACACCGGAAATATATTAGTTTAAGGCTGAAAAATCACCACGATCTGTCCGTCTGTTTATTCGTGAATGACAACATGACAACAATAAAAATTAGGTGACATATCAAATATCTTGGGAACTTCTGTATAAGGATTATGAGGATCCATTTTTCTAGGAGGATACATACATGCCATACTGTTATCATACTACAATGATTTCCTTCTCAGTCAGTTCGTTTGTCAATAACAGGCCAAAAACTAGAGCATAATTATTTACGCGTTGTATGACAAACCCCATAACTTAAAGAAAAACTATGCAATTGATTCGAAAGTTAACTTTACCTGACATTTCTACGTTCTCTTCCCTTGATACATTGTGCACAGCAACACGACAATCACAACAGTTTAGTAATTTTTCATTACATATAGCAATGACAAAGGAAATATCTAATATGACCCTTCATCAATTGCATGATATCATTGTGATTAGTCAAAAGTGACAGAAAGCGACGAAAAATAATCGAATTCGATGTCAGCACGTCAATTTAAAAATAAAGAGTTTACAATTTCGAACTCGGATTATTCGGGAAGGCTGAAACACACAATGCCGTATTTCACTAAAACGCCATAATCGCTGGCGTACGCAAGGGGGAGCTGATGGAGCTACAACCCTTCCGAAATTTTTAGATTCTTTTAAAAAAATGAAATGGGAGGACTCAAGAACTCGGGAAAAACCAAAGCAGTATATGCAAATTCCCTTTCAAATGTCCAACGATTACTACTTTTGTCATTAAACAACTTCTACAACGAATGTTACAAACGGTAATTCTAAAATATTTTATAGTTTATTCCGGCTCTACTTACAAAACAAGCCTCCCCTGTGGAGTGGTGGTATCGTCGCCGCCTCGTAATCAAGGAGTCCGAGGTTCGATACCTGGCAGAGGATCCTATAAACTGTAGGTCCAGTCCCGTAGAACCTTTCTGTGCATAAAGTGGACTTAAAACAACAATTCATTCCATCAATGAATTCAATGTACTCAACGTCCACATGATGGGTGTTCGAGCTTTACTTATCAGGGTTGGGATTGACACCGGAAATGGAATACTTAGTCGCAGTAGAGTTTTGTGTAACGTTTCCCGATGGTCTTGTTCAAAGGCGCCGACTCCATGGGGCTTGGGGGAGCTCGAGCCCCCCCTTCCCCCAATGTTAACGATGTGAGGGCAGAGCCCCCCAAATAATTTCTTTAAGAGGATATAATGTATTACCTTGCTTCTCTTTAAAAGTTTACTCTGAATTGTGCAACATGAACTTAACTTTAAATACACATTTGAAATGTTCTAGACCATCAACGCTGGGGGTTGAGACCACTAAACCATCAACTTGGGGGGGGGGGGGTATAACCAGAGACAGCAAAACACACGACATATTACTATATACTAACATAAGTATATAATTATGAGTATTGTTAACATTTTTACTAAAGAGTTTGAAAAGACGATGTGCATGAACTAGGGGTGTGGATGGAACGTTCGGGCTACAAATGGCTCTCACATGACATTCAGAACGAGATCGTTGATATATTAGGGAGATCTGTTTTACGCTCCGTGGTAGCAGATATTAAAAGTCGGGAATGTGAACAATTGGCATTCTGCCTTCGAACTGTGAATGAAAATTTTGATATTTTTGAGGAATTCATGGGCTTTTACGAGATTCCGAACACTGAGGTCAAAACTTAAAAAAAGGGAGTCATTCATTAATTTATTTCAGTGATCAGAGCCCCCACCCATAATTCTGACAAGTAAGCGCCCCTGGTCTTGTTGTAATGGGCATTGAAGAAAAATGTGCATTATTGTTTGGCTGGGTTCTCCGCATGGACAGTAAGTTGTAGACACAACTTGTATTCGTGCCAAGTGTTGATTCACGAGAACGTTAGCTGTATGCATTCTCAAGGTGAATACAATCACTGCCCGAGGTAGAGTCTAACACAGATATTTCTGCCGTGCGATGCGCGACACAACTCAAGAAGCAGTGTTGCTAATGGAGCAGATAGAAAAATCGCTGGAGTGCGCCGATGCACAGCTGTTACGTACAACAAGAAAATTAGAGATTTCAGGTTTATCTAACGTTGAGTTTTAAACGTCATGCATTATACCAGGACTAGGATTAATATGTACTAACAAGTGGCTTTGTATGTAGCTACATACATATGGACTAAAAATTCGCAAAATATGAACTAACACATACGTAAAATTACCAAAAATGCTGCGAAGAAGACTTCTTCATACGATTCCTTATTTGAGTGATTTCAAACAAAATAAAAAAATATTATTTTCATTGCATTATTGCAGTGGTGGTGTTCTAACTGTTCACTCCCAAAACCCGTATACACTGGTACGGAACTACAACGGCAGAAAATAACATGCCAACGTGTTAAACCGCGACAATTGGACCACAACACTCTTCCTCAAGCAGTATTATTATTTCCTCTTCTCTGTGATCGGCGACAGTCGGTTGCCTTTGTTGTACCTTTAAAAACGATGTCGGCTTCCACAACAATAAGAAGTACATGTATATACTGCCACTAGACGATAAGCTGCGCGACTTTTTCTTCTGCTATGAACCAGGGCCGGCGCTAGTCATTTTGCCTCCCTGGGCGGTGGCGGCAGATGCCGCTCCATTTCGAACCCCCCCCCCCCGCACCTTCCTCGTCATTCGCAGCAACGGGAAATTGAAAAACAATATATTCCTAAGTAAAACATCAAAATATAAAATAAATAATGAAACTTCTTATGCTATTTCAATACTATTAAGCGCAAAAGAATATCTCGCTCGATCACAGTTTTCAATAGGCTTATTCTTTTCTTCTCTTCAAATTTTGCCGCCCTGAAAATTTGCAGCTCTGGGCGGTGGCACGATTCGCCCTCCCCTTCCGCCGGCCCTGCTATGAACTTGGTCACCCAACAAAGCATGGCAATTTTAACACAGAAAACAATATGCATCGCATTTAGCAGCAAAAATGACAGCCTCCTCTATGCAATTTCTACAAGAACACGTACCGGAGCCAAGAGTTGAAATGCCGTTGGAGCCACATAATTTATTTATTTTGAACAATTCCAAAATTATACTTAATTTTACATATTTCAACAAGTTTAATTTACAAATAGTTCATATTTCATAATTTCCTTGTAAAAGTAAGTATTTATTAAAGTTAGAAATATGGAAAAATATTGACAATAAAATGTACCTTCAATCACTACAAACATTACTATTCGCAAATATATCACAAAATTTCAGCGATATTTCGTCAAACTAAAAGTATGTATTTAATAATAATAATAATAATAATAATTAAATATTATTATTATTATTATTATTATTATTATTATTATTATTGGTACATTTATCCTGGTACTTGCCCCCCCAGACAAAAGTTCGCGGTTGCGCCTCTGATCATGGAGCCACATAATTTATTTATTTGAACAATTCCAAAATTATGAAATATGAACAATTTGTGAAATAAACCTGTTTTAATATGTAAAATAAAGTACATTTTCCTTAAATATGTAAAAAGTAATTATGTATTAAAATTAGAAATATGGAAAAATATTGACAATCAAATGTCGCAGCCGCTGCTCTCTTGCCAAAATTCTTTATTGGGATGCTAACAACTTGACTGGCTTCCTCCTTCATAAACTCCTGAACGTTGCTTAGAATTTCCCGAGCTTGGCTATGCAAGGTTTTTTTATTTCACCTTTTACAGAACTGGAGGCATTATGGAATTTAACGTTCATTAACAAACACACACTTTCACACGTACACAACGTCAAACCGGTCAAATACTAGTATAAAATAAAAATATGGTGCTTCCAATCCAACAAAACTCACCGTCACTTTACCTGCCTTTCCCCTTCCGTAACAGAAATAGTGCTTCATTATTACAGTTGGCAACACTAGTTACTAGCTTGCCAATGAACATGCACTGCATAAAAGAAGCAACCACTTCGTCACGCTATATTGCCACATTACCGTCCCTGCCGAACGGTGTGAACCGCGAGCTGGAGCGCTATTCAATTGTTTTCAATGATGTTTGCGCGAGTGTGTCCAGGAATGGAATGTCAATATGGCAACAATGGCGAAGGTTGGCGAGCAGCGTAGAACACGTGAGTAGTGTATATTGATTGTTTCTACGCCGTACTTAGTAGGTATCGCCTTTTTTTACCAATTGAATATCACTTTTTGACATATTTTGACAATTTTTTGTCGATGTTTTAGCGTTTAGCAATGTTTTTAGTACAATTTTCACTATACTCATTTTTCCCCCACTCGTACTTGGTAGGTATATTATAATGTTACGTGATACAACTTAACCTATCCTTTTTTTACGATTATTTAATTTTTTTTACGATCCTAAGTGATATAACTTAACCTATTATTTTTTTATTTATGCACTGTTTGAACGTCATTATTTGAGGATCATATTTTGTAGGTATTTTTTTTTTTATCAATCGAATATAAGTTTTTGACATATTTTGACAATTTTTTGTCGATGTTATAGCGTTTAGCGATGTTTTAGTACAAATTTTCACTGCACTCATTTTTTCTATTTATACTTGGTAGGTATATCACGATCTTACGTGATACAACTTAACCTATCTTTTTTTTTTACGATTTTTTAATTTTTTTTACGATCCTAAGTGATATAACTTAACCTATCATTTTTTTATTTACGCACCGAACTAACCTACAAGGGACTCTGTTTGTTTTAATATTTTAGTATTATAAGGTTTTCACAAATTTTATATAACCTAAAATGTGTTGGATGTTGATTTTTAGTATGTGGCAATTTTTTATGAATTTTAAAACTGCTCCGTGACCCTTTCGTTCTTCACGTCGTAGGCGAAGGACTTCTCCGCAATCAGGATGACACTGCATAGGGTATCCTCGGGCAAGGCATCGTGGAACTCGCAAACACCCACTCTACAAAAATTCTACTATATGATCTTTCACTGGCTAAGCTAACCTACAAATAGGAATTGGCAGCACTGACTTATAAACCCACTGGGTCTTCTTGGCATGTTTTTTCATGATGTGTTGCCAGGCTATTGGGCATCTTGGCGTATACAATGTATATATTTTGAGAGGGGGGTTATAGCTTTTTATGCTGTACGAATACTAAAAACTTGACAGTGACAACCAACAGAGTAAATAAACCTACATGCAGAAACTAACAACACTAGTTTCTGACAGTGAATTTGAAATAAAATATTAAACAAAATACATGAGTAAGCACTGTGATTACAAATAATACCAGTGTTATGCCCCCAACTCCAACTGGACAACTGGGGAAAATAATTGTACAACAATTTGTACCTAATTGTACAATACTTGTACCTAATTGTACAACATATACACAGGCATAAAAAAAGAGCCTTCCCGTAACTTACTTCATGCACAATTTATATATGATTTTACAACTGTGAAAAGAAAGCATATGTGTTCTGTATGCACACATTTATTCTTATTTTTCGAAGTTGAATGAAGCACGTGTTTTTACGCTCTCGTAATACTGACCTTGCCCCAGTGATTTTAAATTGCTTCCATCCGCTTTTTTTTTCTGTGTTATTTCCGCATGCACGCAACATTCGCTTTCAATAGACAGAAGGAGTTTTAGTATAGCAGGTTTTGAGTTTACAATTTATTAAATTAAACAATAATTTATGTAAGAATATACTTGTACTTACCGAACACAAAATAATAAAAAGCACATGTGAATCTTTGCGTGTGTTCATGTTATATGACGACTGAGTAAAAAAATAATGTTGACTCCCCGAAAGATAAAAGTTCCCGGTTCGACATCAGATGCATGCAAATTTTATGTTTTGCTCTCTAAAATCTTGATTTTTATGTTTGTGCTATTTGTCATACAGCAGAGGAGAAGAGGGGAGAGGGGAGGGGAGGGGTACTATTAGCGCCATCTATTAGCAAACAATAGAAATAAAAAAGTAGGGTCAAACTTTTTCAACACCCAAAAATTTTAAACGTCCTTGCTTAGTAATACGATTAGCTGAAGATGTTTAAAAGAGTACTCTTAGTCGAGAAAGCTAATTGCTAGGGCCCATATATTGCTAAAATGTTCTTTAATTTACATATTTCTCATACCGCCATATGTTGTTCTAGTTGACTTCTTCCAAAAAAATGCTAATTAGCGAGAGTTAATTAAGCAAGGCAAGTAAAAGAAGCAAATAGGACAATATGTGGTGGCGTGGAAATATGTAAAAATTCGACTCGATTCGAATTAAAATTGGGGGATATTTTGCAGTTTTTTCCTATAATGTACAAAACATTTACCGTACATAATTTTTTCTATTTACAACAGTATAAAATAAGAGGAATGTGTGACAATATCCATATTAATTAGGAAGGTATGTCGTATGCTAGGTTAGCTAATTGTATCTTCTACAGCTTCACTGTTTAGAGGAAAGATGGAAAAAGAGAGCTCTACGGAAACTAACGCTCTTAACAATATTGTACGCCCCGTGAAAATTATATATAAATAAGCCATAAGCGTATTATCTGCTTTCATGTCAGATTTTCCCGACCTGTGAGCTGTAGTGTTTAGGTGACAAGCGACGCGCTCAAATATAATACTGTTGACAATATTGTACGCCCCGTGAAAATTATATATAAATAAGCCATAAGCGTATTATCTGCTTTCATGTCAGATTTTCCCGACCTGTGAGCTGTAGTGTTTAGGTGACAAGCGACGCGCTCAAATATAATACCGTTGACAATATTGTACGCCCCGTGAAAATTATATATAAATAAGCCATAAGCGTATTATCTGCTTTCATGTCAGATTTTCCCGACCTGTGAGCTGTAGTGTTTAGGTGACAAGCGACGCGCTCAAATATAATACCGTTGACAATATTGTACGCCCCGTGAAAATTATATATAAATAAGCCATAAGCGTATTATCTGCTTTCATGTCAGATTTTCCCGACCTGTGAGCTGTAGTGTTTAGGTGACAAGCGACGCGCTCAAATATAATACCGTTGACAATATTGTACGCCCCGTGAAAATTATATATAAATAAGCCATAAGCGTATTATCTGCTTTCATGTCAGATTTTCCCGACCTGTGAGCTGTAGTGTTTAGGTGACAAGCGACGCGCTCAAATATAATACCGTTGACAATATTGTACGCCCCGTGAAAATTATATATAAATAAGCCATAAGCGTATTATCTGCTTTCATGTCAGATTTTCCCGACCTGTGAGCTGTAGTGTTTAGGTGACAAGCGACGCGCTCAAATATAATACCGTTGACAATATTGTACGCCCCGTGAAAATTATATATAAATAAGCCATAAGCGTATTATCTGCTTTCATGTCAGATTTTCCCGACCTGTGAGCTGTAGTGTTTAGGTGACAAGCGACGCGCTCAAATATAATACCGTTGACAATATTGTACGCCCCGTGAAAATTATATATAAATAAGCTATAAGCGTATTATCTGCTTTCATGTCAGATTTTCCCGACCTGTGAGCTGTAGTGTTTAGGTGACAAGCGACGCGCTCAAATATAATACCGTTGACAATATTGTACGCCCCGTGAAAATTATATATAAATAAGCCATAAGCGTATTATCTGCTTTCATGTCAGATTTTCCCGACCTGTGAGCTGTAGTGTTTAGGCGACAAGCGGCCCGCTCAAATATAATACCGTTGACAATATATTGTACGTATATTGTATTGTATAGGAGACTAGAAGCATATAATTTGGCGAAAAAAAACAACCCAAAGTAAGGTCATAGAAAATAGTTAAAAAAAAGTGAGCAATTATATTTTGCATTGCACAGCATTTGGTATTAAATAACATACCCCCAAAAAATCTCTGCATTATGCGTTCTGAAAAAAATTGCCCTACGTGCCAAATTACTGTGTCAAGTAAAAATTTTCAAAAGGCACTGTCGTACTTGTGTGCCGGGAAAGCGAATATGTGCGACCAAACTGTGCTCTAAGTGTGGAAACAATTTTTCTATTGACTACTTCAAGCGACACCAGCTTACTTGCAAGAGCACTGGAACATCACTACCGCAACCTTCCAAGCGAAAGGTAGAAGTAACCTCCCTCGATGCATCGCCACCTACCAAATGCGTCAAGCTGACGAAGAAAGCAGACCGAATTGCGTTTGAGCATTTATTAGAAGACTTTAACATAACATCAGACAGCTTCTGCGATGTGCGTAGTTTTCTGGAGAGCGAGCGAGCTAAGATAATATCCATCCTCAACGATGCATTGGCTACATACTCCACTAAATTCTATGCCGTGCTATGCTGCAAGTATAAGAAACCGTCTGATGAAATACCGGTTTTTTTTTCACAATGGCTCGGGATATGATTTCCATCACTTGGTTACACATCTAGGGTACGACAATGCGAGAATCAATGTCCTGGCGCAGAACGAGGAGCGTTATATTAGCATCAGCAAGTGGGTGCCGATCCCCAACTCAAGCAAGAGCATCGAGCTTCGGTTCCTCGACTCTCTGAGGTTCCTCTAGGCAAGCCTCGATGCTCTTGCTGGGAAGCTCAGAGACGACCAACTAGCCATTACTACATCAAGTTTCCCGAACTTAGATGTCGCACTCATCAGACGTAAAGGGGTCTACCCCTACGAATACGTCACAGACCCTTCCAAGTTCGAAGAAGAGTTGCTGCCTCCCCAGGATAAGTTTTACAGCCAGTTGAGAGGTTCAGGTATTACCGACGAGGAGTACAAGCATGCTCAGTCTATGTGGGTCGAGTTGGGTTGCCGAACTTTCGGTGATTACCACGATGCACACCTGAAGCTTGATGTGACGCTTCTAGCATGTGCGATGTTTGTTGTGGTGGGATCATTGGGGGAAATGTGATTCTCCCAATATGTCATCTGACTTACTAGCATATGCGATACGAAGAACAGGTGTGTATGTGGCTTACTAGGATTAGGCTCATGGTAATGAGGTCCTAGTAGCTGAAACGTTGAGTTTTGTATTCGCCCCCGAGAAAATTCTATATAAAATAACATACCTGAAATTTATATTCACAGTAGATTCATTTTTTGAGTTTTGTAATTACCCCAAGAAATTCTATATAAAATAACATACCTGAAAATTGTATTTACAGTAGATTGAATTCTTGAGTTTTTGTATTCGCACACAAGAAATTCTATATAAATAACATACCTGAAATTCTATTTACAGTAGATTGAATTTTTGAGTTTTGTAATCACTCCAAGAAATTCTATATAAAATAACATACCTGAAAATTGTGTCGCTATATACTAGACTTTTTGATTTCTGTGATTTTGGAGAAAGCAATGGCATCCACCACCAGTTTCAATCGTAAAAATGATAAAACTGAATGTGTTACTTGTGGGAAGCCAATCTCAAGGAACAATTTATCGGCACACAGGGCAAGATGTAGCGAAACAGGTTCGAGAATTAATCGTTCGTTACCTTCTAAGCCCTGTGCTCGATGCGGAAAGAAGATCAGCATTACAAATTTAAGTAAACATCTCAAAATTTGCAAACCATCGACCGAACAAGGAACATCGAAAAGGAAAATCGATAATTCAGAAACGGAAGCTTCCACTTCCAAGCAAATTAAATTATCTAATGAACGCAAACCAATTAGATCTGCATTTAACGACCAACTCCAGGATTTTTCAATTAAGTCAGAACCAGGTCGTGACATCCTTAGTTTCTTGGATGAAACGAAAACATCTGTACTAAATATTTTGAAAGATAAACTTGAAAACAACTCTATAAAAGTATATGTTGTTCTGTTTTCTGAATACGAGAAAGTTGATGGCACAACGAGTATTTTTTATCATCGTACAAAAAACCAGACTCTTCATTTGGCGGACGTCGAAAATTTGGACAACTTCTATTATAAAGTTACCAATGAGCTGGTTAAGAAACATGACGGTTTCGAGGCTAAAGGGTCGGGATGGTCTCTGTGTGGAAGTCCTCACACGTTAACCGTTTACGTGAACCGATTCTTGCCTCTTCGCGCTTCCAGCTACGTTCCTCTTCCACCGAACATTCAACACAAGAGGGCTGTGGTAAATATACAGAACAGCGATAACAAGTGTTTTCTCTGGTGTGTGTTGGCTGCACTGCACCCGATTCATTGGTCAAATCATCCAGAACGGATTTATCATTACAAACAATACGAGTCCGAGTTTGAAAGTGTAATGTCTGACATTGAATACCCGGTGACATTGTCGGATATAACAAAGTTCGAAAATCGTGCAGGAAAATGCATCGCTATTAATGTATATTCCTTCACGTCAGATAAATATCTCGTGCATCCCGTCAGGATAAGCGATATCGACGATGACGATGCCTCTGTAATAAATCTCCTTCTAATTTCCAACGAGGATGATCATCACTACACGCTAATTCGTTCTCTATCACGTTTGGTCAGAAGTCAAACTACCAAGTATGCAAACAACATCGAAGTTTGCCCGAGATGCCTAACCACGTTCGACGATCGAAAACAACTCGATTATCAAAATTACACCGGTCGTCAAATTGCTCTGGAGAAACTTGCCGACCATAAAAATTATTGCGGCGACAACAGACCGGCTAGAATGTTGATGCCTGAAACGAACGCAGTCGAAGAATTCAAAATGCACAAGGCATTGTTAGAACATCCCGCAATCATCGTCGCAGATTTCGAGGCGTTTCTCAAACCACTCTCCTACTGCGAACCGGATCCTGAAATTTCCTCCACAACGCCGTACCAGCTTCATCAACCTAATAGTTTCGGCTATGTTGTTGTGCGACGTGATAAAATAAATGAAGCATATATATACCGCGGGCCAAATGTAATCGAACACTTCCTGGAAAAAATGGTGGAGGAGGTTGAGGTAATTGGTAGCGTACTGCTTACATCAAAACCGATGGCACCTTTAACTGAAAATGAACTTCAAAATTACAATTCCACTGAGGTGTGTCCGGTATGTGATCAAAGTTTCACTGATGAGAACAAAAAAATATTCCACCACGATCATTTCAGCGGAAACTACATAGGTGGAATTTGCAACACGTGCAATCTTAAAATCCAGAAACCTAAATTCATCCCCATATTCTTTCACAACGGAAGCGGATATGATTTTCACCACCTGGTGAGACATCTTGGCTACGATCCGAAACGTATAGGTGTCTTGGCCGAGAATGAAGAACGCTACATTAGTCTCAGCAAGCAAGTGTCGATTCCGGGAACGAAAAATACAATCGAGATGCGCTTCCTGGATTCGTATAGATTTCTCTCTGCAAGTCTGGATGCTTTAGCGAACAAACTCACCGACGATCAATTTAAAATAACTGGAGCTAGTTTTCCCAACGTAGACATAGAACTCGTTAGACGTAAAGGGGTTTATCCTTACGAATATGTTAGTGATGGTTCTAAATTTAACGACGACGCTCTTCCACTTCCAAGAGAATTTTACAGCAGACTCAGAGAGAAAGGAATCACGGACGAAGAATACCAACACGCGCAACTCATGTGGGAGAAATTAGAATGTAGGACACTCGGAGACTACCACGACGCATACTTAAAATTAGACGTGACGATACTCGCGGATGTTTTTCAAGCGTTCAGGAAAACGGCAACGAATATTTACAAATTAGATCCAGCGTATTTCTACAGTCTACCGGGATTAGCGTGGTCGGCAATGTTATTCCAGACAAAGGTCAAGCTGGAACTGATATCGGACGTTGACATGTTGCTATTCATCGAAAGAGGGATACGAGGTGGAATGGTGCAATGCGTACAGAGACATGCAAAAGCTAATAACGTACACATGAAAGAAGATTACGATTCAAATCGAGCATCGAATTACATCTTCTACGCCGACGTTAATAATCTCTACGGACATGCCATGGTTCAGAAACTTCCTTACGGGGGATTCGAATGGTTAGATCCCACTTCGATAGACATTATTCATTTCGACGATAGCGAGTGTGGTTTCTTCGCAGAGGTAGATCTCCAATTCTCCGACCACCAGCACGACACGTTTTCGGATTTGCCTCCGACTCCCGAAATCAAATGTCCACCCGACTCCGTTCAAGACAAGCTTTTGTTAACATTGGACCCTAAACAGAGATACGTCGTCCACTACAAGAATCTCCGGTTTTTGATTGGGAAGGGTGTTCAGATAGTAAATGTTAGAAGAATACTAAAGTTTAAACATTCCACGTGGTTAAGACCTTACATAGAAACTAACACACAATATATCCACTTCCGATTTAGACAAGGACTTCTTTAAATTAATGAACAATGCGGTGTACGGAAAGACCATGGAGAATGTTAGAAAGCACGTAGACGTGAAATTAATTTCCGATAAGAATAAATGTCGGAAGTGGATAGCCGATCCTAGATTCAAGTCGAGAAAAATTTACAACGAGAATTTGGCACTTTTCAATCTAGATATAAAATTGATGAAATTCAGAAAACCAATTTACGTTGGTGCAACGGTTCTCGACTTGTCGAAACTTTACATGTTCGAATTTCATTATGACGTGATGAAACCCTTCTACAATGATAAAATATCACTTTTGTACACGGACACCGACAGCTTCATTTACAGCATACAAACACCTAACCTCTATGATGACATAAAAAATCCTTCCATGCTTGAGTATTTCGATACTTCTGCGTACCCTCAACCCAACAGATTTGGAATTCCATCCCTCAACAAAAAAGTCCTAGGTAAACTGAAAGATGAATGTAACGGTGATATTATTGTCGAGTTCGCGGGTTTGCGTTCGAAGATGTATGCCATGAGAACAGAGAGTAGCGTCACGAAGAAAGCAAAAGGTGTGGGCAAAAATACGGTGGAGAACAAACTCACCTTCCACGATTACATCGATTGCCTTTACTCACAATCGACGATACTAAGCATAGAACAAAGAATCCAAAGTGTAGACCACGTGATTACAACAAACAAAGTTAGGAAAGTAGCATTAGATCCGCATGACGATAAAAGATGTATTTTGTCTTGTGGAATCCACACGTTGCCTTGGGGACACTATCGTTTAGAAATTAGTAAAAATTGTAGGCAATGCAAATGAAAAAAAATGAACTTAAATAACTATAACTAAAATAAAAAAAATTAACTATCTCACATACACAATAAATAACTAGCAAGGACAATGAATCACTTTGGTTTCCGAAAGCAAACAATGGAGACTGTACACCGCACGGCAGATCATGAATTTCTACCTTCCATGTTAACTAAACTCAACGGTCTGTTGATCAATCAATTTTCGGAACGCTGACGATTTCAGATTCGCGACGATCGACGTGACGAGAAAACCCAACGACGGAAAATACAGAAACAAAATCAACGACTTTCTAAACGTTGCAACGTTGTGAGAATAAATAACCAGCATGCCTATGAATTTGTTCGGTTTCAAAAAACAGATCATTATGGAAACCATACCAGATCATGAAGTCTTACCTTCCGTGTTACCTAAACTCAACGGTCTGTTGATCATTCACCTCAACAGCATTTGGACGAAACTGAATGACGATGTGGGCAAGATGTTTTATGTTTTTAATAACAATTTACATTTCTACGAAATTCCGATCGACGGGAAACTTCAAATCACCGTGAATCCGGAAAACGCAGGCGAAATCAAAATTTCTACCGGCAAGAACATTTTTCGAATCAAGCACGACAAGATGCTTTCTAACATTACGTACGATGTGTCTGCAGGAGATTATCTTTACATAGAACTCCTCGGAGATTACGACAAACTTATTCCTCTCTTCGTAGAATTACGAATCGTCTATCCTATTATAAATAACCGTTAACCAAAAATGCCTAACGACATTTTCGGCAACACCAAGCGTGTGGACCATGCAGAAGAGATTCTCATGTTGGACATTCGAGTTAAGAAGTTAAGGACCGATTTGATCGCTTTGCAGGAAACCTTAAACAAAAGTTTAGAGTCGGAAATCGCTACGCTCCAAACGCAATGTCTCGACCCTATTCTGAAAATCGATTCCGAACTGAAAACGCTCATAAAAAATTATGTCGACGTACCTTCTTACGACAACGTTCAAAATATACAGTTGAGCGTGGATTCGCTTCAAAATGATTTGGCCAAATTACAGCAATTTCAATCGAAAAATGAAGATTTGGAAAAATTGAAACTCGAAATCGAAGAACGAACTTCCGCAATAGAAAATAATTTCTCTGAACTTCAAACTGTGGTGAACGATATAGACGCAGAACGCTTGCATGTCGTCGTTTCCAAATTACAAGAAGAATTCACCAGCACGTTGGAAGAAATTAAATCCAAGTTGCAGACTTTGGAAGATACAATGACGAACCTACCATCGTCGGACGAACTGCAGGTCATCGGTAAAAGCGTCGCGAACATAAAAATTCAACTGGAGGCCTATCGAGATTTCGAACACATTCAAACCACCATCGCTACGCTTCAGGCGTCCTTGGAATTGATCAACGAAGAAATTAAAAATATTCACGCTGAAGCAAGTATGTTGACGAGTATTCAGGACACGTTGAGCACGGTTCAGCAGAAGATCGAATATTTAGAAAATTTGAACGTCGAAACGAATCTCGCTCATTTTCATCACGTACTCGACAACATACAGGGTGACTTGGAATCGTTACGGACGAGCGTGCCTTCGAGCGAAGATTTGGAAAAATTGAAAACGGCGGTGACGGCACTATCCGATTCGAGCGACATCAAAAGTTCATTGAGCGATCTCGAGAGTAAAGTGGTCAATCTCCCCACCTCCAAAGAATTGCACGCTTTGAAAAGAAACATATCTCGAATGCTGAAACGACTAGAAACGGAAACGGCGAACGTGGAACAGATTCGAGACGAACTTGCTTCGCTGGTGTCGACGCTGCCCACTTCGCAGAGCGTCGCCGATCTTCACACGCAGTTTACAGAGATGCGAAGCATCGTGAACGATCTTACCGAGAAGAGCTCGAAATTGAATCAAGTCGAGAACCTTCAGAACATCGTCGTCAACATCAGAGATCAAGTTGGAGTGCTGGAATCCACGCAGGAATCGACGCTGGCCTCTTTCGGTGCCAAGTTGCAAGAACTCAACGAAAACTACAAGCAGTTGAACGTGGAAGTGAAAATCAAACCGTCGTTTTCTGCCGTAACGGATACCATAGTCGAGCATTTGCTGCCCATCGAAAATAAACTCGGACAAGTTCACAGTAATCTGCTCGGCGTCGACACTAAATTCGCTAAACTGCATTCTCTGCAAGCCATCGAAATCAACAGCGTACCCAATCAACAGAGAATCTCCACGTTCGTCGAAGGTAACAAACTGTACATGTTGCATCCTTATCATCCGTACTACAAGTTTCTCCTCGATGGCACGATTCAGATAAACGAATTTTCGTACTGGTCTCACGGTAGAAAAGCTAGCGTTCCCACCATGACTTTGATATCGAATCGTGGTGTCCAGAAAGCAGGAAACATTCCTCTGGCACGTTGGAACGAAACGCGCAACATATATGAAATACACGAAGACGAAGATCTCACCGTTTTCGACGTGAGTGCCGGCGATAAGCTGATCATTCAAAACACGAGCGAAGTGCCACCCTCTTTGAATCCCATCACGCTTGTGCTTCTCTTGAAACGTAATCTCTAAAAAAATGTCTAGGCAAGCCATCGTCGAAGAATTGCATAAACCTGCACGCCGTAACTACGAACGTTTGGCTGTGGTAACCAAGGGCATCGACGACCTCTGGCAAAGCGACCTCGTGGAGATGAGTAGCGGCAATTTGAAAAACGTACATAAATTGAACAAGGGCAACAAGTACCTCCTCACCGTCATAGACACATTTTCGAAATTCGCATGGGCTCTACCTTTGAAGGCGAAAACGGGAACATGCGTCACGGAAGCATTCAAATTAATTTTTCGCGAAAGCGGCGGCAGACGACCACGGTTTCTGCAAACGGACAACGGTAAAGAATTTTACAACTCCGTATTCCAAAAGTTTATTCAAAAACACAAGATTCGACATTATTCGAGCTTCAGTCACATCAAAGCCAGCATCGTGGAAAGATTCAATCGAACCTTGAAAACACACATGTGGAAACGATTCACGCTTCGGGGAAATTACAAATGGGTCGACATCCTGCCGGAACTCGTCGACACCTATAATGATACGGTACACAGAACAATAGGCATGAAGCCGGCCGACGTTACCAAATCTGACGAGCAGCGTTTAATTTCTACAGTTTACTGTCCAAAGTACACGCCCACGACAAAAAAAGCTAAATACAAAATTGGAGACCGGGTGAGGATCAGCAAATTCAAACGCACCTTCGAGAAGGGGTTCACAAAAAATTGGAGCACGGAACTTTTTACGGTGGTTCGAGTTCTACCCGGAAACCGACACACGTATATAATAAAAGATAGTAGCGGCGAGATTTTGAAAGGAAGATTTTACGAAGAGGAACTCTCTAAAACGAAACACCCCGACACGTACCTCATCGAGAAAGTATTGCGTAGGAAAGGTGACAAACTGTTTGTCAAATGGCTGGGACTTCCAGAAAAGAGTTGGATCGACGCGAACGAAGTGATCTTGTGAGTACGTGGAACGTGGTGAAGCGTCTACCGGATCCAGAAAGTCAAACGAGAAAAAAAAAGAACGGTGAGTTGCTTCCCGACAGCATCCGCTGTCTGATCGTAGGTCCTTCGGGGTGTGGGAAAACAACACTGCTCGTGGACAATTTTCTCCTCGCACCGAATTGGTTGGATTGGAAGAACAGGCACCTGTACGTGTTCTCGAAAAGTTTGGAGCAATCCAAATACCAGCAACTGATGAAACTGTACGATGGCCTGGACATTGCAACGTTCGCCTCGGAAATAAAACCACTCGACGATTGTCGTGAAAATTCAGTCGTCGTGTTCGACGACGCCATCCTGGAAAATCAAAATGAAATTCGCAACTTTTTCACGCAAGGTCGTCACAAAGGAATGGATTGCTTCTACCTAGCTCAAACGTTTTCCAAAATTCCAAAACAGTTAGTACGCGACAACGCTAATTTCATATGTTTGTTTCGTCAAGATCACACCAACCTCAAGCACACGTACGATGACTACGTAGGCGGAGACATGAACTACAATCAATTTTCGGAAGGCTGCTCTACTTGCTGGAACGGTGACGATTTCGGATTCGTGACGATCGACATGACGAGGAAACCCAACGACGGAAAATACAGAAACAAAATCAACGACTTTCTAAACGTTGCAACGTTGTGAGAAACGACGTATATAAATAACGTCATGACGAAACGAAAAATCGAAGACGAAAATCTCAAGCTTCGCGATTACCTCGCGAAACGCTTCAAAGGTTGGAAATCCGAGAATCGCGGATTCTACGAAGAGAAGAAACGTCAGGATCAACCTGTGATCGATGCCATCAGCAGTCTAGGTAAAGAAATTAAAAGTGTCACGGAACAAAATAAAAATTTGATTAATGAACTCGTACCGCTCGCAGCTAAAAGTTACGCCGTACCCACGCCCATTTCGAGCATTCCTTCGACACCGTTCGAACTGAAGGATGCACCGGCACGACGTCGAGCCATAGGCAGCACGTCGTCGTCTTCGGATAAAATCGAGTTGGGACCTTTGGCACGAGACTACCTGAGCACGGGGAAATTCGACAAGGATGAAGTGTTCGGATTGTATCCCAGCATGGAAACCAGCGAAGGCGGCGGTGTGGTGTGGAAGATTGGGAAATCGAAGGTGACCTTCGAAGGCAACGACATTAAAGTCAATTTAGGCGACAAGGATAGTTGGAACAGGTATCCGGGTACGGTGGGACTGTGGGAACTCGTCGCCAAAAAGCAGCCGAAAGATTACACCGACGAAGATTACCAGAGTTACAAGGAAATTCTGATCATGACGGATGCCTTGTACCAGAACAACGACGCCTCGCAGAATAGGGTGAAATCGAGCAGCGGCGAGAAGTACAGGAATCTCATCAAACCGATTTGGAACCAGGTCAAAACAGGCAGCGGCGTCAAACGCTACAACACGTTACCCAAAGAATTCGTTTGGGTGGACGACGTTAGGAAACTCGTGGACCGATTGTTGGTGATAGCCGGCGAAGAGAATGCAGGCAACCGTAATTTCTACAACGAGAAGGTTGGCATCGTGGACATGATCAGCACGAAACTTTCCAACTTCATCGTGAACGACGACAAGGGCATAGGTTACCTGATCAAAATCATCAACACGCTGCCTCCGAAATTTTGGAACGTGGCCGAAGGAAAGGGACTCGTGAACGACATCATCAACAAGTTACCTTTCGAGATGCATCTACCTGGCTACCAGTACTGCGGACCGGGTACCAAACTCGAGAAAAGATTGGAGAGAGGAGACAAGGGTGTGAATCCGTTGGACGCGGCATGCAAAGATCACGACATCGCCTACAACACCACGCAGACGGATCTGGATGCACGTCACGAAGCAGACAGAAAGTTAGAGCACGCAGCTTTCGAAAGGTTCGTGAGCAGAGACGCATCGCTGGGTGAACGGGTCGCCGCACTGGGTACCACCATCGCCATGAACACGAAACAAAAATTGGGGTGGGGTATATAAATAACATACCGTAAAAAAAAAAAAACTTGATATATAAATAACACACATCGTAAAAAAATAATCTTCGGTATATATAAATAACACACATCGTGAAAAAAAAAGCAATTAAATTTCTCTCTAACACTCTGACAACTGAAAAAATGAGCGATCTCCAAGCATTAAAACAAATGCTAAATTTGTCAGTCGAGTATGTAAAAATTCAGGAATTGGAAGTCGACAAACCTTACACGATAACTTCCGGTTCAATCGTTTCTACCCAGTATGGCCCCAAGGTACGCCTGTTGCTCAACGCACAATACAGTCTATTTTTACCGGATCGATACGCTAACATGTTATCCGACGAGAAGCTATCTATTTTAATCGAGAACAAAACTCGAATCGTGTACAAGGGGACAAAGGAACTTCTTGGCAAGAAAACGAAGCACGTAATAGAATTTGTGTAACGACTGCGAGGCCTTGAAAATATATAAATAACATACCGTAAAAAACTACACAAGAAAAAATCTCAGAATATATATATAAATAACATACCGTGAAAATAACACATAGAGCATCAACATGAAGCCCAAGGGTGTCGTGTACCAGATACCATACTCCAATCTTAAAAATCTAGGTGCCCTCGATGCGTTACTCACCAAGAAACAACGCGAGAAGAAACGTTCTTGCTTGTCGAAAGGACATGGAATGAAATTGCTGCTCAGCACACCTCAATTGAAAAGATTGCAGCGTTCGCGGAAACAGCAAAAAATCGGAGGTTTCATATTCAGCATCCCGGCCATCCTGGCAGCATTGGGGGCCGTTGGAAGTTTGGCCGGCGGAAGTGCCGCCATCGCGAAAACCGTCATCGACTCGAAGAAGAACAAGGCGGAATTGGAAGAACAGAAACCTCACAACCTGGCCATGGAGAAGAAAAAGGGGAAAGGTATAACCAAAAAACAAAAAAGCAACCTCGATGCTTTGAAGAAATATAAAAAAAGAAACAGAAGCACTCACCAACCGAGACATTGAATCTCTGATCGAACCGTTACAAATCAAACACTTCAGAGGAGTTTTCATGTCCGACTCGTTACCTTCAACCGCTAAAAAAAAAGAATGCGGAGTAGTCAACTTGGACGATCAAGAAAATCCAGGCACGCATTGGATATGTTACCACAAAAATGATGATAAAGCATTCGTTTTCGATTCTTTCGGAGGTGTTCCACCTACAAATTTAGTCCATTATCTGAAAACGAACAAAACCTCCATATACTACAACGACGAACGCATTCAAGATTTCGGAGACGTGAACTGCGGTCATCTCTGCCTCTCCGTGCTCGCGTTTCTCTCTAAAATAAATAACCCTACGATCGAGGATTTCCAGAAAGCATTGTGGAACCTCAAACAGCATCACTAGGATGGGCGTGTTCCATCTCACGAGCGAATCTTCAATCTTGAAACTCACGCTGCACGACGACATCGTCTATCCTAAATCCGTGGCTCTGCGTGCATTCTACAGCATGTACCTCATACCTAACGTCACCCAGCACAACAACAAAATTAGCGTCGGAAGCGAACACATCGTCGTCACGCCAGGCCAATACAATCTTTCCACTTTGCAAGCTCAATTACCCAAAGGCACATACCTTTCTCAAAATTCGGTCACGCACAGAGTGGAAATCCTATCCGCGACGGAGACCGTGGACCTGGGCACCATGGGAGAACTTTTAGGTTTCGAGAACAACACCAAACTCGAAGCTGGCATCAAGCACGTAGCAATCAACATTCCTAAATTCTTGGCCATAGAGACTCTGAACGTACACTGTAACGTGGCCGAAGGTATGATCACGAAATCCTCGGACGGATTGTTAGGAAGTCACAAGCAGACGGGAATCATAGCCACTTTCAAACCAAGTTCCGAGTTCATGGAACCGATCATCTACACGCCCTCTTCGCCGATCTATTTTCCAGTATGTCGCAACCGCATAGACGACATAGAGTTGGTGGTGACGAACGAGAAAGGAGACGTGGTGGATTTCGCAGGTGCCACTACGACGGCCATCGTGGAGATCAACGTATAATAAATAACCATACATGTAAAATGGAGCAAATCGAAAGTTACGAATTGCAATCTTTCCCTCCCAACCGTCGCACGTTCGCCAATCTGAACGAGGCGAACAGGGAGATCGAATACGACGTGGACGTAGGCGATGGGTTCGTTCATCCTCACAGAGCGGACCTCTACCTTCAATTCGACGTGGTGAAGAAGGAAAGCGGAGACGCGTTTCCCGCAGCAGCAAACTTGATACTCGTGGACAACTTCGTGCCTCACCTGTTCTCGCAGGTGGAGGTGAGGAAACACAACACCGTCATCGACAGAATAGATTATCCAGGCATCACGTCGACGGCAGTGGGAACGTTGAAATTATCCAAAACGGACGCAGCGTACTACCAGGCCGGGGGATTCGAAGCCGGGACCAAAATATCGACGAAAAGTCACACGGTGCTCTTTCCCATGCGTCTGCTGCCTGGTTTCTTCTCGGACTACAAGGAGATCATGTGGAAGGGAGGACTGAGGGTCACGTTTCGAAGAGCGGCCAACGACAACGACGCACTGATGCGATACGCTACTTTGGGTCCGGACGGCACCACGCCGATAGCCAACACTTTACCCGAAGCGGCGAAATGCGTCATCCGGAGCATGGAATTGAGAATGCCGGTGGTGGAATACGAAACGAACTACGCCCTCAAGTACAAAGCGGAGATCTTGAAAAGTCCGCAGGTGTTGATTCACTTTCACGGTTACCAGTGCGTGCAGAAGATGGCGTCGGGAAGTCACATGGAATTCGACGTGACGACGCAGTTCAACAACATACAGTTCGACATGCCAGATTTCGTCGTAGTGCTCTTTCAGACCGGGAGGGACAAGAATCAGGAAAAAGATTCCAGCAAGTTCGACGACTGCAAGATCAAGAACGTTTATCTGAAGAATGGACGTAACGAAGTGTTCCCGCGTGAGAATTACAACCTCGACGTGACCAAAGACGATTACCTCAAACTTTACGAAGCGTTTTCGGCTTACAAACGCGTGACCGAGGGAAGCGTGGACATGTACTACACGCCCAGCGAATTCAAAGCACGGAGACCCATGACCGTCATCAACACATCTAAGAGAAAGAAGGTTGTGGTCAACGATCGAACCAACATCAAGGTCGTCTGCGAGTTCCACGATGCCTTGCCCGAGGATACCCTATGCAGTGTCATCCTGATTGCGGAGAAGTCCTTCGCCTACGACGTGAAGAACGAAAGGGTCACGGAGCAGTTTTAAAATTCATAAAAAATTGCCACATACTAAAAATCAACATCCAACACATTTTAGGTTATATAAAATTTGTGAAAACCTTATAATACTAAAATATTAAAACAAACAGAGTCCCTTGTAGGTTAGTTCGGTGCGTAAATAAAAAAATGATAGGTTAAGTTATATCACTTAGGATCGTAAAAAAAATTAAAAAATCGTAAAAAAAAAAGATAGGTTAAGTTGTATCACGTAAGATCGTGATATACCTACCAAGTATAAATAGAAAAAATGAGTGCAGTGAAAATTTGTACTAAAACATCGCTAAACGCTATAACATCGACAAAAAATTGTCAAAATATGTCAAAAACTTATATTCGATTGATAAAAAAAAAAATACCTACAAAATATGATCCTCAAATAATGACGTTCAAACAGTGCATAAATAAAAAAATAATAGGTTAAGTTATATCACTTAGGATCGTAAAAAAAATTAAATAATCGTAAAAAAAGGATAGGTTAAGTTGTATCACGTAACATTATAATATACCTACCAAGTACGAGTGGGGGAAAAATGAGTATAGTGAAAATTGTACTAAAAACATTGCTAAACGCTAAAACATCGACAAAAAATTGTCAAAATATGTCAAAAAGTGATATTCAATTGGTAAAAAAAGGCGATACCTACTAAGTACGGCGTAGAAACAATCAATATACACTACTCACGTGATGCTAAGAGAGAGGGAGACGAAACGAAAATTGGTATCTACGCAACGGCAAAGATATGTGTGTGTTGTACTCTAGTTTCGTTGACTGATACCAAGGTTGTTTTGTGCCGGTTTGCGTGTTCCACTTGTAGGTGGTTGTGTGTTGGACTTCGTGTATACACCAGTCGTCCCATTGTTGTTGTATTTTCATTTTTACCTGAGGGAGCAAGTCTGTGTACGGCAAACTTAATGGGTTTACGTGTTCCGGTGTTCGAGCTTACTTTGCGTAAGTGTCTACTAAGTCTTGAGATTTGTTTTGATTGGTGTGTGTCTGGATGCATGTGAAGGTCACTTCCTGCTCCAGTTTTAGAAGTCGTAACGCTGCACTTTGGATAAGATAAGGAAAAATCATGAGTTTGTAGGCTGCAGTGCCTGTTAGTGATAACTAGGACCCGGATTTATAAGCACAATCAAACAGTAAAAGAAGCATGTTAATAAGCACAAAAAATGAAAAAATAAGCACCAAAATAAGCATAAACAAATACAGAAAAATCTGAAAAAATATTTGTTTATTAGATCTCTTATCTTATTCAAAGCTGTTACAGAATATAAGCAAGGTCATCCTGAGATTTTCTTGCGTGAAGCTCCTGTGTCTTGTCAGTGAAGAATGATTTGTACAGTGAAAATGTTTATTCCACGTAGCATGACATCACAGGCGCATGTGAAAAACACCACAGTTCTTCTTCGGTGAATTCTTCTTCAATGTCTGTTTCTTCACCAGAAATCTTTTTATAAATTTGACAGTGTTTTCTAACCGGGATTTTTCAGTAATACCTGACTGAGCTTGTCGGACACAATTTTAGCAACACCGTGAAGACAACGTTACTGAAATTTCATCAATGAGAGAAAGCGAATGTTGCAATGTATTATTTCGAGCTTTCAACTGTGTTATAATACGAGGCAATTTGGAAAAATGATTATGGATGTACTGTATCTTTTCTTGGATGCCGTTTCTCCCGTGCGGCTATTTAGAAGCATTGATCTTGTCATCCCAATGCCTTCGTGTGATTGAAATAGGATTGAAATATGACATATTTGGGTAAAATATGCTAGCTAAGGCTAGGCTTTCGATAGGAACGTGTTTTGCACGTAAGTGAATTAATTGGGATGCCTTTGTTAGAGCACTTTTTACCCTTTTTGGAGTAAAGGTCATTTTTTAAACTTTTGAAACCGTTTAAATCATTTTCGGCCTTTTAAAAGTCATTCTATGCATTTTTCTACATTTTGGTGAAAGAAGGGACATTTTACATGCAAATGCAACCCTTTGAAGGAGAGAGGTCCCCGACTCTTGTCTCATTGCCTTCAGCGCAATTCTGAACGACTGTGTTTGAAGAAACAAATAAAGTCTGTGCAGTATTGTTGACACAAGCTATGTAACAATTCAGCTCAAACAATGTGATTTCCCCCTCTATCAGTGAATATATTGTCGCCAGACGAATTATTGTTAAGAAACAAGAGGTACAAAGTTGTGTGCTCTGTATCGGACATTTTGTCAGGGAAGTAATTTGCACTCTATGGAATTGAAAGTGACTTAACAGCAAGTGATATTGTTCATTTCAAGTACGCTTCTCTTGTTTCGGTGGAACTCGAGAGAATTTTTTCCATGTACAAGGCTCTCTTGTCCGACAACCGACAATCATTCACTTTTGAAAATTTGCATATGATTTTCGTTGTGTACTGCAACTCAGTACTTAAAGTGTAAAAGATGACAAGAATTGAACTTTCTTACTTGTACTACCATACGCAATGAACATGTGATAGATACTGTAATGTTAATTTGTAATTTGAATTTCTCTTTGTGGTTTATAAATTTGTTATACAAATCTTTCAGAATTTTTAGGTCATTTTTCTAAGTTTATAGGGCATTTTCTTGCATGTATTAGGTCATAAATGCATCTTTTAAAGGTCATTTTTTGGAAATTTTAAGGTCATCAAAATCTTAGCCCTAGTGATAACGTTTGGAGTACGCTCAAGGCGTCAGTGAGGATGAGTGCATGAGGAATGTCCGACGCTAGGGCTATATATGGCGTAGCATTCCGCCGGTAATATTGACGTGTCTGGAGGTAATTTAAATTGGCGATTTTTTTTCCTGGGGCGGGATATAAAATGCAGAACCTACTTCGGTATTATCTTTTCAACCGTCCGTGCATTTTAGCGTCGACTCCTGGCTTTTTTCCTGACAATTCCTATGTTCACCACGGTCGACGTATTGGATATCCAGGGATAGTCAATTGGTATATGAAGGGCTGGTTGAGGGTAAATGATAGCTGACAGGTCTCTGGGTCTATAAAATATTAATGTAAAAAGTAATACCAGGAAATTGGGTGATTAATGATAGTGGGTTATAAAATTTTACGCAAAAGGCTTCGTATTAGCGAATGTGACTGAGGAGATGTTATCTAGAATATGAAGAGAAATCGAGTAGAGTTTAGACAATCTCCACACATGCTGATATTTATGAATGAAGCAACTAAACTGTGTGCCGTTCCACGTGGCGGAGTGGTTAGCACGCGTTACACCGCCAGGGGTCACGGGTTCGAATTCTGACCTGGACATGGATGTTTGTGAGCGTCCATTCATCAATTTCATCATGTTATTACTCATTCTCATCTTCGAAAATTAGCCAAAAATGGCACAAAAAGCGAAGTAAAATCAAGCAAATCAATCAACCTGTGGTTTTGGAGTCATTTCGAAAATAGAACACGCTTAACGTAACAAAACTTTTGTGCCATTTACGAAAAACACCTCTGCCTAACATATATTTTGTTTAACAAATGTTTGAAATATGGGAAACACTTTATTCTCACCCTGTATTTTCATTATTTCCAGCCTAAGTGAGCATCTTTTCATTTTGTTTTCGAACTCAGCTGTGAAAGGTTCCAATGGCGGCTGCTCCTGTCTTTCGGATGAGCAGATCCGATGCCGAAACTGGAGGAATAAGTTTCCAGTCAAGTTAAGACACCGTTGATGGTGAAGGGGATGACGTACCAGGTTATTAAAATCTTCATCATACGATCAGGCGCCGAGAACTTCTCTCCAGCTGGAAACTTCCAGCGAGTGTGGAGAAGTTCCTGCTTAATACGCACTTCTCCTCAAGTTTGTGGAAATTCGGATCTCTGGTGATTTTCTGCTCCAGACAGACAAGATGGGAGAATTCCCTGAGAGTGATATGGCATCTCGCAAAGCTTTGACAGCCGGTAGACGAGTACGCCATGTCTAAAGTAGCTCTCTCTGTCCATGCGACGTTTGGAAATCTGTCAAAGTTCAAAGACAGTTTAATAATCATGACATACCTGTAAATTAGTGCAAATGTGACGAAAACATTATTCACACACATAAAGGAATGTTTACAAATGACCAGAATTCAATTACTGACAATAAATCATTAAAACAGTTTATTTCTTTCGATAAAATCTGGTTTCTTTTTTTTAAAAAATGACACGTGGCGAACTTTGGGTGACCTACCTTAATTTTTCGTATACCGGTATATCTTTTAAAGGCCCTTCAAAGTACACATAAAGACATTGATGCAATGGCAGAGGCGTCTCGTGAACGCATGCGTCAATTGTGGGAAAAAGGACAGCTTGCTCTGCGACGACATTCATGAGCATTTCTACATCCTAAATTCTTCATATAGGAGAAGTATTTTACACGAAAGCGCTGAACTAAGCTTATATTACATTTCTTGGATCTGAAGTGAAAGAAAGTAATAATTATTTTCCCACAATTGATGCATGCGTTACTTCAGATCCAAGAAATGAAATATAAGCTTAGTTCAGCACTCTCGTGTAAAATAAATACTTCTGATATATGAAGAAATTACAATGTAAAAATGCTCATGAATGTCGTCACATAGCAAGCTGTCCTTTTTCCCACATTCGACGCATGCGCAGCATGTACCGCATGCGTTCACGAGACGCCTCTGCAGCAATGGAACCACAAATAAAATACATGTAGTGAAAGAGCTGGTGTAACACAATTTCAACGATCAGCTCCCTAATTTAGCGTAAAAAGCATATGTCCATTTGTAGACTCTCGCTATTAATTACTTATCACTTCTTTTTGATTCATTTATCTTATGCTTTTCATTCACAATTAATATGCTATAATAGGATGCATTAACTATTCTCATTTTTAGTAAACTTCATCCTGAATTTCACTCATTAGATTCAGCTAGAGGTTTCCTTTATTGTTGTGCTGCCATCTCTGTTTTCTTTCTGTAAGCTCGTTGCTCTTTTGACCTTCAACGCTGAGATTGAAGCACATAATTGGAAGTGGGCTGAAATTCCTTTTAACCACATCATAACGCAAGCACATTCTTGTGTCTCCTAGAATTAACGAGTAGAGTGCATCACACATATCTTTGTAGTTGCGCACATACCAATTTTCGTTTCGTCTCCCTCTCTCTTAATTTAACGTGTTCTACGCTGCTCGCCAACCTTCGCCATTATTGCCATATTGTCATTCCATTCCTGGACACACTCGCGCAAACATCATTGAAAACAATTGAATAGCGCTCCAGCTCGCGGTTCACACCGTTCGGCAGGGACGGTAATGTGGCAATATAGCATGACGAAGTGGTTGCTTCTTTTATGCAGTGCATGTTCATTGGCTAGCTAGTAACTAGTGTTGCCAACTGTAATAATGAAGCACTATTTCTGTCACGGAAGGGGAAAGGCAGGTAAAGTGACGGTGAGTTTTGTTGGATTGGAAGCACCATATTTTTATTTTATACTAGTATTTGACCAGTTTGACGTTGTGTACGTGTATTGCGTGTGTGTATGTGAAAGTGTGTATTTGTTAATGAACGTTAAATTCCATAATGCCTCCAGAGTTCTGTCAAAGTTGAAATCAAAAACCTTGCATAGCCAAGCTCGGAAAATTCACAAATTGTTCATATTTCATAATTTTTGAATTGTTCAAAAGAAATAAATTATGTGGCTCCATGAGCATTTCAACTCTTGGCTCCGGCACGTGTTCTTGTAGAAATTGCATAGAGGAGGCTGTCATTTTTGCTGCTTAATGCCATGCATATTGTTTTCTGTGTTAAAATTGCCATGCTTTGATGGATGACAAGTTCATAGGAAAAAAAAAAGACGCGCAGCTTATCGCAGTATATGTTCATGTTATTGTTGTGGAAGCCGGCATCGTTTGAAAATGTACAACAAAGGCAACCGACTGTCGCCGATCACAGAGAGACAATAATACTGCTTGAGGAGGAGTGTTGTGGTCCAATTGTCGAGGTTTAACACGTTCGCATGTTATTAGTTCCAGGAGCGCCGACTTGTCAAAATTATTGTGGGGGGGGGCTCTGATCACTGAAATAAATGAATGAATGACTCACTCCCTCCCTTTTTTAAAAATAAAAATTACGTCTTCGTATAGCAGTTTTTAAGCAGCTATTATATTCCTCATGCAAATGAAATGTAACATGAAAGACGTGTGTCTGCTCATTTGTTTTTTAGATAACAATTAACATTTTTATTTAAAAGTAGTCTTTGTATTTACATTAAGAGGTCAACATAACAGTTTTATGCCGGCCTCGGTAGCCGAGCGTGTTGGGTGGTCGGCTCAACTCGCTTTGATCCGGATTTCTCGGGTTCGAGTCCCGGCGAGGGCACAGGTGTGTTTTAATGTCCGCAACAGACTTGTAAGGAAAGGACATGTGACGGGTGCAAAGAACCTTAGTGTTGACGTACCCATAAAAATAACGAATATTTACAATATTTAACAGTTTTATTTACATAAATGCTAACAGAAATCGCAGGAAATAGTTTTACTTTTTTGTCCTTGCTACAATATTTTACTTTTTAAATTTAGTTTTGCAATAATAAATAAACATAGCACGCCGTGCTTTAGCAATAATGCCTTTGATCATAGCCGTTCTCGCTTTCGCAATACATACTTTTCATAAGCTTTCCTTGCGTACTTTACTGCAAGCCAGTGTTAAATAAACTCGAAGACTTTAGAATTATTTTCCCCTTATTCTTTGGACTAGAGGAAGAGATTTCGAGGATAACTAAATATCGTTCATATCAATATTGCCTGAAAGTCGTGTTTACGACCTCAGATTGTTCAGAATTCACTAAACAACATACTGGTATAATTGTCATATCACCGCGTTATTTTGAAACTCTTTTTAGTAAAAATGTTAACAATAGTCATAATTATATAATACTTAGTATATAGTAATAAGTCATGTGTTTTGCTGTCTCCGTTCATAGCCCCCCCACCCCAAATTTGATGGTCTAGAACATTTCAAATGTGTATTTGAAGTTAAGTTCATGTTGCACAATTCAGAGTAAACTTTACAAGTGAAGCAAAATAATACATTAGATCCTCTTAAGCAAAATTATTTGAGGGGCTCTGCCCCTACATGCCCCCCACCCAAGCCCCATGGAGTCGGCGCCTATGATTAGTTCTCAAAGCAGTGGTAGTGTATTATCTGTCGTTGCAGTTCCGTACCAGTGTAGACTTGTTTTGGGAGTGAACAGTTAGAACGCCACCAGTGCGTTAATGCAATGGAAAATAATAAAGTGTTTACTTTGTTTGAAATCACTCAAATAAGGAATCACTATGAAGAAGTCTTCTTTGCAGCTTTTTTTGTAATTTTGCGTATGTGTTAGTCCATATTTTGCGAATTTACAAAGCCACTTGTTAGTACATATTAATAATCCTACTCCTGGTATAATGCATGACGTGTAAAACTCAATGTTAGATAGACCTGAATTCTCTAATTTTCTTGTTGTACGTAACAGCTGTGCATCGGCACACTCCAGCGATTTTTCTATCTGCTCTATTAGCAACACTGCTTCTTGAGTTGTGTCGCGCATCGCACGGCAGAAATATATGTGTTGGGCTCTAATAGTCAGTCAGGAATCACGCTTACCGTTTTACTCACGGGATTGCAATTTATCGAAATACAGGGTGGGCACTAAGTCTCTTTTGCCAAAACAAGTATTTCTTCATATATTGGGGAAAGCGACTTTGTGCCCACCCTGTATGTAGATGTATATTTTACTTGCTTAAAATATTGTCTATATGGCCCAAAATTTTAATTTCGTTAATGCTACACAGCATAATATCATATTAACACACCGTCACTATACGTACAGTCACCGTCAATAAAAATGTAAAACTTTGATCCTGAAACACTCGCTTCCTTGCAAGGCATGTGTTTTGTTTAATTCTACAGTTTGTAGAATGTATTGTGAATAATAACATTGTAAAAACATGCCAAAATCTCGGATTCATTCTCTCTCTTCTTGCTGTCTCTTTTAGCGAGTGTTTTTGTTCCGTTAGGAAACCTCAATGTACCATCATAACACCAATTTACAGAAACGCCACATTAGAATGCTCGCAGCTATTCATTGATCACGCCTGGAGTTGACATTTGCATGTCGGCAAACACACGCAATAACCGAAAACATGTTCCTACTAATCTCTTATTTTAACGGAAAGGTGTCAGATTATGCAATGAGAGTTCAGAAATTTTGTTTTTATGAAGCTGAAATGATTGTTGAGTTCTTGCACCTCTGAAAACATATCTTCGACCAGCAAAACAACTCGCGTATATTAAGCATGGGAAAGAATACATGCAAATAACTTAAAATAACTTGTATAGTTTAAGCGTGAAGAAGTTAAGCCTAGTAACTAATGTGTAAATGTAATAAACAAAGCATTTCAGCCTGCACGCGCTAAGAACTACAAATTAGATAAAACGATAAATTTTGAATTTTTTTAATTTGAATCCAAAAATTTGGATGCGTCAGCACTTAGGCTATTTTGCACTGTAAAGAGGCACTCAGCACACACAAGGACAAAATACAGGACAACACACACAAAATTATACTAGCCTTAGGGCCAGTCGCCAGAGCCTCGTTCGTCTGCAAAATGCAGTCCTGGGTGCACTACGTGGAAGTGAGGTACAACGGTAAATTTGTAGTCGAAATAAGGTCGGAAATACTCCGTCAGAAACATTAACTTCACTTTTTAATCTGTGTGACAATTACGAAAAACTATTACAGGTAATTAGTAGACTAATAGAGCTATGAACAAACCAAATTGTAAGTATACAGCAACAGTGTTGCCAATGTCCCTCGTAAAATTGTGGACACATGGATTTTTGGAACAGCCCATTTATTCCCTTGTGCAATGTTTTTGAAACTTCGTCAAAGTTCTTTTTCTGTCAAATTCAATAGATGGTCATCCAAATTGTTCGTTGGTATTGTGAAATGTTGCAATAATTTACCTCAGTGAGTTCTGTGCATCAATACACACGATTTGCAAAAAATATTTTTCCCCCTTTGGCAACACTTTGCTCATTTGTTATTAAAACATGCATGTTCTTACATATGATTGTCTCTCTAAATTTTCCAATATACAGGGCATTCTCTTGGCAGAAAGCGTTTCTTCTCATTCCGTTTCACTATTCCGTTATACGGTCGTAAACATCGGGTTGCGTGACTTTTTGGATACTCTGTATCACTGTGTATTGGTAAGAAAGGCTAAACAACACTTTAACATGGAGATGATGACTATGTTTACCCCTGCTGTAGTGTTCAAATTTTGCTTACGTTTGTAGCGTTCGGGTAAATATTACCCGAGTGACATATTTCTTATTTCTTTAAAGAAATATGGCAACATTTGCTTTTATTTTTTATATTTTTATTTTTGTTTCATGGTTTTTTATTTCGTAATTTTTTTAGTAATATTAATACATTTATATATACATTAAAAGATCATATAACGACTTCGGGTCATATGGACCCGAACACACCATTAAGGGTGTGTGTAGTGACACGTCCTCTCACGTGAGCATCTACCAGCTTAGCACAGGGTAGAAACGATGGGATACCTCTGGGTACAGATCAGGATGACTAACACTACGAATATATGGAAAGAAACAATAGATTTAACCCACTACGGAGGGTACAATTCGTAATATATTCTTGAATAATCATGTACAAATATTAGATAACTTTGGAATTTTTTTCATACAATATTTTTCTTCTATTTTTATTTCTTATTAAATGTAGCCAATCATCTTGTTTGGGTCTCTTCTTTTTGTAATCGCTGAGGCTTCTTCTTCTTATAATTGCTAAGGCTTCTTCTTCTTGTAATTAATAAGGCATCTTCTTCTTGTAATTACTAATTCTTCTTCTTGTAATTACTAATGCTTCTTCTTCTTGTAATTATTACATATTGTGTATTTTTTCTTCTTTGGGCTTCTTTGTCGATCTTATCCAAATTGACGGAATTATTAAGAAAATCGATCTCGCAGAGAAACAAAGAGAAAGGGGTTATAGTTAAAGATCGCCGCCTGGCCGGCGCTAACCTTAACTTGGAGATGCAATAGATGCGCCTACCAAAAGTGCTTGGCTGCCTGCCGTGAAATGGCGCTATACCTGGGAAAAACAACCCAAAAGCCGCACGAAAATCTCAGTTCGTGGGAACCGAAATAGACTCAAAATCGTAATTCCTATTCGACTTCCTTACTTTTATATAATGATCACTTATGCTATTACTGAATATTAATTACCCTTTCCACCTCATTCATATCCTATTATTGTGCTAAGTTCATTTATTTCTTTCATTATAATTAGTTTTAATATCTACAATCATTATTTCACCACATAAGAGCTTTCATTTTTCTCTTTTTACAATGGTAGACGTTTTCTTAAGTGCTGCCATCTCTGGCCCACTTTCTAAACTGCTTTATGCATCATCAAATATATGCGTCGTTCTTTTTGTATGCTGCCATCTATGATCCTCTACCTCAAACAACAACAATGCAGTTTGTGTACGTGACCGTAGTGATAAAGAAAAATACTATATATATATATTTTGAATAACCAAGCAACCCACTATAAACATAAAGTCACGGGAGTACAGCTTTGTGCAAAATTTAATACAAGAATTATATACACATAAAATATAGTATACCGCTCATTTTTCCTGTTCTAGCGTCATTCGCTCGAGCGAAGAAGCTCTGAATTCCGTACGCCATCTAACGCAATCCGTCCGAACTATTAGAGGATCGAGCAAAAAGGCCTCGAGGCAGCTGTCTAATACATATAATACAGAAACAAATGATTATTTTCATAACGGGGTCACTGGTAATATATTATAAATGGTGACGTGACATATCAAGTTACGATTAACCTTTCGGTATAAATATGTAACACTTAACCTGGCCCTGTGACGCCGTATTATTGTCTACGGAAACGGTTTAAAGGATCTGATAGGAGAATCCCTGATTGTTACTGGAAAAGTTAACAAATTGTGTGAATTTTCAGCGCGAATCAAACCGTTTCAAAAGGTCAAACGGGACACTGCTTCATCTGACATGAATTGGGCAAAGGGGGAGCGGGGAGGGGGGAGATTCCTCTACAATCGCCGAGAATTAAACTGTCCTTTTTCATTGTCCAGAACACCCGCAATCTAGCTTCGTTACAGAGGCAGCGGGGCGAATGAATTGCCCCTCCAAAGCACTCCATCACGGACATACACTGATTCGATTTGATTCAGCACCCCCCCTACTCCCCCGACTCGCGTGCGTGGGGGGGAGAGAAAAAGAAGGAAACAATGTCGAAAAAATCTCCAGGTCGCATCAACGAGCTGATGGAGCGATCGTAAAATTACACTCTGAGGGTTCAGCGCATTGATTGGTCCTGGATTTTAATGAACCATATTTTCTGAGGATTGTGTTCCGCGTAGTGATGTGTTACCGCACGTTAGAGGGAAGGAAATTGGTAATATATGGCGGTTATTTTTCCCTTCTGGCGAATGCGATTGCTCCGAGGCAGAAAAATATGTATGTGGCAGGAGCAATTTTTATTAGCCCTGAAGAACCTTGGTACGAGATTTTAATCAATGCGCTCCCTTTCTATATACGTTGGAGCTCTGTTAGCAGCACCAGGTGGCTGGTAACGCCAAAGATTTGATTTTTGCTATTTTGGCGTAACTTTCCCGCCACTTTTGGCTAATCGCGACGTTGACTGATGATATGATGAAATTACAGTAAAATCTCGCTAATCCGGACCCCGATCCGGACTTCGCTTAATCCGGACAGGCAAAAGGCAATAAAAAACAGAATGTAAGGTTTTAAATGTCGCTAGAAATCAACAAGAGAACTTCCCAAAGAAAAGGCAGTCAACTACTGATGATATTCTGTTTCCTGCAGACTTGTATTTAGTTGCTATAAACGGAGTTTCAATGCACTTTCTACTGTTATTTTAGGCTATTTCAGTTAATCCGGACTTTCGATAAACCGGTCAACTTATCCCCCCACTAGTCCGGATTAACGAGGTTTTACTGTCATTAAGGAATACTTACAAACAAGCACGTAACCAGGGGTGCCTCGGAGGGCTGAAACCCTCCTACAAACATGTAATTTAAATAGCGAAATTAGTTTTTACTTCCTTATTAGGATTAAACATCTTGTATAATATGTTGTAAGAAACTGAGCAATTCATCTTCAGGGCTTTTACCACCCCCCCCCATTTTATACCTTCAGATGGCGGCTGCTGATAATGGATCAGCCTCCTCCGAAATAAAATTCTTGCTACGGAAGGACGTTCATGACCATGACGAACCAGGGTGACGCGGTGTGCTAACCACCCTGCCACGGATACCGGTTTGACCTAACAAAAATCTGTTTCTGTTTACTTTGCGTAGACCTTGAAAGAAAATAGTGGGAAAAATTCTATAAAGCTATAATTAGGAAAAACTTTGCCAGGTATACAATATGAGTAAAGCCAGATCAAAAAAATATTCTCCTGATTTCAAGATTTGGCCAAAGGAGAGAAAGAATAACCTTTCTTTCACTAATTTCCCTAAAACTTTGTATCAATAAGTTTGCCATACACAGTGTGATCAGCCTAAATGTTGTTGTATTTTATGGTCTACTTTTATTCTGAACACCCTGTAGTATAATACATATTTATTGATTAATTTCCTGAATTAATAAAAACAAATTATAAACCACAACAAAACTAACAATTTACGTTTGGTAGTAGAAATAATTTAAGGAAAATTGACAACCTCTTTTAGAAATTCTTGATGGCACGTCTTAAAGATATTTTTGAAGACCGTCAAGAAAATATTCTTATTATGACACTTCTATCATTGGTATTTATACTTATACATAAAACATAATACAATAAACCGTGGCAGTACATAAAATCAACGTAACTGACTTGACATTTTTAATAATAAACTGTCATTTTCAAAATATAAGTTACCGTAGGATATGTAACATAAAAAACTCTAACATATCACGTTGAGTGGATGATTTATAAGTGACCAGGATTCATGCATCATAACTTATTAATCCTCATCGTCATGATTAGCCTAAATTGGTAAAAAACTACGTAAATTAAAAAAATAGGAAAAGTACAACAGAAACACAAATAATGCTTAGTATCATATTTCCTTTGTATGATTTGACGGTATTTTTTAAAAATATATTGGTAATGTATTGTATATAATGTAGATATGAAAAAAATAACATTTAGAGAGGAATGTTTTTTTAAAAACAATATGAAATGTAAAAATTATTTGTAGATGTAGTTTTTGTGTGCCACAATGTGTACCTAGGTACAGTCGTCATTTAAAAATGTGACACCTATATCCTAATATACTAGGTTTACTGTCATGTGAACAAATTTTAACAGCAGGTTCTGTACTGGTCACACGTACAGAATATTCGTAAGCGTTTGGTCACTAACTTTTAAGATTTTTGTTACTTCACTACCCCCCCTTCCCCTCACTTTACCTCCGCACTCGAGGTTCGGTGCACTTCGTCCTCGGCTCAGATTTGTCTAGGGGTATCTTTCTTTGTACGACAATGCACGTGGGTTGCTACAAGTCAACATAATTATATAATTAACTACAAGAGACAACGGATAACCTTTGCGAAACCTTATTGCTATAGGGGATAAATTACCTTGTCCAGCATCTGTGAAATTAAAAACTGAAATTTTGGATATTTTGTAAAGTTTAATTAATGTAAATTTTGAAGTATATACAAGTCGTATCCGAACGTTCATTTCTCTAATTATCTGGCCAAAACTCTAATTTTGATGTTGGAAATCTCTATTTGTAACTGGATGCTTTACATGAATTACATCGGGAGTACGTTTGTCACAAGGTAGAATCGCGTTACTCCAAGAAACGTCTTAACAGGCGCGAGGTCGCCCGACGTGTACATTTCTCAACCTCCACGATGACAAGGCACTAGGCTGCCCGGCGCCCCGTAATTACTTCAAAATAACATCCAGTACAAACTAACCTTTTACCTGTAAATTGGACACCAAGGCACTAACTTGCCCGGCAATCCAATCTCTTACAGCATCCGTTCCGGGAGATCTGTCCTCCGGTCCTAGCTGACCGGAGCAAAAACAGCCTCTCCCTTCCAAGTCTCACTTCCAACAGCTGACCTCCCCCACTCTCATCTGGGAGTTTATATATGTTTGGTTGGCGTTTGTTGCCAACGGCCCTTCTTTCAAAAGTAATCTTTAACAGCTAAACTGCCCGCCTTTTCCTTGATCGTTCGAAACACGAAGAAATAACAGAGCTACATGGTTTTTATACATGGAATATATACGAACCTAAACATGCATAATATATTGAGATCCACTTATCATATATACATATTTCTATACACGTAATTACCTAATTAATTAATATATTAATAGATATTTAAATAAGAAAAAACACTGTCGCCCTGACACGGTGGCAGGGTAACATTTTACACGTCCAGATTTTTCTTATTCTGTTCTCATTTGTGAATCTTTTATTATTATTATTTGCTTCTGATGTATTAGAGATACATATTGAAATATTATTATTTATTTATGTATTCTAATGCTATGTATGTGCTTACGTGTTGGAGGTGAATTGAAAAAAAAAAGAATGTTTAAGAAGAAATGTACGTTGTTTTGTTCTGGAACAATAAAAAGTCTTCCTGGCATTGTTCCCTACGGAAGGAAATGGACGAACAAGATTCCAATAATCCACTCTTATGGTTCTCTTGGGCTGGAATAATGGAGGAACATATTGTCATACCATTGTTGCTTTGCATCGTGGGGAGTAGAAATAAACAAGACAATACGACGTAATAGGGAAGCATTACTGGTACTTTCCATTACTTCTGATGTTGAGGAGATAATGTCTGAAGAAGTGACCTTGTTAGAAGAGAGAGTTTGAATAAAATACGAAATTACTTTCTGCATGTAGGCCACTCTACTATCAACGCAATAATTCCATCATGAAAATAGCTAGAGGGGGACATTTGCTATTCATTGTTGTTTCACGATACATTACTTCGCATGTATTGAACATAAATTTAATATCTGGAGCAACAAAATTGAATATGTATATATTAAAATAGCCCTGTACTTAAACGTTTCCTACTGGCATTTCCTATATTTCAAAGGCAGGTTAAGATACAACACTCAAGTGAAATGATAGGGCGTGGGATATACGAGTTCAGATGTTTCTCGTCTTGTTTTGTAAATGCGTATATAATTAAAGGAGGAAATCTCAAACATTAAGTAAAAAAGATAACCGGACTAAGGCTTGTCTTTTAATTTCATAATCCTAATAAATGTATAGGTTTCTCGTATTAAAAGGAGAGGATAGCGTAAATCTCTTCTATCTATAAATTTAACGGTATTTTTTAACAGTATAGTCGTAAAGTAAACAATCATTGTCAATTCATATTATCATAGCTCAACTGGTAAATATGTCTGTTGATTTCTTACATAATCTTTCTTTTCAACACTACCTTTTCACCTTTCGTGCATGCCTTTCTTCCATTATTAAAGTACAAGATTCATTTAAAATGCTGTTGCCTCTTTCAAAGTGGAAATGCAACTATTATTTTCAACAATATTGGCACCATTCAAATTTACTTAGGCAGTCTTACCATTCGCCGCTTTTTTCCTCCTTTGTATGTTGTCATGGCAACAGTAGAGAGCAACGAGAAGCCCAACAAAGCTGTGTGGGTCTGAGATCGAACGAGGACACGTTATTGATCACATCAGTCAGATACTTGTTTTCTCTTCCCGCAACATAAGAAATTTTGCATCGAAAGTCAAGAACTCTCTTCACAAAAATATTTCCAATGCTTACGTACATTTCTCGAAAACATGGTGACACGAAGGAACAAGCTTTCCGATTTACCAAAACTGAAGCAATTATATTTAGATATAGCCATCAAACAAACCCACACAACTCCGTGGTGGAGTTGTTAACACAGCGCGCTTTGACGCAAGAGATCCCGTGTTCGAATCCCGGCCTGGGCATGTGTATTCCTTGTAAGAATCCCTTCATCAATTTCATCATATCATCACTCATACTCATCTTCGCGGTTAGCCAAAAGTGGCAGAAATGTGTACTAAAATAAACCAAATCCAATCAAATCAAAGACTCAGATCCTACAATAGGCAAATCAGGAATATGGGTATTCTTGAATTTGAAATTTTCCAATTCACATAAGACTACGTAAGTAGTATAATTGATGCTATAACCAGGACGAGAAATGATGAACCCCCCTCAGGCAGATTTGCCTACACTTGAAACTAGCTCAACATGCCTATATGAGCTTTTTGCTCAAGTGTGGTACCCTGTCTAATCCAAGATTTTTGTAAAAATGCCCTCGAGAATTTCCAGTGAAATGATGACCCCCCTCAGATTGATTTGCCTACACTTACAAAAGCCACATCTGTGAGATTGTTGTCCATAATCCTGTCAAAAATATGCCCCTCTTGATATTTTTTTTGGCTACACCTAAAACTAAGCCACCCTCACCCACACCCACCCACATACACACCCACACACACCCCTCTCACACACACACACACACACATATTTACTTCCGGTTTAAGTTTAATTATACACCAGGCTCAACTTGTGCAATATGCAGAGGCCCTCTAGAATTGCTCTGTGACTCTCTCATTTCTTACATCATAAATATATGATTTTTCCCCTATAAGAATAACACTACATATAGTGTCATCAGGGAGTGTATCGTGGAATTCACAGATAATTTTAATGTTTGTCCTGTCATTAACCACAACTTGTTTTCTTTTTGAAGTGTTGATAACAAACATGGGTCTCTGTGCTTTGAATTCATCTGGTGTGTAATACATGTCAGTATTGCCAGTAGTGACCCTTTTGTATGCTGTAAATGCTTCATATAATTTAAGAAAATCATCCTTGGACATGTTTCAATTATAATTTTCTCTAGGGAATACCTCATTTCTGCCATTTTTAAGATATATGTTCTTGATGTTGCAGTTATCAAATTTACTTGAATTTTTTTCCTGATTATTGTGTCTTCCAGTCTGAAACAGTACCACCACAAAATCCGGCATGTCATATTGTATACTGGAGAATGAGTTTGTAGCATCAAACTCATAATAGGTACCAGTGGCAGGTTTCTGTACACATTGATATGTATAAAATTGTAAAGGAATCTGTGGATTTTTTATTATATCTGCTTTGTATTTAAGAGCATAACTGGCTTCATATTCAACAACCGGGATTCTTAGCTCCATAGTCTGAATAATGCATTTGCCCTCATCAGGTAGGGTATTAGGAAAGCTTCCCCGGTAGAGTTTATTGCACTGTACCTCATCAAAGCATTATTATCATTGGCAGCTCTTCTAAATGTGATTCTTAAACCACCCTTCCACATAATATCTTTGTAATCTGAGAAGAATCCTGGCAACAGGCGCATTGGGAACAGCACTGTGTGGCTCTTAGATATAATTTTATCACCAGCCTCAAATCCACCTATTTTGTAGTAAGAAGCCTCGGTTTTGGATAATTTTAGTGTGGCCAAAGCTGTGGAGGTAATGCCGGGATAATCCACTCTCTTTATAACAACACCATGCTTTCTGATCTCAATTTCAGAGAACAGATGCGGCACAAAATTGTCCACCAATCTTATATTTGAATTTGCCGGATAATCTGTACCATCGAGCTTTACAACATCAAATTTGATGTAAAGATCTGCTCTGTGGGGGTGTATAAAGCCATCCCCTACATCAAGATCAACCTCAATCTCTGTGTTGGGTTGATTTAAATTTGCAAATGTCCTCCTGTTTGGGGGGAATGATTGTAGCTCATAACTCTCAATATTTTCCATTTTTTTTGTATGTATTTTTATTTAAATATTAATCTCTATGATTGCAGTTGTTGTGGCTCCAGCAAAATCAACTAATTCTTCTTTTTCATTAGTGACCATCAATTCAATATAATCTATTCTATTATGGCACACAGGAAAATATAATGTTGGGGATGGAGTGTAGATGATGGGCTCCATAAATTCAGAGTTAGGTTTGAATGTTGCAATAATGCCAGTTTGTTTGTGAGTGCCTATGCCATTTGATTTGGTGATCATACCCTCGGCCACATTACAGTGAATATTCAGAGTCTCTATGGCTAAGAATTTAGGTATATTAATAGCAGTGTGTTTGATGGCTGGTTCAAGTTTTGTGTTGTTCTCAAAGCCTAACAGCTCTCCTATAGTACCCAGATCCACTGTTTCTGTAGCAGATACAATCTCTACTCTGTGAGTGACAGAATTTTGAGTTAATACTATACCTCTGGGTAATTGAGCATTTAGAGTAGACAGATTATATTGCCCTGGAGTGATGACAATTTTTTGATCCCCTACTGCAATTTTGTTGTTGTGGTGTGTAATATTAGGGATCAAGTACATGCCATAAAATGCTCTGAGAGCTATTGTTTTGGGATACACTATATCATCATGTAATTTGAGTTTCAATATTGAATTTTGGCTGGTGAGATGGAATACCCCCATGATGTTTTAAATACCACAGGACCTTTTGAAAATTTTCAATTGATGGTTTATTTATTTGAGACATATATCTAAGAACAGATAAACACAAATGTCCACAATTAACATCTTTGAAGTTTTGAATACGGGCATTATTGTAATAAAGATTAGCTGATTTTAGATATTTTAATAAATTTTCAGGTGGAACACCTCCAAATGAATCAAACACAAATGCCTCATCTTTTAAATATTTAAGATAACAAATCCAGTGAGTGCCCTGATTTTTGTACTTATCCAAATTAACAATGCCACACTCATTGTTGAGTGGTTGTTCTGGTAAAGAATCAGACATGTACACACCTCTAAAATTTTTGATGCCCAGTGGCTTGATTAAAGCTTCAATATCTTGATTTGTAAGCGGCTCTTGTTTTTTTTAAACTTATTCATGGCTCTCTTAACAGCTTTGCCTTGTTTCTCCATGGCCAGGTTATGGCGCTTCAATTCATCTAATTCTGCCCTATTTTTCTTGGCATCTATTACTGTTTTTGCTATGGCAGCTGATCCCCCAGCCAAGCTCCCAACAGCCCCAAGTGCTGCTAAGATGGCCGGGATAGTAAATATAAATCCACCCACATGTGATTTTTTCCTGGATTGCTGTAATTTTTTTAATTGGGGGGTACTAAGCAACAATTTCATACCATGGCCCTTGGCAATACAAGAGCTTTTTTTCTTGCGCTGCTTTTTGGTTAAAAGACTATCAATAGTTTTAAGAGATTTAAGACCTGCATAAGGTATTTGATACATAACACCCTTGGCCTTCATTGTAGGTTTATTATATACATATTCACAGCCCCCACCCCAGTTTTTGTTTGGTGATCATAGCTATGGTGGTTCCCAATGCTGCTATTCTTTCACTTAAAGAAGCATCTTCGCTTACAAATCTACCAAATGCAGAGTCTTCTAATTTCTTGTCTGCAACATGTCTCTTGTCAAGATCAGTATGTGTGTTGTATGCTATGTCATGGTCTCTGCAAGCAGCATCTAGGGGATTAACACCAGGATCACCTATGTTTAATCTATGGTCCAATTTTGTACCGGGACCACAATACTGATAGCCTGGAATGTGTAGTTCAAATGGCAGCTTGTTTATAATGTCATTAACCAACCCCCGACCCTCAGAAATATTCCAAAATTTAGGTGGTAGAGTATTAATAATTTTTATAAGATATCCAATCCCCTTAGTGTCATTCACTATAAAATTAGACAATTTTGTGTTTATCATGTCCATATTTCCAATCTTTTCATTGTAAAAATTGTGGTTGCCAGCATTTTCCTCCCCAGCTATCACCAATAACCTATCTACAAGTTTCCTGACATCATCAACCCACACAAATTCTTTAGGCAGGGTGTTGTATTGTTTGATTCCACTGCCTGTCTTGATCTGTGACCATATGGGCTTGATTAAATTGTTGTATTTTGCTCCACTGCTAGACTTGACTCTTTTTTGTGTGGGATCATTGTTCTGGTATAGAGCATCTGATATTATTAATATTTCTTTGTAATGCTCATAATCTTGATCTGTATAGCTGCCAGGCCTTTTCCTAGTCATCAGTTCCCACACTCCAGGTGTTCCAGGGTACTTAACAAAACCACCTTTTTCTCCAAGATGAGATTCTGAATATACAATTATATCATCTCCCATAAATGTTACTCTGAAATTGCCAATTCTATGTATGATGTTACCATCACGCTGTGTGTTGGCATATAAGCCAAAAACCTCATCTTTGTTGTCTTGCTTAAATATTTTTGAGCAAGAAGACCCAATTCAATAGGATCCTGAGTAGCTTCAATTCTTCGAGGAGCAACAGGACTAGGTGTATGAATACTGGAAAGTGGGGGTGATTGTATAATCTAATATGTTCCTTGCAGCTACAGGTACAAGCTCTGTGATCAAATTTTGATTTTGCTCTGTAACAGTTTTGATATTTTTACCAAATTCACTAATAGCATCAATAATAGGCTGTTCTGTTTGTTTGTGTTGTTCGTAAATTCCTCGGTTCTCTGATTTCCATCCCTTAAATCTTTTTACAAGATAATCTCTTAATTTAAGATCATCAATAATTGGCCTTTTCATGGTTATTTATATATGTTTCAATGTCTAGAAAATTGTTAATTTTATTTCTGTATTTGCCACTATTAGGTTTTCTTGTCATATCAATTGTGACAAACACATAACTGTTTTGATTCCAGCACCTACTGCAAAACTTGGAAAAATCATTGTAGCTCAAGTCCCCACCTACATATTCATCATGTATGTGTTTGAGGTTGGTATGATCTTGATGAAACACACATATAAAATTGCTGTTGTCTCGGATCAGCTGCTTCGGTATTTTAGAAAAAGTCTGTGCCAGGTAGAAGCAATCAATGTTTTTGTGTCGGCCCTGTGTAAAGAAATTTCTAACCTTGTTTTGATAACCAGTATAATGTCATCAAACACAACAACAGAATTATCGACACATTCATGAAGTGGCTTAACATCTGATTCAAAAGAGGCAATATCCAGTCCATCATATAGCTTCATCAGCTGCTGATATTTTAATTGTTCCAAGCTCTTAGAGAAAACATACAAGTGCCTGTTTTTCCAGTCTAACCAGTTGGGTGCCAATAAAAAATTATCAATCATTAGTGTAGTTTTACCACAAGCTGATGGCCCAACAATAAGACATCTAATATTATCAGGCAGCAACTTGCCATTTCTCTTAATCTGCTGTTCAGGTTCTGGCAGCCTTTTTATAACATCCCAGGTGCTCATATTATCACTTTGTCTGCATCGATCCACCTGTGTTCTGGAAGTCCTAGCCATTTGACAAATAACTTGTTGCCTTTTCTGCGGATGATTTTTTCTATGAGATATGTGTGTCAGGCTGTTTAGTTTTGTTGAGTTCTTCTTCATAGAACCGGCCTTTGAGAATTTCTCCTCGGTGGTCTTTTATTATATATGTGTTAAGGGTCCCAGGTTTAATTTGAACCACTGTAAATAATTCAGTGCTCCAGTTTCTTGTAAAGCCTCTTTTGAATAAGTGCTTATATTTGCTGATTCTTACTTGATCACCCACCTTGTATTTGGCTTTTCTTGTTGTTGGCTGGTATCTAGGATAATAAACAGTCCTGATCAATTTTTCCTCATGAGATGAAGTTACTTCAGAGGGTTTCATGTTGTTTGTGGAATGGACCGAGTTGTTATATTTATGTAGAAGTTCTGGAAGAATATTAAGCCATTTATAATTACCTTGAAGTGTAAATTGTTTATACATAAGATTTTTTAGGGTTTTGTTGAATCTATCTACAATTGAGGCTTTGAGATCACTGTAACTCGAGTAATGTTTTACTGACTGGCTTTTAATAAATTGTTGGAACACAGAATTATAGAATTCTTTGCCATTATCTGTTTGCAAATAGCGCGGTGATCTTCCACTCTGATTGATGATTGTCCTGAAGGCTTCTGTAACACATTTTCCAGTCTTGGATTTGAGTGGCACAGTCCAGGCAAATTTTGAAAATGTGTCTATTACAGTGAGTAGATACTTGTAGCCCTTGTTGATTTTGTCTAAGTTTTTCAGCTGTCCACTTGCCATCTCAATCAAGTCGCTCTGCCATAAATCATCTATGCCTTTTGTGACTACTGGCAGTCTCTTATAATTATGTCTGGCTTGTCGGTGTAATTCATCAACAATAATTTGTCCAGACATAATATGAAAACAAGAATATTGCAACTATGGGCTGTTCAGCAGCTGATACTACAGGATTTTCTAAATATAATTTGTCTCCTATTTGTATATGAAATTCCAGAGAGCCATCATCTTCAGCATAAGATGTTTCTAATGTATTGGGATCTGTAAAATCCTCTAACTCTACACTGGTGATTTTTGGTTTGTTGTCAGCATTTGTTATTGATAAGGTGGGGTAGTGGTGTGCCTGTGGTTGAAGCCAATATTTGATCTTGATTGGTCTCAGTGTGCCCCCAACAAAAAAACTGGTAATAAAATTGTGCAGGGGACAGCATATATATTTTGCCACCTGGTGTAAATGGTGAATCATATTCTTTGTTGGGATGCTGTACAATTCAAGAATGACTGTATGTTTTGGATTCTCAATTATGCCGGTTATTTCTTTTTCTGCTGTAAGCAATCTGCTTGTTACAGATTCAAGGTGCTCATTGATGGTCCTAACAACATCATCATGGCCTGGCTTGATGTTTATGTCCACAACAAGTTTCTTGTATTGTTGCACAATCTCTTGAAGCTGGGTGGCAAAAACAGACAGAGCATTTGCTTGATTGGATTCCATGGTCCTAGCTGTTGCTTGATATTAGCTACAATTTGTTGCAAATTTTCAATAACTGACAATTTTGAATTTTGAGCAGTAAGATCATGGACCTGTCTTCTGATATCCTCAAACAGGGCATGCAGTTCATTAATATGTTGATTAGGTGGTAGAGTGGCCACTGTCTGAGTAAGTTGTTTGATCTCTGTCTGGATATTCTTGATATCTTCTGATTTCAATATGCGATTCACTGCTCTCTTAATATTTTTAAGTTCCTGTGATGTAGGCAGATTTGTTACAGTATTTTGCAAAAATTCAAGTGCCAATTTCACATTATTTAATTCAGAAGCATCAGCCACATTTTGCATAGCATTTTGGAGCAGGGCTATATCTGCCTGAGTGGGTGTTGATTGTTGTAAAATTTCAAGTTTTGTTTGGATATCATCGATCAAGTGATGAAAATGAGATAGCTCAGATTCAGTATTTAGGTTTTCAAGCTTTGTGATCTGTTGCTGGACACTGACAAGTGTGTCTACAATACCAGGCAGGCGGGATTCTTGTACATTTGTCAAATCACTTTGCACTGCTGCTATTGTACCCTCAAGATGGGTTATGGTACTTTGAATTTTTCCAAAATCTTCATATGTTTCAAGTTGCAGCTTAATGTTGGCAACACTCCGAGTTATTGCACTCAAAGCATCAGGAGATGGCAAGTTGTTCATAAAATTTTCAAGTGTCTCAATTTTTTCTTTAACCTCGGCTATGGCATTGTTCAAGGGGTGCAGATTAGGTATCTGGAGTGATTGAATCTGTTCCTTTAGAGTGGAAATCACTAGATCAAAATCTTCTTGTGATTTTATGCTTTTGACAATTGTTTGGAGCTGTGTCTGGACATTATTTATCTGCTCTTCCAATTGCTGTTTCAATTGCTCAGAGTTGGTGGCCTGGGTCTTAAATTTGGCTTGAAGAGCTGCTACAGCTTCTTCTAAACTTTGAAAATTATCCAATGTGGCCAAGTCAGTATATTTTTGAAGCAGCAATTTGAGTTCAGAATCAATTTTAAGAAGAGGGTCCATGCATTGTGATTGCAAATTTGTAATTTCTAGTTGAAGACTGGCATTCAGATGGTTTGTAAAGCTTGCAAATCACTTCTTAATTTCTTGACTCTGACATCAAGCATCAGAATCTCATCACTGTGATCTTCATGTCTTGTATGGCCAAATATATCATTAGGCATTTTGATTTAGTGGTTATTTATTATTGAATATCTAATTCTTAATTCTATAAAAAAAGGTATAAGCTTGTCATAGGATCCAGGGACCTCAATATATAAGCAGTCACCAGCAGAAACAGTATAAACAGTGCCAGAAATCATGTTTGAGTGCTTAATTCTATAAATATTTCTCCCTACTGAAATCTTGACATTACCCTCAGGGGTTGTAATAAATTGCAATTGACCACCTACAGGTAATTGGTAATGATTTAAATTATTGTTAAATATGTACAACGTTTTACCTGTGTCATCATCAACATCTGTAAGTATGCTGTTCAGATGAATAATTAACAAACACTTAGTTTAGATATCATATCTGAAGTGGGTTGTGGTGTTGGCAGGTCCATAATAGCCTGTTTTTTGAACCCAAATAAGTTCATAGGCATGTTTATTTATTTCAAATCATGCTCTGTAATTGGGCATTAATTAACACTTTTCAAATCACAATGACCCCATGGTAGAGTATGTATGCCACATGATAAAATGCATCTCTTATCATCATGTGGATCCAGAGCCACTTTTCTTACAATATTTGTAGTCAACAAGTGATCCACACTCTGAATTCTGGATTCTGATGTTCTGATTGTGCTACATAATTTCAGGCAATTTTTGTAATCTTCAAATTCAAGCTCTTTGTCTACAGTCACTCTGCCAATGCCCTTGGCCTTTTTGGCAACAGCGCCACTACATGTTTCAAAACTGTACATCTTGGCCCTTAACCCAGCAAATGCCACAATAACATCACCAAGTGTCTCATCTTTTAACTTGCCAGGCACCTTTTTGTTGTGGGGTTTAATTTTGAATGTTCAGTGGTATCAAAATATTTAAACAATTCAGGCTGTGCTATATCTTGATAAACATCTTCTGTTTGAATATCAAGAACAAAACTATCTGTGTCCATGTACATCAGTTTTACACGATCCTTACAAAAAGGCTTCAACACATCATAATACAATTTTAACATGTGTAATTTGGCCAATTCCAATACCACAGCCCCTACATAAATAGGCTTATCAAACTTGATCTTTGTTTTTTTCATGTTGAAAAGTGCCATATTCAGATCATAAATTCTTCTGTAATTGAAGTTTGGCTTTGCTATCAATTTTTTGCTCCGGCTGGGGTCAGTAATTAATTTAACATCAGTATATTTTCTGACATTTTCTATTGTTTTGCCATACACAGAATTGACCATCAATTTAAACAAGGTCTTATCAAATTGGCTCATTGCAGATGTTCGAAGCTCTGTGTTTGGATCAATATATGGTTTCAAACATCTCGAGTGCCTGAACCTCAAAACTTTTCCAACTTTGGTCACTTGGACACCATGATTTATTAGGAACTGGAGGTTTTTGTAATATAAGACATAACCCTGTTTTGGTTCTAGAGTCATCATCAATTTCTTTTGTTTAGAGCCAGGTGAGCACTCAACCTCAGGAATTGGGGGCAGATCAGAAAATGTGTTGTGCAAATCATCAGGAATTGTCAGATCAACCTCTAAGAACAGGCCATAGTTACTGTCATCAAAATCCTTAAGATCTTCAATATTGAAATCTTCAAGACACTCAAGCCCTGCATATGGCAGTTTTTTCATCATAGCATAACCAAAGAGGCTATTGGCATCTACATACAGTATATAATTTGATGGCAGTGCTGGATCATAATCAGGAATATATTTGTTATTTGCTCTGGCATATCTCTGAGAACATTGCACCATGCCTCCTCTTATACATTGTTCCATAAACAGATACATATCTTGATCCTGGTAAAAAGGTAAAGTGTTCCCCTGTGCTTAGCACCACGCCATGAAGGCGTATAGGGGGTGTGGGGGTAACGCCCCACACTTTCTTGATCCGGTCGTGAGTGGGGGTGATGTGATCAGCATCACGCCCCTGACCGCCTTTACCCCCCAGGGTTTCCCACAGGTACCCATGTTATTCGACGCTGGGTGGGCGCCGGGGCCGCTTCCATCGTTAGAAAAGTTCCCGGATTTCAACCGGCCGGGGATCTAACCCGGGACCTTTAGCATGGTAGTGAGACGCGTTACAAACTGAGTCACCGCGGCCACTTGATCCTGGATAAGATCCAATTGCATTTTAGTGTTTAAAAACATTGCAGACCATGCTAGGCCCGGAGCACTGTAAAAATACATTGGATCCAGCTTATAATTTTGCATGGAAGATTTTCTGAATGCCTGCAGTATATCGGCTAAGAGAGCCACATCAAGTTTTAAATAAGCCTTGTGATAATCACCAAATGTCTGGTGACATTAAATTGTTCCACATCAATTGGGCATGGTGATAATCATTATCAGTGATTCCAGATGCTCTGATTTTGCTGTAAAACTCTTGTTGTGGTGGCAGAGAATACTCATCAAATTTAGAAAAATCTGTAACATAATCATATGGATATACACCCTTCCGCCTAATTAATTTCAGGTCCTAATTTGGAAACAAAGCACATGTGATTTTGAATTGATCATCAGATAATTGACTGGCCAGTGTAGCCAGGCTAGCAGACAGAATTCTGTATGAATCAAAAAATTTTAAGTGAATAGGAACACCATTAACTTTAATTATTTTGCTAATGGCAATATATTTCTCATTATTTTCAGCTAAAATATTTAAATTCTGCTTGTCAAACCCCTCGTACCTGATCAAATGATGAAAATCATAATTGGATGCACCATGGCAAAATATGGGGACAAATTTTGGTCTCTGGATCTTAATATTACAGCTATTACACAGGGCCATTAAGAATTTACCATCTGTATGAGAATGGTGATGTACCTTGATATTTGTATCTGAAAATTCAGAATCACATACCGGGCATTTTTCTGCATTGTTGAAATCTTTAATCTATATCTCTGTTAAAGGCAACATGGGTTTTGATTTTAATAAGATATTAGATGCTATGTCATGGCACTCATTTTCTATTCTATGTGCAAATTTTTTGATGGCATCTGGTCCCATGTATAAATATTCTTTACTAACAACACCATCCTGTACAACAACATAATAAAAACTAGAAGGTTCATGTAACTGGTATGGTGTAATTGAAGATTCCTCAGGATCTGGGCTACAGAATGCAAGAGGTTTGAGATTTGATTCAAAATCACAGACTATATATGCTGGGTGTTCCAACAAGGCTTCAAATTTTTTGAATTTGGCATTTTCACTTGGATTAGGCGTCACCATATGAACAGGTTTATGGTTGCCACAGTATTTCAGATGCTCAATTAACTTGTTTTTAGCAATTTCTGCATTTTTTTCACGAACCCCATTTACCATTTTTTGACCATCAAATACAGTTAAACATCTTCGGCACAACTTAAATGTTCTATTAAATTTGTCTAGTTGTGTTCTGACTAAAGCTTCAAGATTTTGTATCAGAGTATAATGGTGTGTATCATCCCCTTCAATTAAGAGCAGATCAATCGGAACAGCAGAATCATCATCAAATGTACTGATTCTGAGAGGTGCTATCAAGCAATTGCCACGGCCAGTAGAACAAATAAAAACATTAATTGATAATTGTTTACCATTGATATTCCTGGCCTTTTTTTTAAATTTATCAATATTCTGAACAGACATTGGATATTCTAAACCCTTCATTGCTTCATCAAAATCATTTTCATGTTGTTTATAATAACTTATTCGCTCAGGATGCCTTGAAACTGGATACAAAGCAGCTAAAATACACCACAAAAAGCATTTCTCATCATTATTTTTTATATTAACCACGGCTTGTTTGTTTTTAATATTGGCAGGTAATGGCAAATATGTAGATCCTTGTAATGGGCTGAATTCAGAAATATTAACATAGAGCTTGTGTGGAGATCCGCATAGGCTCCATCCAGACTCTTTTCCAGCAAATTCAGAGTGTTTAATATTCAATTGATCTATCAAACTGCTTATTATTTTGTCTGAATTTGCATTTGAATATACCGGTACAGTTTCTGTCATGTGGGGCTGTGTAAATTTTGTGCCATTTGGCTTCTTATATTGTGTAAACAATTTGAGGGACAGCTTATAAGAGCTATTTTGTGCATTTAGAATTGCCTGCACATCAGGATTTATATTGTTCAAAAAATTCTTAATGTCACATTTTGGCTCTTATACAAACCGGTGATCCCTAAGTTGGCCATTAAAACTGCTATGGATAGGTGGTGCATAGCGTGGCTGCTTTGCTGGTCCAGCATTAACAGGTGTTTCATGCTTCCTTTTCAGACCAGATGTAGATGGTTGTGGGGGCAATGTTGATGACTGTGCAGAACAAGTACCTTTATGTTTATATGTGAAATATTCCAGACTATATTTTCTATGGCATTTAGGGCATATTTTTGTAGGAGTTCTGCATTTGTCTGGATTACAATTCTTTTGGTGCCTGGCCCAATTGGGGCTGGTTATATTCTTATTGCATTGATTACAATATTTTTGATTTGGCATTTTTGTTGTTGTTTATTATATAAGATTTCCTGGGGTCCAAATCAAAACTTTATACTTAATAAAAAATATCAGTTGGGTTCAGTAGTGTGATTTGTGTGTGTGTGTGTGTGTGTGTGTGTGTATGTGTGTTAATATTTTTGGCTTTGGTATTTAAATAAAATTTCTTGGGGTTCAAATCAAAACTCTATACTTAATAAACCTATGACAGGTTGTCAAAAATTCTGTCTATTAAATCAAATAGATTTGTAATTCAATTTATGCAAATCTGCAATATTTTTGTGTTTAAAAATATGAACAACACTGCAACAACACACCCTTACTCTTCAACAACTCTCACAATACTGGCTGATATGCAATGCAAAATCTCTTCATATAGCCTAAGCACAGACCGCATTGAAAACATCTGAAACAATAAGCCAATCAGAATATAACACATCATCACATTATGTCATAACCAACCAATCAGAAAACAACACATGTCTAATAATTTATTGCATAATATTGGGTAATAATTTGTTGCAAAACAGTAAATATGTGTGGGTGTGTGTGGGTGTGTATGTGTGTGTGTGTATGTGTGTGTGTGAGGGGTGGGTGTGGGTGTGTATGTGGGTGGGTGTGGTCAGGGTCAAGGTCAAGGTCAGGGTCAAGGTCATCTCAAGGTCAAGGTCAAGGTCAAGGTCATCTCAAGGTCAAGGTCAAGGTCAATGTGGGTGGGTGTGGGTGTGTGTGTGTGTGTGAGGGGTGTGTGTGGGTGTGTATGTGGGTGGGTGTGGGTGAGGGTGGCTTAGTTTTAGGTGTAGCCAAAAAAAATATCGAGAGGGGCATATTTTTGACAGGATTATGGACAACAATCTCACAGATGTGGCTTTTGTAAGTGTAGGCAAATCAATCTGAGGGGGCTCATCATTTCACAGGAAATTCTCGAGGGCATTTTTACAAAAATCTTGGATTAGACAGGGTACCACACTTGAGCAAAAAGCTCATATAGGCATGTTGAGCTAGTTTTAAGTGTAGGCAAATCTGCCTGAGGGGGGTTCATCATTTCTCGTCCTGGTTATAGCATCAATTATACTACTTACGTACGTCATGGCCACTTAAGCTGTACATATCTTAGTAGTATAAGTAACAGTTTTAATTTCAATGTATTTATTTGCCCATTCTTGAGCAACAGAAGCAATATTATTGCTGTGAGCTTTGTTAATCTTCAAGTGTTGTCCAGAAAGAGAGAGAGAGAGGGAAGAGAGAAGTACAAAGAAAGAAAGAAAGGGAGTGAGAGAATATAAGAAGAGAAAGATAAATATTAAAAACAGAAAGAGAGACAGAGAGAGAGAAAATTATAAGGATACAGAGAGAGAGAGAGAGAGAAAGAGAAGGAAAATAGAAAGAGAGAGAGAGAAATTTTAAAAACAGAGAAAGATAAATATATAAAGAAACAGAGAGAGAGAGAGAGAGAGAGAGAGAGAAATAAATAAAAAGAGAGAGGGAGATATATATAAAGGAAGGGGGAGAGAGGGAGAAATATAAAGAGAGAGTGAGAAAGAAAAATATAAAGAGACGGACAAGCAGAGAGAGAGAAAGAGAGAGAGAGTGGGAGAAACAGGAAATAAGAAAGAGAGAGGGAGAAAAAACAAGAGAGAGATATAGAAAAATTATTAAGAAAAACAGAGAGAGAGAGAGAGAAAGAGAGAGAGAAATATAAAGAAACAGACAGAGAGAGAAAGAGACAAATAGATAGAGAGAGAGAAATATATAGAAACAGAGGGAGAAAGATGGAGAGAAAGAGAGAGAGAGAGAGAGAGAGAGAAAGAGAAAGATTTTAAATGTTAGCGGAATGTGTAGAACTCACAAGATTTGAAAACAAGTGTTTTTCCATCGATCATGTTGAAATACGTTGACCGATTTCATTCAAATCCAACAACGAAACAACCTCTTGCAGGTTTTGTGCCGTAAGAGTTATCTTTTATACATCCTTGTACAAGAAATCTAGTGGCGTAGCACATTTTTCAAAGTATCCCTCACAAAACTGAACTCTGCGGTGCGCATCATCCACATTGAGAGTATAGACTCTTCTTGGAATTTTAAAAATACAATGGACAATTGATTTCGATAGTCCTGTTGACGTGTGTATATATTTTATGGGACACCCTGTATATATATTATCATTGCTCGTATATAATTTTATTGATGTACTCAAGTTTTAAAGATGCATCTAAGTCTAGAGCATAAAACATGCGAAAAAGTAGCTTACAGTTAAAGTAACCATAGCAATATATTACGTCGTTCGTAAAGTAAGTTCCACCGATGAATACCGTGGCGCTGCAAGCGGGGCAGTGTGAAGCGCATGCGTCTTGTCTAGCCACAACCTTCATGAAGTGCAGACGTCAGTCTGAGGCAAGTTGGTCAGGAGAGTAGTGCGTAGTGCGTTGTTGTTATGTTTCGGACAATCCAAACTCCCGTCATGTGTGAGGTGCGGTGCGTGATCCGTTTTCTGGATGCACGTAATGTTCCAGCTGCGGAGATCAGGGGAAGGAATAATGAGTGCTTCAATGGTAAGAAGATGGGTGAGACATTTCGTGGTGGACGGGTTAGTGTTCATGATGAAGAACGAAGTGGTCGACCGTCTGTTGTGAATCCCAATTTGGTTCGTTTAGTGGAAGAGCAGATTAGGGAGAAGAGACGATTCACTTTGTCTGAGCTGTCATAAGATATTCCACAAATCTCCAGAACTGTGCTGTATGATATTGTAACAGTGAATTTGAAATTTAGCAAACTGTGTAACCATTGGGTCCCTCACCAGCTCTCCGAAAATGCCAAAAATGAAAGAATGGGTAGTTCATTAGAGTTTTTGAAACGGTATAGTGAGGAGGGGGAAGAGTTGTTGGATCGGATTGTGACTGGAGATGAGACATGGGTTTTGCATGAAATCCCAGAACAGAAAGGAAGCACCATGGAGTGGCGGCACTCCGCGTCACCGCGGAAAATGCAACCAAAACCAAAGCTTACGAACAAAATAAATCATGTGAACTGTGTTTTGGGATAGGCATGGAGTATTGCTTGTGGAATTTATGGAGCGTGGACATCACATCAGTGCCGAAACCTATTGTGTGACACTTCAAAACCTGCGTCGTGCAATCCAAAACAAACGACGTGGCATGCTCAGTCGGGGTGTCATTCTCCTCCACGACAATGCTCGTCCGCATGTGGCAAATGCAACTCAGGAACTCCTGACGACCTTCCATTGGGAAAAACTACAACACCCGCCTTACAGTCCTGATCGTACCACATCTGATTTTCAGTTGTTACTCCACCTTAATCATTCCTTGCTGGAAAATAGCATGGTACTGACGAAGAAGTGAAACGTGCATTTTCCCAATGGTTCTCCATTCAGGCGGAATTGTTCTATGATAGGGGTATAACGAACTTGGTATCTCGCTGTGATGCGTGCTTGAATTCTTATGGCGATTATGTGTGAATGTTATACCATGTATATATTCTCACCCCTATAAAGGTCATGATATTACTATTTATATTTTTCATTTTATTGCATCATGAAACTTACTTCCCGAACGACGAAGTACAGATGTAGCCAGTTACTTTTGGACTCTAACTTTATGATGACTGCAATTAAATAATGGTTATAATAGTGTAATACAATATCACTTTTCATAATTACATAACAGTAGTGTGGGGTCTTACCTTCTTGCCTGTAATCATGGGGTTCTGGATTCGATTCTCATTGGGTATATATACTAAGACATCTACATATTTATTTTCTAAATATCAGTAAAAATACTTAATACTCTTTAGTAATTACAGCTGTGTTTTCATTTCAAACAGCGGGAATGTAAAATGAATAGATATCGTCTAACGTAATTTCCTAACTCAATTCTGGATAGAAGGGGAAATTTTCCTTACAGATTACTGTGGTCTAATGATCAAGTTATTAAAACACCATAATTATAAATATAGTTGTGTAAGACGTGATTCAATGATAGTTTTTGCACTGAAGGGAGATATCCATTCATTAAATATTTATTCCAACTATTAACTTTTGTAATTCAATTCAAATCTAAGGGCAGAGAACAATGAAGGAATGAACGAACGAAAATTTACACACACACTTGCATCAAGCCATGGAGTAGACAGGGTCTCCACACACTCACGAAGACCGCCATTGTGAAGGTGATGTAACCACCATCACGCTCCGTTCTAGCGTTCTCCTAAGGTACACATTTCATTTCTGAATGAACTCTAGAGCCGCCATATCAAGTGATTTGGTATGAAATATTAGCCACTTGACTTCACCTATATCTGAAATCGAACCTGTGTCTCACGTGTGGCAATCAGACACCATGCCGACTGACTCACGGCGACTTTATATATATAATATATACACGGGCGCCCACAGGGGGACAAAATTTTATACCAATTCTACATATCTTCACACAAAAATGGGGAGATCGTTTCGTTTCATTGACTTATTGATTTTTAGTTTTGGTTATTATTTACAATTTCCCTACCTACCTATGGGTGATCGCGGCCATAGGGTTGAAATTAAACACCACCCCTTATACCTCTACAATTGGTTTGGATGAGGGATGGTGCTGTTCGTATTATTAGAGGAGAGGGTCTAAATATGGGCGAAGGTTTAAGTATGGCTTTTGGAGTTAACAGCGCTGCCGGGTGCTGCAGCCTGGCAGAGGCTATGGGAACTTGTTATCTGTCAAGGACAAAGGTTGCGGCTCCAAATTCGCAAGAGAAAGTGGTGGTTAGTTTCGGCCTTGGACGCTGTTATGGAATTGCGACCTCCGAAAACTTTTTGCAGGTATGTTTTAACTCAGCGTTTTCTGAATTCTCATCTGCTTTGTATAGGTTATGATATTAGCGTTACATAAAACAAATGCGGGCTCGTAAAATGCCATGATTTGTTTGTGAAATATGTACCACAGAGAGCGAATATAAATTGAAGAAGAAACATAGCGTGATGGTCTAAATATGGGCTATGACATGAAGTCTAATGTTGACATCACATTTTCAACAAATATTTGGATGATTTTCTTAATTTCGATTTTTTCTATTCCGCGTGATTTTCAAAACAACAGATTATTCATAAGTATGAATTTTATAAAGTTTTAGCGACAAATGACTGTTCTTTTAAATTTTAATTGCTTTTTGTGATATTGCCACTAGTAGCCCATATTTAGACCACAACTTTAAAATACATCATTTTACCATTTTTTGGAAATTGCTTATTTTTTTAAAAAAATGGAGACCTTCTATACTTTAGCATGCTATTACATTTAAATATATATTTCATAGATATGCATTTTAGAGGCAGGTGCTTGATATATTAATTTTTTTCCTCCGAAAATGACAACATAAAAAGGGGGCCCATATTAGACCTTTTCCTCTACAGGATTAGTCGAGCAGACAAATTGTGAAAAATAAGGTTCAGTACACTAACAATGGCAGTGGCCTCAGCAGTTTTGTACGTTTTATGTTAGCAAACATGAAAGTGAGCCTCAAGTATCTAAAGTAAACATATATTTCTTAAATATGTCTGTATTATATTGTTCCGCAAATTTTGTCTGGCCAAAATAATTTGAGTAAATAATTCAGCATATATGGGGGGAGGGGCGAATGCTCTACCTTTTGGGTGGAAGTGCGTCATAGGACATGTATATACATATATAAATCCATTCACCATGGGCAGTGAGTTGTCTTGATTGCGTAGCATAAATCCTATGACGTGTCATCTCCCTTACTTTATACCGTTCAACATTTTTCTATCTTCGCCGCAGATGGTATTTCCAGAGAGATATAAGCCAGACGACAAGCGCAGTTTCTGGCCAAAATCTTGGATGAAACCTCACCTCGGGCCTGCTCTTAAGTCAAAATCTTGTAGCCACACCTTTTTCCTAAGGCCTCGTCCCTTCTCTAAATCTTCCAATAAGAAGAGAACGACTGCGGAGAACAATAAGAGAAAGAAGGAGAGAGAGAAGGTGTCAAGAGAGAGAGAGAGAAATGAAAACCAAAGGATTGCATACGTAATGACGTTTGAGAGAACTTTAGGCTATCGGTTCTTGAGGCCAGAAACGTCGCCACGAGGCAAAGAATTCTGGAAGAGAGGAAGAAGAATCTGGAATGCAAAAGATTCCCTTCGGCCAACAGGTATAGACGAGCAGGACTTACTTTGTACTTCGTACAAGATTTGAACAGTGCTATTTTCCGGGAAGAGATGTTCCGGTACTCTTCAAATTGGTTTGTTCTCGCTTTCATCAGAACTACTCAATACATTGTGGCATGTTCATAAACCTTTTGTTTACCAGCTATCTTTAAATAGATACCTCTAGGTATACCCCTTGTTTTCCAGCTACAGATACCTCGACAAGGTCGTAGTTTTTACGTCATAATGTCCCTATTTTTCATTGTAATTGCGATTTTCTTCTTTTATATTATTGTTAACACATATACTGCACCGTAGAGACTCTTTCCCCTATAAAAAGGGGAGAAAAGTGGCGGAAAAATGGCGGCTTCAGTGGCGCATAGACATGTCTTTTGGAAAACTAAAAATGCTGACCAAGGCAGTAATTTATTTTATTAAAAACATAAACTAACGTAACGTTTCAACCTTCTAGCAAGGTCTTCTTCAGACTCTGTATCAATTACAAAAGTAACATCTTAGGAATAGCGAGGAATGCAAGAAAGAAAAAGGAGAACAGAGAAGAGGAAGAGGAAGGGATAATCTACGAAGTGAAATGTAACGTTATCTCGTTATCTCGTTATCCTCTTGTAACATATCACCACAGACCTGAATTATATTGTGAGCTTAGTATTTTGAGCTTCCAATAAGAGGAGGATGAAGATGTTGTGTACAGGAGGATATGTGGGTCTGCAGGGGAATCCCGTATAAAGATTCCCGACCAAGGTGGCAGTGTTATTAGTTCTTGGGGTTGAATCTGCGGCGAGGCTGTCTGAATTAAATTCTCCAGGGTTTCAATGAAACGCTTCCAGTAAACACCTGCTGCCTCTGAAGGCTCTCGCAGAGAGGGATACCGATTTTCTCGCACCAAGCGCAGGATATTAGAGGCATCAAGTTGAGAAGAGAGTGATTTGATCAAGGGTAGAAAGGTTTTTTGGTCGTGGAAGAAACATAACATCCATATATATATATATATATATATATATATATATATATATATATATATATATATATATATAGGATAACGGCGGTCTGTATGACCCTCTTAAGAAAATTATCATACAAAATCTATGAAGACTAAGAGAATTGTGTAAAATTGTGGAATAAATTTTTTTAAATATTTACTGTATTTTACACACATACTGAAAAGATAATTTTTATTTGTGAAATAAGAGATTAGTGACAATTTTAGTTTATATCTGCATTTATGATTAACTTCTCAGTGTAGGGTGGTATGGCTCACAATTTAAAAAGAGGAATTAAGTGAAACGAAACATATTTTTGAGCAAAAAATTGTTTATTTAATCACTTAATAGTTTACATTGCGGGACGGCATGGGTTCAGTGTCCGGTCGCGAAGTCCTACAACGACTGGGGGTTGGTCGGGCCGACCACCCGTCCCCCTAGTCTGGCTGCAGATCTCCACGCCCCCTTGGTGGCCCGCGTGGGAGGGAGGCCAGCAGTCTGTAGGTAAGCCAGGGCCCAATGTTGGGCTGTAGCGCTATAGGGTTACAAAAAAGTAGTTTACATCGTTGGTAATACAGTGTTTTAACTTTTAATTATTATTTATTAAAGCCTACTGTCTGCATTAGACTAGTGGACTCAGGTTTTCTATAGGCTATTTCAGGATGCCTCTTCATGAACGCTAAATAAAAATCTTTAACTGCGGTTATCTTTTCTTTATTGAATTAATGTGCCTGTTTCAAACTTTCTACTAAATCAAAGGAGAGTGTTAAGATTTCATTTCTGGACAATGGCATTAACCGAGCATCCAAGTTTTTCATATGCGTGACCAGCTTGCTTGTACATTTAATTGAAAGTTGGTTTAAAACCACCCAGCTGAGGTTTCATTTCTACATGTGGTTTAGTTTTAACGCTATGAAGTGTTCTGCGTAAAGTAGTTCTTTGTACATTATGCCGTTCTGCCAAGGTCCCGACCGACATTTTGTTCTCTAATTTCATGGAATCTGCAGACCATTCTCCATAGCCTTCACCTTTAGGCTTCTTCTTAAACTTTGGCATCGGCCCCTGAAATAAAATCATGTCTTTATTTGGCCCATACCGCCCGACCGAGATCGTTAAGGAAGAAAATGGCTCCTAACCAAACGAACAAATGTTACTGTTTGAAACTCATAGGACATAGTAGACAGTAATATTAGTGTAGTATGTTGCATTGCTATCTTACCTATTTCAACACAGAAAGTCCTAAAAGTTAGTCGAGACAGCGCGCCGAGAACTGCAACACAAATAAATTGAAATATCTCCTAACAGACTGCACTGACAACAGCCTACTCCTTGCACATGGCGGACAGACACTGACGTCACGTAAGCAGTACTGTACGGTGCTGGTACCTTGCGTATAAATGAATTGCCGTCGGTGGTGAATATGTAAAAAAATAAGTAACGAAATGTTACTCCTCCACACATATTGTCGTCTTGTTTGACTAATAAATTGCTCTGAAAAAAATCGTGGAACCGACTTATTGATTTGTCCTCGTATCTCCCCAATTTCCTAACGATGGTGGATGGTCACCGGTCCCACACTGGACGAGATCTTAGGAAAAGTTGTTACGGTTTCCCCAGGAGACTCGAACCCCGTAGACATAGCCTAAACCTTGCGTCTTAGACTTCGCGGCCACGGTGCAGATCTTATTATAGAAATATACGTCTATATTTGTAGTATCATCGTATTGTAACCTGGCATACGTTTCAAGATTATATCTACTTGGGTTTACACTGTGAAAAGAGTAAGGTGTATCGAAACTCCTAGCTTTTCTGACTTTTTGGACTTGATGTTTTCTTTTCATCTTGAAATTAAACCATGGTTCAACCATGGTTGAAATTTATGCAGTTAGTAGATCCACTTTCGTACGGTCAAGAGATGAAGGTCTCCTTCATTAAGATAAAAAAAGTTCTTAATCTTCATTGGTTCACAAATTCTTCTTCAATTTTCCCCCCTCGGTTTACCCTTTAAATTACAACCAAGAATTAATAAACACGAGTTTCAAAGGCGTTAGGAGAATGAAGTACTCTGATTTCTTGCTTTTGTATTCAATTTACAACTCAATCACAAGGGTGTAGATGCAGGTCGTCGAACAAAAATGCAAAGTAGCACGTGACCGCTGAAGCAATCTATATTCATGTAGCTCTTTTTCCAAGCGACTTTGAACTTAATCACTGTGCATGAGGAATACTTAAGTATACATTTATAAAATGCATACGTACTTAAAGTTTCTCTAAGATCGTGCAGCAAAAATATTATAGATATCTAAATCCTACCGAACACAGAATCAAGCCTCTCTGTCCATTCTTGGCTTTTTCTTTTCGTTCATTCTCCACGTTTACACTGTTCTTAGTCGCATAGCAATAAATACCAGTAGATCTATGTCCACTATTTGTAATCAGTTTACAATATATATATATATATAAATATTATCGGGTGATTCCCTCGCTAGAGGCCCCAAACTTTTGTCTATAAAACTGCCATTTACTTAACGTTTGTCTTGAAACTTTGTATGCACATACCTTAAGCAATGTACAACAGGATCTAACCCCTCGCAATAGGTTTGGACTCTTCCAGTGACCTTCATTTGTTTTGATCCTCGACAACGCATCTCGGTAGTGTTGGCTCGAACGTATACAATGTACACAATCGAAGAGCGTGTGTTCCTCGTTCGTAAATACTGTCAAAATGGTTCATTTAAAGCATGTCAAAGGGCATTTCAGACTGAATTTCGTGTGAGACGTGTACCTTCAAAGTGTAAGAAAGTCAGAGACAACGGGAAGTCTTGTCACACAGCATTCAGGATGCCGCAAAATGTCTGAAGAGACAAAACAGGATTTAAAGGAGCGATTACTGGCATGATCATCAAAAGCATTGCGAAGACTTTCACAAGAAACTAATATCCCATTGTGTCAAAAATCTGCAAAGAAAATCAAAACTACACGCTTACCGTGTGTCATGTGTTCAAGAATTGCAACCGACAGACATGCATACATTCGAGCTAACACTACCAAGATGCATTGTAGCGGAATAAAGCAAATGAAGGTCACTGGAAGAGTCCAAATCTATTGCGAGGGGTTAGATCCTGTTTTGCAGTGTTGAAGGTATGTGCATACAAAATTTCAAGACAAACTTTAAGTAAATGGCAGTTTTATAGACAAAAGTTTTGGGCCTCTAGCGAGGGAATCACCATTTAATACACGGAGGTTTAGGGATTACATAGTATAGTGCAAAGAGCTATACACTAAATTTCGTCTGTGCCTTTGTGCTTTTAACCTTATAGTGATTATCTCCAACTAGTCATGGCGGCTTCATAATTAAGATAACTAAAAAAATAATTTTATTTGAAGTAATTCTTATCTTCTTGATTATTCAATTCTATAAATGATTTTAATATCAAAATTTCATAAGAAATGGTATCTTATGAAGATATATTTTTAGTTTGACCATTGTAAAATGAACATAAAAGCATTATATCTCTCTAAGAAGCATATATTACACTGCTCTGCAGCAAAAATGAGGTTTTCAAATGAATGAGTGTTCCTAAATGGAATTTTCACGCTGAGTTCAACGGTGCAATCCGTTTTTACCTATCACGTCAGGTTTTCGAGAAAATCAGGAATTCGTGTTTCATAAAAGTCCCGTTTATATACCATAGGCTTGGTGTGAAGTATGTAAATTCTGAATGGAGGCTTTTCATAGATTCTTCTGTAACCAGCCTGAAAGGTGTTTTACTCCACAATGGTAATGTTCTTGGATCTGTACCAGTTGCTTATTCTATTACTTCGAAAGAATCATATGAAAGTTTGCAGTTTCTATTGCAGTGTGTGAAGTACTCCGAGTATGGGTGGGTTGTATGTGGTGACTTCAAAGTTATCAAACTTTTACTGGGACTACAAATGGGATACACAAAAATGCCCTGTTTCCTGAGTGGGATAGTCGAGACAGACAAAATCACTGGCAAAGGCAGGAGTGACCAACCAGAGAACCCTTGACACCCGGAACAAAGAATGTTAGGCATGTGCCCCTTGTGGAACCCACGAAAGTTCTTCTCCCTCCTCTACACATTAAATTGGGTATCATGAGTCAGTTTGTACGTGCCCTAGATAAGTACATATGTAGTGTTTATCAGAGAATGACCCTAGATAAGCCGAAAGCGGTCTTTTTACTGGACCTCAGATCAGGAAATTAATGTGTGACACCAATTTTGAGGATACAATGAGCCAAACGGAAAAACAAGCCTGGGAGAGCTACAAAGATGTAAAAAACTTCCTAGGAAACAGAAGGAGTCCAGCTTACAAAACCATTGTGAACACTATGTTGGAAAATTTGAGAAAAATAGGTTGTAACATGAGTTTGAAGTTACATTTCCTACATGCTCACATTGACTATTTTCCAGATACCTGTCTTGGATTTTACAGCGAGGAACAGGGTGAACGTTTCCATCAGGATTTGAAAGACATGGAAAGAAGATACCATGGTTGGTTGGACTGTGAACATGATGGCAGACTACTGTTGGTCCCTGAAAAGGGAAAGTTCTTCTCATGCATATGGAAGAAGTTCAAAAAGACGAAAATTCCTGCCTGTAAAATAAGTGAGGTCACTGTAAATAATATCACTTGTTGGTAGTTCTTGTGAACTGTACGTACACTGTGTTTACAATTACATAATTATAATATAATACACCATGTTTTTAAGCGTGGCAATGATCTTGTAGAAGGGTATAAATATATGTCGGTAATGGTTCAATATGCACATTTTGTTTTCATTTTTTTTAACAATCTGGACGTGATACAAGAAAACTGCTTACATATTTGGAATCAGCGCCCCAAAATTAGGGGGAAACGACATTCGAAACCAAAACCTCAAGAAAAAAATTTCAAATTGCAGAGCGGTGTTATTTTTGCATTTAGTAGAAAACAGCCAGTCTGCAATTTTAAAATCCGTTTTTTTTTTCCTGTGGTCCGAATTGTGTCTGATTTTGGATATGGTGTTCATCAATGATTCTGAGCTAGAAAGTATTTTAATGAATGTTCAATCAATATCTTGCTTTAGGTAAACTCAATACATATTATTCCACACTTCTGTAATTCCTGTCTTGATCACCATAGGATAAAATATATTCTTCTAGTGTTCGAATTTTGAATGACACTTTATGAAATGAAAAATACAGCGAGCCAGTGAGTGGGTTTGGTCCTTATATATGTTTGATTAATCTGAGCAATGAACTGGCCCAGCATGACGTCATCAGAGTCTGTGTCCCGGATGTATATTTCCAAACAAACTTTCATTAGGCAAAGCTCTAAGCTTCGGCATTGCAAAGTGATCGCGAAGGTGTGACTTTTCTTACAGATACAGCAGTTCAGAAACAGAAGAATGATGTGTACCATACATTAATGTAAAGACTAGATTGATTGTGGAGAATGTTCAGATATTTTACTCATTCCTCACGGATAAGGGGTTAATGAACAAGTAACATAAGAAAAACGGACAGTTTTTCAAGAAACACGTCAATAATTTATTATAGGAACATCGATATAGTCTTTGTCACCGGTATAAGGTACACAACAGTATTTGTTTACTAATTGCTGTCACAGAAACAAATGATAACCTTCTACGATCAGTTTTCACCACGTAAGATATCGTCATTTTTTTAATATGGTCTAAACCCGCCATTGTTCCGAGGGCTTCAATTTTTCGTGCCTTTCCTAAACAAATACCCGATATCATACATTATTTCTTAATTAACTCATCATCTGTAAGTGATATATATATATATATATATTCACCAGAATATAATCTTTGCGTTGATGTGGATTACACCTAACTTTCTTGCTTGCTAACTGCTGTCACTGTAACAAAAGTTATCTCCTTCCGATACATTTTCAATGCAAAAGAATAGGAGCAAACAGGTTGAAAGTCATGTTTGGAAATATACATCCGGGACATCATCTGCTAGTGAATTCACGGCTTAACCGGTACATACAAAGCCTCCTGCAATGCATATGTACTCGACATTAACAAAGCAGCGTTTGTTTCTGGAGCCATGTGTGAGAAGTGTGCATGAGAACATGACGGCTGTTGGGAAGCAAGACGAGGAAAATATGGGTAAGCGTATTGAAGACTAAAATTGGTAAGTGTAAGTGCCACAATAATTCAAACATCGTTTTCCACGTTAAACTGGGAAATTTGCAATGCTTTATAATGTGGTGAACGTGAAAAGTGGCTTGTAGTCCTCTAAGTAGTTCAAAGGACGTGTAAAGGGGTCACTATTGTGCACGTTCTTACGGGCTGATGTGCGGAACGATGCGATTTCCCAACACTTTCTCTTTTAGCACATATAACGTTTACCACTTTTAGTTCTCAATTTCAAACAGCTGATTCAAAAGTTTAGGAATGGTTGATATGGGACAAGACACAATCTCTACTACAAATTCGTTGTATTGAAATCTACCATCAGGTAGTAAGCAAGCAAATATTAGACCCGAGCCATTCTTCGCAGTAATAATTTTATTTCAAGTAAATGGGTTTATTACAATCCAGAATTGTCAGCGACTATACATCTAGAAGTTGAAGATTAAGATTTTTTGACCTGCCAAAAAAATAACGCATTACACAAGGGTGAATCAAATATAAAACATATTTCTTTTTCTTGTAGATTTTCCTCGTAGAATTCATAGAAATCCATGTCTCATCTACTCATATTTTTCAGTACTGAGTACGTCTGGATATTTCCAGTATAGTCTGCAGGTTGACATTATCTCTTGCTTTGCCGAAACCTTTTCACTCATCTGTCCGCTAATTGACGACATTGTCAAACTCTTCTCTCCATTCGTAAACTGCTCGACCGGTAGTCTTGCTTCATTGCGTCTCTGAATATTCATTCACCGAAAAAATACCACAGGCATGAAGGTTCCAGAAGGAACTAAATCCTGGCCTCAACTGGTGAAAATGCTTAGTAAAAAAATAAAGGCGAAACCCCTTGAAGATCCCGCCTCCGTCCGCATACATTCAGAGTTGTGCGCTTTTTGCCCTGGTGCCTTTAAATAAAAATCAGGGCATCAGTTTTTTTCTGAATTTATATTCCCCTTACATGTAAGTGAATACAATATCCTTGAAAGGTAATTTTGTTCCCCCTTACATGTAAGTGAATACAATAGGCTAGAAAGGTAACTTTGTTCCCCCTTACATGTAAATGAATACAATATGCTAGAAAGGTAATTTTGTTCCCCCTTAGATGTAAGTGAATACAATATGCTAGAAAGGTAATTTTGTTCCCCCCTTAGACGTAATCTAAAAGTTATAAAATTTGATACAGGAAAGTTTACTGATGAAAGAATTAAGAAAGATTACCAAATTAAACTGTCAAATAGATTTGATGTTTTGCAGGATTTAAATGATGATGAAAATATAAATGAAACAGACGTAAATAAGAATTGGGAGCACATACGTAATGCAATAGAATCAGCAGCTAAAGAAAGTATAGGATACCATAAACCGAGAAAAAGTAAGCCATGGTTTGATAATGAATGTCATAATCTAATAGAAATAAGAAATCAGGCTAGACTTAGGTGGTTAAATAACTCTGATGATACAAATCTAAACAATTATAATAGAATAAAGCGAGAAGTTAACCACACGTTTAGAAGTAAAAAAAGAGATTACTTGAAAAGCAGAATTAACGAAATTGAAACAAACAGCAAAAATAAAAATATCAGAGATTTATATAAAGGTGTAAATGAGTTTAGAAAGGGGTGGCAACCTAAAGTAAACTTGATAAAAGATAAAGACGGTGATTTTCTAGCTGACCCAAGCGATATTCTAAATAGATGGAAGAACTACTTTAATGATCTTTTAAATGTTCATGTAGGAGATAAATCAGAAGTAAATGAAATCCACACAGCAGAACCTTTAGTTCCAGAACCTAACTTGACTGAAGTTAAAGATGCTATTAAAAGGCTAAAGAATAACAAAGCACCTGGCATTGATTTAATACCAGCTGAGTTAATTAAATATGGTGGAAATTCGTTAATATGTCAAATTCATAAATTAATTTGTTTAATATGGAATAAAGAAGAAATCCCTCAACAGTGGAAAGAATCCATAATTGTTCCTGTGTTTAAAAAAGGTGATAAAATGAACTGCAATAATTACCGTGGAATTTCTCTACTCTCAACAACATATAAAATATTATCTAACATTCTTTTAACAAGACTAACCCCATATGCTAATGAAATTATAGGTGATTATCAATGTGGATTTAAACGCAACAGATCAACTACAGATCAAATTTTTCACATCAGACAGACACTTGAAAAAAAGTGGGAATATAATCAAAATGTCCATCAGCTATTCATTGATTTCAAAAAAGCATATGATTCGGTCAAAAGAGATAAATTATATAATATATTAGTCGAGTTTGGAATACCTAAGAAGCTTGTTAGTATGATAAAAATATGCACCAGTGAAACAGAAAGTAAAATTCGTGTGGGTATTAATATGTCTGACAAATTTACAATTCATGATGGGTTAAAACAAGGAGATGCATTATCTCCATTGCTCTTTAATTTTGCCTTAGAATATGCTGTTTGGAAGGTAAACGAAACTAAAGAAGGACTAAAATTAAATGGTGTGACTCAGTTGTTAGCATATGCAGATGATGTAGACTTACTGGGGGATGATGTGAATACAATTAAGAATAATGCTAAAATATTTTTCAAAACTGCTAAAGAGATAAGTTTGGAAGTTAACAAAGAGAAAACTAAATATATGCTTACAGGCCGAAACCAAGTCTTAGGTAATAATCAAAATCTAATTATTGATAACAAACTCGTTTGAAACAGTTTCCAAATTCAAATACTTAGGAGTAATATTAACAAATGAAAATTATATTAAAGAGGAAATAAAAAGTAGGTTTAATTCAGGAAATGCATGTTACTTCTCTCTTCATAAACTTTTGTCTTCTCGTTTAATATCTAAGAAACTAAAAGTTAAAATATACAAAACAGTAATTTTGCCTGTAGTATTATATGGGTGTGAAACTTGGTCCCTTACTTTGAAAGAGGAACATAAATTGAGAGTATTTGAAAATAGGATCCTTAGGAAAATATTTGGACCTAAAAGGGATGAGGAGACAGGTGAGTGGAGAAGGTTACATAATTTAGAACTACATAATTTGTATTCATGTCCAGATATTATTAGAATAATTAAATCAAGAAGACTTAGGTGGGCAGGCCATGTAGCACGAATGGGAGAGGAAAGAGGAGTTTACAGGATTCTTGTTGGGAAACCTGATGGTAAGAGACCAGTAGGAAGGCCAAGACGAAGATGGAGGGACAACGTTGAGATGGACCTAAAGGAAATCGGTAGGGATGGAAAAGAGTATATAGATCTTGCTCAAGATAGGGACAGATGGAAGGCCTGTATTGCTGCAGCCATGAACCTTCGGGTTTAAGAAGGCTAGAGAGTTAGTTAGCTTAGACGTAAGTGAATTAAAATATGCTAGAAAAGTAATTTTGTTCCCAGCCTAATCCAAGATCCAGAACAGATCGGTTATACACTCAGTTTTGTATTACCTGTTATTATTTTAATTTTAATTCTAATTTTAAATTGGAAACAAAGGTTAGGAGTTACGATATAATTTTGTTTCCGTTCTAGAAATTATTTGTTTAGGCTTATTTATGGTTATTAGAAAATGAGAAATTGGAAATTGGTGCTCTTCTTAATAGATAAGACATCATGATTGGAATTTGAAGTATCCTGTAATACAAATTAATGTAAATGGTTGCATGTATTTGGCCTTTGGAACAAGTTTCCACCTGAAATTCATGTCTCTTCCTCAATTGTTACGTTCAAAAAATTGTTAAAGTTACACATGTTATATAATGAAAATTAAATGTTTGACTTCCCTAATAATGTGGCGGGTGCAGAGAATGATGGAAGGACGTAAGGCACAAAACTAATTTAACGTAATAGTTAAGATGAATTATCGTCAAAATATTCCATTTTGGACTGTGTTTTAAGTATGTGTAATATTGGGCTGTGCTTTAGTAAGTGTAGTGTTATGTATTTGCTTGTACGTGTGTAAGGGTAAAAATATGTATGTGTGACTGTGAGTGTGTGTGCCCGTATGTATAGGTTAGATTACCTTTCTTATATATAATTTTTCTTTGTATTTTTTATTCCTCTGTAATTTTTATATATTTTTTCTTCTTTCTTTTTTCAATATTTCAATATTCCACATTCAAAAAGTTCTGTAAACATGGTCAAGTGGAAGAAAAGGCTCCACAGCCTTAAGACGAAATAAATAAATATATTTTGGATTTATGAAATTAATTAAAATAAAGTGCATGAACTAAAGTTATTTAGTAGGTGGAGTAAAATTATTTTGTAATTTAGGGATTCAAATTGAGTGTGAGAGTACTTTATTTATTTTTCAATTATATTTTTTCCTTTTCCTGCTGGGAACCAGCAGTGGTTGGCGTACCGGAATGGGGTGTGAAACCCCATATTCAGATAAAATGACAAAATTATGTCTTGAATCGCGCACGACTATATCCACAGGGGAAAGTACGATTTCTCTGATTCTTACATCAGGTTTGGTAATCAAATATATTAAATTATAATTTCGAAATAAGTTCCAAACAATATTTCCTCATGAGTTTTCTATCTAACACCATTAGTATGTTAATTTTATTGAAACTTCTTGAACAGTTTCAATATTTTCATAGGAAAATTTTGAATAAATCATAATGTGCATATCACAACAACGAAACAACAAAACAGACGAAATTTTGTGGATTGGTAAGTCTACAACATATCATCTCAATGCGACATACATCTGCCCGATGCGACGTCAGGGGTCCTGGGTTCAACTCCAGACATAGGTGTTCTTTGTAAGTGTTCTATCATTAATTTCATCATGGTCCCGGGTCCGATACCCGGTGGAGGCACAAGTGGTTCGGATCCCACTTTAAGCTGTAGGTCCAGACCCGATTAGCCTTACTGTGCATAAAGTGGACTTAAAACAACAAATCAAAATGAAATCAATTTCTTCATATCATCACTCATCGCCATCTCTGCGATTAGCCAAAAGTGTAGAAAAGCGAAGTAAGATAAAACAAACAATCAATCCAATCATTAACTTTATCGATTTCTAGTTTACTTTTTTTATAGTGTTGATATTATATATCACGGGAGTACAGTAAACACAGCTCTTACTTGGTTGCATATATAAATTTTCAAACCATTAATATACGAGGGCTATCCAGAAAGTAACTAACATTTAGGTGGAGTGAGCGAGGGGCGTGGCTAACGCCGCCCACCATCTTGGTGTCAGAGTGTCCCCTCCCTCGGTACTCATCCTGCTGCGGTAGTGTGCGGTTCGTGTTGCTTCTGCTGTGTTCATTGTGAATGTTTAAAATATGTGCTGCAATCGAAAATTGTGATTAGATTTTTGTTGGCGAAATACCACAAACCAATTGAAATTCATCTGCAACTTTGTGAGTTGTACGGAAACGAAGTAATGAGTGAAGGCGGAGTGTGGCAGCAGCGCAATATGTTTAAAAATGGCCGCACTAATGTGCACGATATAGAGCGATGTGAAGTGCCGACCGAGCATTGTGACTGATGAACTGGTGGCGAATATCAATGAAAAAATATTTGTGAAATCCGCCGCTTCATAATTACGGAGTTTGTTGCATGAGACAGTGACACAAAAGCTAGACTACCATAAGTTTTGTGCAAGATGGGTACCGAAATTCTTGTCAGAAGACCACAAAAAACAGTGCATGGCAGGCATATGTGAATGAGTGGTTGAAGTCTCAGGCGGCAAAAATATATGACGATGGAATTAATAAGCTGGTGCACCTTCATGATAAGTGACTTAATTTGTACGCATACTATGTTGAAAAATAGTGTGAGAGTTTGGCTTTCAAATGCATATAATGAAAAATGTTTCCCTTCACTTGGGTTTTATTTATTCCAAAACGTAAGTTACTTTGTGGATAGCTCTCGTACATTCTGACGCCTTGTAATCAAGGTGCCCCAGTTTCGATTGCCGGTGAGGGCACATTGCACAGTGGTTCGTAGGTCCAGTACCGATTAGCCTATTTGTGCATAAAGTGTACTAAAACAACAATTCAAACAAACAAAGAATAAACATTCTGACATTTGATTATATTTTCTAAAATATTGTATGGAAACTCCTGACGAAATGAAGTGTTGCAAATTTATCTTATTCAACATGGACATTTCATGAAAACACTCAACGTGAATATCTATTACCACTTTCGTATTAATAGCTATCAAATATATGGTTACACGACCTGTAAATTCATCTCTGTTATGCAAAACGTTTAGAGTAGAATCGCGAATATGAATTCTTCAATTAGTATTTCCGATGGCATTTTCAGGTAACATATGCCGGTGACATATCTATGGGATCAAGAGCAGATGGGCTACCCGTAGGCAATGTGCTCTGATTCTCTTCCAGTTTGCGCCAGCATGAAGAAAGATATCTGCGCAAAAAAGCGTATGCCGTGAACACATTTATTTTTTGCGTACTTCACCCTTTTATCTCTGGTATTTTCGTATCGACTGGTTATTTTTTTTTGTGAATACATTTCCACAAAATTATCAAAAAAACTGAATGGTGTAGCCCAGATGATTTCAAACGATTCTCTCTGCAAAGAAAAGCAGTATTTTTGATGGTAATAAGCTTGCTGTAAATATTAAAGGACCATACAAGATACATGTTTCATACGTTTAAGGAAATTAAATAGATGTAGCAGTATTATATTTTAATAAGTATAATGTTCATTACTTCAAGAGTATTGCTATCCAAAAGAATACAAGCAGATTATTTAACACTTCTCCGAATTATTTTTAATTTTTATGTAGCAGTATTATATTTTAAACTATTGTCTAAATTATACAATGATTAAGTATAATGCTCATTACTTCAAGAGTATTGCTATCCAAAAGAATACAAGCAGATTATTTAACACTTCTCCGAATTATTTTTAATTTTTATGTAGCAGTATTATATTTTAAACTATTGTCTAAATTATACAATGATTAAGTATAATGTTCATTACTTCAAGAGTATTGCTATCCAAAAGAATACAAGCAGATTATTTAACACTTCTCCGAATTATTTTTAATTTTTATGTAGCAGTATTATGTTTTAAACTATTGTCTAAATTATACAATGATTAAGTATAACGTTCATTACTTCAAGAGTATTGCTATCCAAAACAATACAAGCAGATTATTTAACACTTCTCTGATTTTTTTTTTTTTTTTTTTTTTGTTATTCACCATGGGTAATGGTGCCAAGGGATAATACCTGGTGAGCATTAAGTCCTTCCGTGATTTCAGACATTCATTACACAAAAGTGCTATAGGTAGAGACTTTTGTTTTTTAAATGACACTACAACTCAAAACGTTTTGTTATGTTAGGCACAGACAGTGGCGACGATTAGGGGGGGCGAGGGGGGCAGTTGCCCCCTCACTTTTGTCAGTTTTGCTTCGAACTACGCTAAACCTAATGTAAACTGTTCTTGCCCCTCCCCCCAGTTGCGGAACCCTATCGCCGCCACTGGCCACAGACATATGTTTTCGAAATGGCAAATCCCCAAAATCATAAGGTTGTTGTTCTGTTCATAATCTTCAAAATATGCGCCACTTGTAGCATGAAGAATGTTAGCAGGTCCTGTCGAAACAAATTTGTATAATCGCAATTTAATCCTTACCGTAAAGCAAGTTCTGCGGGAATAAATAAAGTTCATACCGCCGGATGAATTATATTTTGTCGTATCTTCAGTTTTCGTATGAAATGAGTTGATGACGTTATTGTCTTCCTTAAAGGTTAATGCGTCACGTTCAGAAGCAACGTATCAGGCTGTCACCTGGTGTGAATTATCAACATTAATAAAATATTTGCGCCAATCTTGTAGTGTATTCTAAATCTACATATTTTGATTGATTGAGTTGCTATTTTAAGTCCCTTTAATGCACAGTAAAGCTAATCGGGACTGGACCTACAGTTTTAAGTAAATTCCGAACCATTATGTTCCTCCACCGGGAATCGAACCCATAACCCCTTGATTCCACATACGTTAAACTTTAATCAGTTCTCCTGATGGACATATTCAGCCGGCGATATTATACAAGAGTAAAAAAGCATTTTGCTTATTTAATTTTGGACTTGGTAAAATCTTTCGGGGGATCCGGACCCATGGACTCCCACTCTATATACGTCCTTGTTCAAACTGTATATTCGGTGTTGATTAGTCCTCTAGACAGATCCAACCATGAAGGAAAACCATACGAAAACATCACAGAGGACATTCCACAGGCAAAACTTAGCAGACGTCATATGCAGTGCCAGAAATTATGGAGAAATTAAGTGCACTCTTATTCTCCGAGGAGAATATAAAAACATTAAACAATTTGACAGTGTGGTCTTGTCGCTTGAGCGTAAAACGAGTACACGCTTGGGAGAACAAATGCATCGTTTCCTGCCTTTTGCCATATGAAAACATTGAAATTAGAAGTCCATGAAAAATTGATTATTTCAAAAATCTATTTTTCCCATTCCCGTCGTCTCTCTATATCCTCTTTCTCCTCGGATGGCTATAAAGATGAAATATACAATCCAAACTGAATTTCGAAAGCGATGCTTCACTAAACACCAACCCCCTGTCGACTTCCATGGGGAGGGAAAAGTATCTTTCTTTTCTCATTTCCTTCCTTTTTTTATTTCTCATCTCAAAATTCATCTCAAGAAACATTTCAACGCTCTCGTCAGCTTATTCAGATTTCCGCTTTCGTCTCTTTGACATGAAAAACGAGTTTACTGTGCTCGCCCCCGCCCCCTCACCCCACCCGCGTCATCCTTCATAACACCAACTTCCATCTTTCTAATTTCAAAGTCTTAATATTCAGCTGGAAAGCGAGAAGGTTTCGTTCAGGAGAAAAAATATCATCACATCTTATCCAATCTGATATTGTTCAAGAAATGAGAAGTGTCATTCCAGTGATGTAGGATTTGTGTAATAATTAACGGCAATGAGTAGTGATATTTGTTTTTCGCAAAGGCGATAACACCTAAAAACGTTATTAATGAAAAAAATGTTTATGTATGTGCGGTAATATGATCTGGATGCATTTTTCATCCATTCGAAATCCCAAATAGTAGGATGATCTTTACATGCAGTAGAAGAAGCATTTTTAGCCATAGAAAGGGAAGGAATGATGGGATTGGTGTTGAATGAAAGGAAGATTAAGTACATGGCAGCAGGTAAAGTACATGGATATAATACATCACCGACCTGATGGCTAATTATATCATTGATAGAGTTGACTCCTTTATCCACTTTGGTTCTGTTGTGACATCTGAGAATGATTAAGTAAAGGCACGACTTATAGCAGCGAATAGGGCCTATTATGGACTACAGATACATTTCAAGAGCACAATAGTGTCTAGAACAACAAAGTTAACACTTTACAAGACACTGAAGACCTGTGTTGACCTATTCTGCAGGAACTTGGGCCGGTTCAAGGAAAGATGAATAGCTAGTAGAGATCTTTGAAAGAAAGTATTACGAAGAATATTTGGATCAGTGTGTGAGAATGGAAAATGGAGAAAGCGATTTAATAAGGAGCTCTACGACTTATATCAAGAACCAACAGTTGTTAGTGTAATGAACGCGACAAGGTTAAGAGGGCAGGTGATGTGATTCACATGAGTGATAGTGACCCTGCAAGGACAGTGATGTTGGATAGCCCAGGTGAACAGAGGAAGCGAGGAAGGCCTAAATTAAGATGGGTGGATGAGGATATTCAGAAGCTGCAGTAGAGAAATTCGAAAGTTGTCGTACAAACTAAAGATAGATGTAGACAACTCACAGAGGAAGACTGTAGCGCCATAAGAAGAAGTAGAAATCCCAAGACCTCATCACTATTTAGCCTCTGCTCTTATGGGATGTCACAGAACAGCTTCAGAGACTTATGGAGATTTGAGACGAAGAGTCCAGCCAATTATTTCAAACTGCTTCTGAAAGTGTGAGCAAACATTCCAATCTGAAATTGCGATTCTAAGAAGATCAAAACACAAAACAAAACCATCCTCGTACTAATACAGAGGAATATTTCCACAGAAATGTTTTCACTTCTTCTGCTGATGACTTAATAAGTAATCTGACAAACAGATTTCTCAGTATTTATTCTCTGGTTCAATACCCGGTGGAGGTACATTGTGGTTCGAATCCAACGTTAAACTGTAGGTAGCCTTTTACGATGTTTTGTCATGAATCGAAGTTTTCTTCTGCCAAAAAAATATTTTCTACAGTATGTATATAGATAAATCTACATATATAAAAATGGATGTATGTATGTTTGTTCCAGCATAACTCTTCAACGCCTTGAGCAATTTTAAACAAACTTGGTACACGTATCACTTGCAATCTGGAAATAATACTTTGGGGATAAGACACGCCTGGCACCCATAGGAAAGGGGTGGGAAGGGATGACATGTAAAAATAAGGAGTCTCTCCCAATGCGGTTCAATTCGATGTTCATCACCTATCGACATGCGGGGTGAGAGAGGGTGATGAATAAAATGCCACAAGTAACCTAGATCAGTGTCCAATCCATAGTTTTCGGAGTCGCTAAGCTAATTGGTGACATTCACGATTACATTTAAAAATAGTTACATTTTACACTATAGTTAGAATTCATTATTTTCCTGTCTAATACAAACTAACTAAATCTCTAGCCTTCTTAAACCCGAAGGTTCATGGCTGCAGCAACACAGGCCTTCCATCTGTCTCTATCTTGATCAAGATCTATATAATCTTTTCCATCCGTACCGATTTCCTTTAGGTCCATCTCAACGTTGTCCCTCCATCATCGTCTTGGCCTTCCTATAAGTCTCTTACCATCAGGTTTCCCAATAAGAATCCTATAAACTCCTCTTGTCTCTCCCATTCGTGCCACATGGCCAGCCCACCTAAGTCTTTTTGATTTAATCATTCTAATAATATCTGGACATGAATTCAAATTATGTACTTCTAAATTATGTAACCTTCTCCACTCACCTGTCCCCTCATCCCTTTTAGGTCCAAATATTTTCCTAAGGATCTTATTTTCAGAATTAAGCCTACTTTTTATTTCCTCTTTAATATAATTTTAACTTGTTAATATTACTCCTACGTATTTGCATTTGGAAACTGGTTCAAACGAGTTGTTATCAGTAATTAGATTTTGATTATTACCTAACACTTGGTTTCGTCCGTAAGCATATATTTAGTTTTCTCTTTGTTAACTTCCAAACCTATGTCTTTAGCAGTTTTGAAAAATATTTTAGCATTATTCTTAATTGTATTTATATCATCCCCCAGTAAGTCTACATCATCTGCATATGCTAACAACTGAGTCACACCATTTAATTTTAGTCCTTCTTTAGTTTCTTTTACCTTCCTTTCTAAGGCAAAATTAAAGAGCAATGGAGATAATGCATCTCCTTGTTTTAACCCATCATGAATTGTAAATTTGTCAGACACATTAATACCCACGTGAATTTTACTTTCTGTTTCACTGGTGCAAACTTTTATCATACTAACAAGTTTCTTAGGTATTCCAAACTCTACTAATATATTATATAATTTATCTCTTTTGACCGAATCATATGCTTTTTTGAAATCAATGAATAGCTGATGGACATTTTGATTATATTCCCACTTTTTTTCAAGTGTCTGTCTAATGTGAAAAATTTGATCTGTAGTTGATCTGTTACGTTTAAATCCACATTGATAATCACCTATAATTTCATTAGCATATGGGGTTAGTCTTGTTAAAAGAATGTTAGATAATATTATATATGTTGTTGAGAGTAGAGAAATTCCACGGTAATTATTGTTCTGTCTAATACAAGATTTGGATAAAATAAACCAAAACAATCTTTTCTACAGTATGTATATAGATAAATTAGAAATCAAGTGAAGTGTTCAGTAAAGCTTTAGAGAAAGTGACTTTCAATAAAAGGATGGTAGTACACACGCTATCGTAATTAAATACTTTGTGGGGATTATGACATGATTGGGGGGACATGACATTGACCTTGGGGAAGGACACTCCTGGCTGGACCACCTCAAAATTTTAGTTCTGTATACGCCCCTGATGAACGTGACTGTGACTGTGCATATTTTGCAAATGACAATACGTGATGGTGTAGTTGGCGTGTTTTTATTTTTTCTTATGAAACGTATTATTAGTTTCGTTGCATTTAAAAAAAAAAAAAACATTTTTAATGCACATTTGTGAAGACAAAATGCGTTTCTGAGATCTGTAGAGTTTCTTTGTTGAAAGGCCCTAACCAATTCTGCCTTTCAGTGACATATCCTGACTTAATCTGGATGTTTCCTCAGTCGATCTAGCGTTTCCTGGAGGACTGTTGAAATAGGTTGGTGCCAACCGGAGTTTGTTCAACAGACGAGGTTCTCAGATTGGAAGTAATGGGAACACATTGCCCCGCGTGTCACGTCTCACATACAATCATCCCGTGCCCCTCCTTCGTCTACGCGGATCCACTGATGTAATCAGTGTTACCAACCGTTTCACTTCAATTAAATTCCCTGTCGACATCATTGCCAAATTTTCCTGCTTGAGAGCAGAGGCGGATTGCTAGCATCTTGTCGCTAAAGAGGGGATTACCCTTTTTGAATAAGCTTACTGTCAATATGTATTCCGCGTATCAACAGTGCCAATTCCCAAAGTTTTGTTGAAATGGGTTCAAAACTCGCAGACTCAAATCGACTTCCTCGCTTTCGCTTAAATGGAATACCACATCAGTCAATAGAGTCATCACTTTTAGATCAAGCTCTCTAATTTTGCAGCCATTAGCATGGTCAAGTTTAGGGACATATTTCAAATATTTTATTCCCAAATTTTCTTCCTCTTCCTCTTGCAGGTTTGGGTACCCAAAGCCCGTTCTGCGATTACAAAAATTGATAATTCCATCGGCGATATGATCTTCCTAAGACTGGCTTCTAAAGGGGCAAAGAGTAGGCTTGAAGTATTTTCTTGTCGGGAGCGACGTCACCTAGTGCAGCTCGAAAGCGCGCATTTAAATAGCAATCGAGCCCTCAGGGCGCAGTAAGCGACAATGCACACTTGTTCGCTTGTTGTTTATTTGTTTGAAATCTTCGAACTTGGAAATCAGCTAGGTGTTGTTTGTACAGAGCGTTTCAAAAGTCACGCAACCTAAACTTTGAAAATATATATCATGAAAACCATAAGATAAATTAATAACTGGCGGAAGGCAGCACTACATTTTCCCCAGAAATGCACTTTTCAATGAGAAAAAGATATCAGAAATTATCAAAGGGCCATAATTAGACGTCTGAAGACTGATGCCATGTCAGTCTGTCATTTGCTACTAATATTGATCATGTGCAGCATTTGATGGATTTATGACTGGCGATTTTATGCCTTCCGCCAGTTATTAATTTATCTGATTTTCTGTATGGAGTAAAGTTATGTCAAGCATGGAAACATATGGCTTTATAATGCAGAAACCCCAGTGTAAATATCTCTTACGATTTTCATGATATAAATTTTCTAAGTTTGGGTTGAAAACCATAAGATAAATTAATAACTGGCGGAAGACAGCATTCCATTTTTCCCAGAAATGCACTTTTGAGTGAAAAAAAGATATAAGAAATTATCAAAGGGCCATAATTAGACGTCTGAAGACTGATGCCATGTCAGTCTGTCATTTGATACTAATATTGATCATGTGCAGCATTTGATGGATTTATGACTGGCGATTTTATGTCTTCCGCCAGTTATTAATTTATCTGATTTTCTGTATGGAGTAAAGTTATAATGTTAAGCATGGAAAAATATGGCTTTATAATGCAGAAACCCCAGTGTAAATATCTCTTACGATTTTCATGATATAAATTTTCTAAGTTTGGGTTGCGCGCCATTTGAAACACTCTGTAGTTCTTCTGTTGTGCGGAAATGCAAATTCAAGAACATTTAAGAATGGTATGGTGAAAAATAAGTGTTTATAACGCGGGGAAAACAACGTGTTCTCAGCTGTTTTATTGTCCTGTTCGGGTGTGGCGCTGTAGTCGAAGTGTAATTGGAAAGATTTCCGCTTCCAGTCCAATGCTTCAAGACTGGACTGCGATACCATTCTCGAAGTGTGTTCGCTTCAAGTACGGTTTTTCAGCTTTCGGACATGGACTAAATTATTTTTCCTTTTTTCCTGTAATTTAATAACTTTCGAGGTAAACCGTTATCCGGCATCCTCAGAACATATTGCACTTTAACTGATACTTTTTAAAGTTTTCCCATCATTGCTTCGACCTTTCATTTATTTCGGATATCTTCACTAATAATTTTGTCCCGTAAGGTTAGTCCACTTAGACAGCAACAACCTCATTTGTGAACAATTTATTCTAGTTTTATTGTAAAGTTAAGTGCTCCCCTGTGCTTTGAACCACGCTATGCAAGCGTATAGTGGATTTCGAGTTAGGGACCCACACTTTCTTGATCACGGCCGAAGGTGGGGATGATGTGATCAGCACCATGCCCCTGGCCGCCTTTTACTCCCCCCCCCGCCTCAGGTACCCACTTTATACTACGCTGGGTGGGCACCGACGCCACTTGAACAGGTGAACAAAATATCCCAGTTCTCCCGCCGGGATCGAACCCGTGTCTCTTGCATAGACGCCTTAACGACTGAGCTCTTATCGTAATTCAAACAATGTTCCTGCCGTCGCCTTGTAATGAAGGGGTCTCGGGTTCGATACCCGGTGGAGGCACATAGTGGTTCGTATCCCATTTTAAACTGTAGGTCCAGTCCCGATTAGCCTTACTGTGCATAAAATGGACTTAAAACACCAAATCAGATCACAAAATCCAAACCTAGTTAGCTCGGTAGCTCGCCTTATGTAGTCGATCTCGCAACCGAAGTTCCCGGGTTCGAATCTGGGCGTGGTGATATTTGTCGGTGTGACTTCAGTTTTATCTAATCATCACTCAGCATCATACTTTTATCGAAATGTAGTAGCCGACCTGTGTGGCGGAGTGGTTAGAACAGTACGCTACGACGCCCGAGGTCCCAGGTTCGAATCCCAGCCTGTACATGGGTGCTCTTGGTGAGTGTCCCTTCAGCAATTTCATCATATCATCACTCATCCTCATCTTCACGATTAGTCAGTTGACAGAAGAGCGAAGTAAAGTAAAGCAAATCAATCGATCGATCGATCGAAACGAAGTTTTACAATAAGTATAAGTAAACGCAGTAGACAATGTATATTATCCAGTTAATATTGTTTGATGATAAAGAACTAGTACCGCACCGCACCGTCGTGCTGATCACACGTCACACCGTAAACTGCTTGCATAATCGCAGTGCCGTCGCCTGAAGTTCGCATACGAGTGTTCACAATAATGTTTTTGTACTGAATGCAGATTTTATCCTCTCCCTTGTAACTTCATCTTCAATTGAAAAAGTGAGAATATCAGTTAAATGTAATTTCAAAATTTTCCCCCCAAAATCACGCTATATGTGAAGTAATACAAGAAGACCATGGGGAAATTGTCCCTCTCCCCCTTAGAATTGACCAGGTTTAGCGAGTTCTTGCTAAAGTTTGCAACTATGTAGCACAGGCCTTTTCGAGTCCCCCTAGACATGCCTTGTATATTGCTTTAATCAGTGTTCACACAGCGAAGTGAACATCTTCGGGGTATGGTGGCCAACAGCCCCTTAGCTGCCAGCTCTATGCAACACGCACAGCAATTGTGTTCAACGCCCTCCGTGGAACACCGTGGGAGTCAGTGTTGCCAACTATCTAGAAAAGTTATCAGACGTGAAAGAAGTCGTGTCACGAATAAATATATGTGTATGTGTGTGCATTTAATATGTACGTAGCTAATTTACTCGTAAGACATATACATGAGTGTTCACGTGCTCATGCGAACATTATCAGGCGACGCGCCTGCATAATCGTCCACCTTTCCTGAGGCATGTTGGAGCGAGACTGGCAGTCGGCAGGTGGACGCCTGCAATCACGGGCTGTTGCGCCACGAGTTATTATTATTAGTAATAAACCATTGTCAATAATGTTCAGAGAATTGTCATTTTTTTAATCTTTAGTAGAAATCGATACAGATTGGTTTACATTGTCGACTAAACACACAGCCGGAACTAATTGCTGTGTTAATAGAAAACATCATTTCTATCAAGCTAATGGTATTTTGCATTTATAAGTGAATTTGTTTTCATATTTCAACTGTAATATGAGTTCGTTTGTTTCCAAAAGGCAACCCTTCTTCAGAAGTGAGAAGCGACACATTGAAAATACTGAATATCGCACACTTTTCTGGTTTCATCAGTGGTATCTGATAAGCCGTTGACAAGCTGTCACAATGTACAGGATTGCGCACAAAAAAATGAGGCGATGTTGTCAGATTTAAAATGTTCTCAAGCCATTCTCACTTTTGTTGTGTTTTTTTGTGTGTGTCTGCAGTCATTAACCTAACCTAACCTAACCTAACTTTTGAGTTCGAGTAAATTGGTATGATATACTATTTTATTTCTAATTTCTCTCTCTCTTCTTGTCTAAAGAAAAAGAAACAGTTTTGCGCACCAACGTTCGATCAAAATCTGTGCGCAAAACAGGTCTGTGAGATTTGTGCGCAATCCTGGATCTAATGTGTGCGCAATTCGGTTGCGGCGATGGAAGAAGACAAGAACCACTAGTTTACGCTAATGACCTGTCAATCAAAGCTGTAGAGGTTACCTCACCAAATAGTATACAGATTTTTTCCTACACAGGATTCACAGAGCGATTATGTTCCATACACCTCACGTTGCATTTTGATTGAACCGATAAATCGAATAAACAAATTTGATTGGTTAATCGGATTTTAATATTGATACGTTAATCTGTTCGAATGATGCAGGAAAAATATGTTGTTTTCTTTAATTAAAATGTTGCGCCCACTTTAATAAGAGCCTGAAATTGTGTTTTGGCAAGGGTTTCAACATTTAGTTGTATATTATTGCACAACTGTGGAAGTTTATGTAAACAGAAGTTGAACAACCTTGAAGTAGGATTGTGGAAAACCTATACATTGCAGGTTGATCCTGTGGGTACTCAAATATTAAATTGATTAATTAGAATTTAAAGTTTCAAACATTACTAGCCATTATATTTTCAACATTGTAAGAAAAAGGATCTTTTTAATTTAGCATTTATTTTAACAGAATCCCCAGAAAATTATCACAAAAGTTTTAATATTAATAGAGTAACGGTTGATAAATTGAATATCCAAAAATATTATCTAAAGATATTCGTCCTACGATTGCAAAATATAGATATCTGTAGCTCATACATGACACGTGACGAAACTTACGAAGATTTATGTTTTGGGGCAGTAAACGTTTTCTGTTGTGGACACTTCTGGACTACAACAATCAAATTTTCTGCCAATTGGACTGTTGCAACCAAGAAATGTTTTTGATTGTACATTTACAAGCTTGCAACAACTTAGTCCATAAGCCCTGCGTCATTCTTGTGTCCCTTTTCTTTATCCACAAATGATGAATTTCAAAGTATTTCTTGAAAGACAAGATTAAACTTATAAATAAGGTGACAACATCATCACGTGACTAACATTGAAGAAATGCCACTCTTTTGTTTTAGAAGATTGAATAGCTTCCTGCAGAACCTTGTTTGTTTCCCAGTTCATTCATTACAGGAAACTCGAGATTATTTTAAGAAAGCTGGATTTAACCTGCAGGAATTTTAATTAAATTTGGCCGTTTGTGAAAAGCTTTGAAATAACTTACATTGCAGAAATGCCAACAACGTTCCGATATGCTCCACGTTTAGCCACTTTCAACGTGAAATGTATTAAAAACAACAATACACACGTTTGAATCTTATATTTAGAAGCGAATAAGGTTGTAACGCTTTGTATATATTCACAAAGCGTACAGTAAACTTCAAATTTCATGAATATTTCTCTTTTAATGAAGTTTCAGAATTCATATATTTAAAAACATAAATCAACATGTTTTATGGTTACTAATTTAAATATTTACTTGCCTTAGGCTTCCATATACCTATTAATATTTTCAAACTATAACAAAAGTGAATCGAAATTTCCTTTCCTAAATGATCAATCATTTCGTTAATCTCATAGATAGAATCATACGCTTGAAAAAACTTATATCGTGTTGAGCGTTCCAACTCTATTGTGTCGCATATCAATGTTCAACAGTTCAATTTCACTGGTAGTTTTGCAATGCACGCGCCATATTTCATTAACATTATTGTCTTTTCTCAGTAGAATATATCACAAATATCATATCAAGCAATACAGTCAGTATATAATAAGGCATACTGTACTTTCAATATTATAAATTCTACACGGAATTTTTGCATGCACTATTATACTATTAAAAATATAGCAAATATCTCTGTACAAGGAAACTAAAATCTGTTCAAGGGTGTTTCTTTTTAACTCAAATTACCATCAGTGTAACATTTCATAATAAAAAACAAACGTTTTTGTTTCATTTATGTATTAAAATGGAATGGTGTGTGAACAATTGCAATGAATGTAAAACTTACAATAAATATTGTTGATAAGAAATTATTATACATTTAAAATACATGTTTGTATTTCATCGCAAGCTTTGTTAAGGGCAATGTGTATTTATTGAAGGAATTTGAAAACAGTAGAAGCCATTTTAAACAGACAAGGAATAATACTAAACCGATAGATTATTTAGAATTAAACGAAACAACACAAAACGAAAGCAACACCAAGATTAAACAGAGCATAGTTCCACAATAGCATTACTATGCACAACTTTTTGTAAGTTGGTTTTTAAAGATGGATAATAGTTGAATAACTAATAATTTGTTGCTTCCAAACCGGTGACAACCATGGCATACATTTCTGAGGCTGCTGAGATGGTTAGTTGCATGTAGTTGCAGAGGATGAACGAGCGTTTATAACCGCTACGACTATAATGTTTCCTTTCGTTGCTTCTACAACTTCACCAAAAGCACTGCACCTAAATGAACATAGGTGTATTCACTGTCTTGCCTAAGGTTTGCAACACTGTAAAGTAATGGCTAACCTGAAACTTGCTTTCGTTCGATCGCATATCATCGACAGACAACATTCGAGGGAAGGAAGCGAGGGATAGGGGAAACTGGGAAAAATGAATCCGAGACAAACGATTATAAGGGCCTACATTCCAAGCGATATACGGAGCAAATGTGATTACTTGGGTACACAGTTGTGAGCAGGAAGAAAGGAAGAGGATGACGTCACGGGGATGGAGTTGGAAGAGGAAAACGGAAAAGCGAGCAAGTGACCCATAAAATTGAGGAAACCTCAAAGCCAAGAGTAGAAAAGGAAAAAGATGTCAAATAAGAAGTTGATCCTTTCACAAAAAAATTGTCTTGGAGAGAGAGGCCACGAAGGGACGCTCTGAAGGAGGCAGAGGACTTCCACGTTCCCCAACTAGGGAAGGAACGTTTCAAATTCTTACATGATCCGCCATGTCTGTTGCTCCTCTATAATTGAACCCCTTTCTGTTTGAGCCTATAAGTAGTTTCCTGGATGCACGTGTACCCCCTCAAATCCTATTTATATAATTTCCTCCTTTTCTTCCAATTTCTTTCTCTCCACCTCAACGAACCACCAATTTTGTATATTCGTCCTGTTCCTTTCTTTCTTTAACATAATAGGCTTCCTTATTTCAAACCACTTCACCCAAAGCGTAGGGAAAAGAAGCAGGAAGAAAATGTACGTGGGAAAAATGAATTTGCCAAGTGGGTGGTGTCTTTGTGTGTGTGTTTTATATATATATATATATATATATATATATATATATATATATATATATATATACGTATATTGATGCGTGACAAGGCTTTTGAGGAGGTACGAGGGATGTCACTTATGGTTGTAGCAGTAAAACATTGTTCAACTGGGTTTTACAGATTGTGGATAGTCCTCCTTGACTGACTCGGTGAAGAGAAGGCGGACGAGAAAAGCACACTCACCTAATCGGACAGCGAGTCCTCTGGCGTCTCGGACTCTGGTGACGACCACTGCACCGGCGAGGCAGTCACCCGGGTAGCAGCATTACCTTCTCAATATGAAAGCCTGATGGCTTGCTCCGGTCACGTGACTAAACGTCATCAACTGGAGGCGAGATAGCTGCCATGTTTGATTTGCTTCTTCGGAATCAATGTTGGACCTTTTTAGTGAATATGGAATTGTAATGCAAATTTAGGAACTGTAATCGAGTTTACATGACGTGTAAATATGCTTAAATGTGGAAGAGGTATGGTGTATAAGTCTTGTGTACTCAATTGCAGAGGCAATTACAATGAAAAAGGTAAGAGTAACATTCGCATTTCTTCAAGATGTTGTTAAAAATTAGAAATTTTTAGGGCAATTCCATGTGATTCAGTCACTACGAAAATATTCAAGTAACAAATGTATTATACTAAAAAATAAATAATAGTAATAGTTCATGATGTAAACATTTCATGTGTCCGAAATAGGCATCAAATATACTCGTAAATGTGGACAACATGTCAACATTTTTTTAGAATTATCAAATAATTTACCCTGAATTACAAACGTTGGTTAATATTACGTCTACGAAATCAATTTGTTAGTGTAAATTTTATGCAAGCATTCGATAAATTATTCATATTGTTTACACAAATTTTCAGTTTCAAAATGTGCTTATTGAAAGAAAGCTATACAACGGGGCTAAGTTGATGCATGTGTACATTTATTCTTATTTTATCCCGCTTTATGCTTGTTTATGCTAATCGGAGGCTAATGGAAGATATGTTGTACATTTAAATACAAAGGTGCGATGTGTAACAAGAACGTTGATGAAATATTCGTGTGTAAAACTATCCAAGAATATATATATTACTTATGTTTCAAATACAAATGTTTTCACACAGAAAGCATTTTGTTACCTAGCTATGTTAATATGAACTACAAATGTATTAAATTTTTAAAACTGTTTCATATGAACTGCTTTTTATTTTTTGTCTTTGTGAAGCTTCAATGTTCGTAACTTTGATTATTAAATCAGTGATAATGTTTATTGTTTCATAATTTATTAACATTTTTCACGATTTTTCTAACGGAATGTAAAAAACAGTGTAAGGAAATATTCCAAATGTTTATTTCCCAAGTGAACGTTAAAATGGAAATATTAATCTGCTTTTTTTCTGAATAAAACTCTTAAGTTATTGTCACAAATCTTACTAACGACAATGAAAAGATTCAATTTGTTTATTATCTTTCGTTCAATAAAGTCAATAGGATCGAAATTACAATGTGACAAATTATTTACGTTTAGTCTTTATACACAGAAATGTAACATTGCCCTTGTACCAATTTCTTTCGCTTTTGCTGCAAGAATATAGAAATTAAGGTTTTGTATTGAGATTGTATAGCTACACAGAATATCTGCATTATCTGGTTGATTAATTTTGGGTAAACTTAAAGACAATTTAATTGATTAGGTAACTTGGAAAGTTTACGATCAACCTAACATGTTTTTTATTTAATCAATTGATTTTACATACAAAAGTTCATACAAAAGCGGTTACGAGTTTTACCGTAGCTGACCAATATTCCCGATAATATTTTTCAAAGATATACAATGTTTAAATATTTCCCACAGGAAGTTTCTAACGGTTTCCAACTCTTTCTTTGTGCTATGGTAGGAATTTTTGTGGTGGCCATAGTGACTTCCTGAATGAAAATGTTGGTGTAAATATTCAATATTATACATTTTTCTTCTAACTATATTCGTCGGGAGGGTAAATGTCAAAATTTAACTAAATAAGAGAAATAAATATACCTTAATTATCTACGGTAAAATTACGTCAACGGGTTTACAGCGTTAAGACGATCGCCTCCAGATGATGACGTCTTGACTGAGCGCTGTGGCCTGAACCTCAAGATGGTCTTGGTAGCAGGCGTAGACGTTCAGCACCTGAACGGTGGCGCCCGTCGACCGCGAGACTACGATAACGTTTGCACACTCCTGATGTTTCTCAAAAGTCCGGGTTATTTATCCGACTCGCCACGTGCCGTGTTTCTGATGAGCTTGCAAGCTGCCGTCCCACTACTTCCCTCTTTCGATCAGGAAGAGCGACCCCGTAGTTGCAAGCTGGTTTCTGTCTAACCAGAGGAATTTTGTTATTGTCGCTGCCTTGATTGGGTCAGTGTGCTCGAGTTATCTTGGTCTTTGCTCGTTCACCTTCCCATGAATATAAAGGGTGTTCCGTATAGGACGCCGAATTCGAATCGAGTGCTATTGTTTTGTTTCAGAGTTGGCAGACCTGTTGGCATCTGTTGTCATGCCGATTAATGTAGCCTCAATTCGTTTGTTGCGGTTTCCTTCCGAAAATCCTCGAATAATCCAGGAGCGTGAAATCCATCCTTCCGCTGAGAACGACTGTGTGGTGTGGGTTTTGGCAGGTGGGGTATGATCTTACACCCTGTGATTTCTTCTTATGGGGGGTTTGTAAAATCACAGGGGTACGCCAACAAACCACGAACCCTTTTGGAACTGAAGGCGGAAATCATACGGGTGATTGGAGGCATTGGGACAGACATCTGCGAGAGGGTTATCGATAATTTTGTGGAGCTTATAATTGATTGCGGACTCAGTAGGGGTGGATATATGCCTGACATTGTCTTCCATACGTAAATGGGAGATGTTACTGCTTACATATATGTGAAATATAACTATTTTTATGATATACGGAACACCCTATATATATTTATGTGTGGAAGGGCGGTGGTTACTTAAAGATAAGACGTTTACAATGGCGTCTAACTTTCGCCTTGAACAGACTGGTCATAGAGTGTACATACCCCTACTTTATTTTCGACACTACGATGGTTTTGGTTAAATGCTAGATATGAACACATACCTGATGGTTAGAACATTGGTATTGCGACCATCATTTTCGTAGCACAGCCGAATTCTGCGCCATATTCTGGTACACTTCGCGTTGCAAGTGTGCCATAACCTGAATAAGACCAATCCTGTGGATTGGAAGAGGTTCTTAATGAGCTCCAAGTAGTCCAACAGGTCGCTCATCGATGACAGAGTCTGATATAACCAGTATCGCACAACGCAAGAGTTGAGAGAAGCTGTGGAAGATGCCTTCACGCACGTGACCATGGGTTATATCCGCAGAACATGGCGCAGAATTCGGCTGTGCTACGAAAATGACTATGTCCACACCGATGTTCCAGACTCTTAAACTATCATTTACGTGTCAATATCAAGCATTCAACCATAACCATTGCAGTGTCGAAAATATACACCAAACTTTGTAACCACTCTGTACAATCAAAGGTCCTAGTTCACAAGATACCAACTTTAAACTCCAGTTTCAGCCTCACTTAGTGTGTAAACGCCTTAATTGACCTTAATGCAACAATAACTTAACTTTGGGTATTGTTACTCACTGTCGACGATTTTTCACTCAGGACCCTGCATGTTTTAGCTGCGGGGGAAGTAGGAGACTGCGCTACGCCACTGTATCTGTCCCACTCCTTCCCTGCTCGAACCTCCTTGGTGGAGTGGCTAGCACAGCTCGCTACGACGCTACCAGGTTCGAATCCCGGCCTGAGCATAGATGTTCTCTTTGAGTGGCATTCATCATTTCATCATATCATCACTCATCCTCATCTTTGCGATTAGCCAAAAGTGGCAGAAAAGCGAAGCACAATCAATCAAATCAAACTCTCAATCAATCAATCCTTCTTTCCACATACAGAGATCAAAGTTTGAGATAATAGGCATTATCCTAACCACTGAGAGCAGTACAAATTAAGCTTCAAAATGATTAACCTATCACAGCCCATACATGAAAAACTCAATATGCTGACCAAGGCAGAAATTTATTTTATATTAAAACATAAACTAAACGTAACGTCAAGGGGATAGAGAAGAAAGGAGAAGAAGACACAATGAGCCGGAACGGGGGACTTAAGATATACAAAAAATGGAAGAAGTTGTTAGAATGAGTGGAAAGGACAAGAGCGAAAGAGGAGGGAAGAAGGAAGAGGAATGAAGAAAGAAAGGATAAGGAAAAAGAGCGTGAGATAAAAAGTCCAACCATTTTCCAGATAAAAGAAATTTTTTAGCTAAATCGCCTGTCAGGTGAAAGTACAGTTGACAAAGGAAGGCCACCTGCTGGAATGTTCAAGAAACAACTTTCTAATAATCTTGTGTCTGGAGGGATTGATTTTCGTGTATATGTATATTGTATATGTATGTATGTATGTATATATATATATATATATATATATATATATATATATATATATATATTATATATTCCTGTTTTGTACCTTGTTTAATTTGTACTTGGTGCAGAGTCTGACGAAGACCTTGCTGGAAGGTTGAAACGTTACGTTTAGTGCATGTTTTAATATAAAATAAATTTCTGCCTTGGTCAGCATATTGAGTTTCTCATATCATGGAAACAAGGCTTATTGGTATTATAAGCTTATACATATTTCGTTACACTAATAGAGGTTTCTTATCCTTAGTCCAGGGACCTCCCAAAGTAGTCCCCATCCGAATGGAGGACTACTTTACCTCCGGAATATTTTACCTTGGGAATATCCATGGCCTCATATTGCTGTTTCTTGACATGTCTTTTTTACAGTGCAGAGTTGTCAGCTCTACGCCTAACCCCCAATATGAATGAAGGACCGCAATTTTACAATTCATGATGGGTTAAAACAAGGAGATGCTTATCTCCATTGCTCTTTAATTTTGCCTTAGAATATGCTGTTAGGAAGGTAAAAGAAAGTAACGAAGGACTAAAATTAAATGGTATGACTGAGTTGTTAGCATATGCAGATGATGTAGACTTATTAGGGGATGATACAAATACAATTAAGAATGATGCTAAAATATTTTTCAAAACTGCTAAAGAGATAGGTTTGTAAGTTAACAAAGAGAAATCTAAATATATGCTTACAGGCCGAAACCAAGTGTTAGGTAATAATCAAAATCTAATTATTGATAACAACTCGTTTGAACCAGTTTCCAAATTCAAATACTTAGGAATAATATTAACAAATGAAAATTATATTAAAGAGGAAATAAAAAGTAGGCTTAATTCAGGAAATGCATGTTACTTCTCTCTTCAAAAACTTTTGTCTTCTCGTTTAATATGTAAGAAACTAAAAGTTAAAATATATAAAACAGGAATTTTGCCTGTAGTATTATATGGGTGTGAAACTTGGTCCCTTACATTAAAAGAGGAACACAAATTGATAGTATTTGAAAATAAGATCCTTAAGAAAATCTTTGGACCTAAAAGGGATGAGGAGACAGGTGAGTGGAGAAGGTTACATAATTTAGAAGTGCATAATTTGTATTCATGTCCAGATACTATTACAATAATTAAATCAAGAACACTTAGGTGGGCAGGCAATGTGACACGAATGGGAGAGGGTAGAGGAGTTCACAGGATTCTTGTTGGGAAACCTGATGGTAAGAGACCTGTAGGAAGGCCAAGACGAAGATGGAGGGACAACGTTGAGATAGACCTAAAGGAAATCGATAGGGATGGAGAAGAGTATATAGATCTTGCTCAAGATAGGGGCAGATGGAAGCCCTGTGTTGCTGCAGCCATGAAGCTAGAGAGTTAGTTAGTTAGTACTAGAGGTTTCTTTTAGAAAGATCTTCGCATATGTGAAGTGTTTTTTTAAAAAAAAATACAGTGACTTTTCAGGGAAAGAGATGAGGACAAAATGTTCATAAATGAGCATGTAGACTATCTTGTCTCGACACAAGACCGCCATAGTAGAAGATAAGCACAAGCTCTCTCTGGCGGTGTAATATGGTGGATGACATTTAAGCCAGTAGTTAAGGTTTCCACTTCCACATGTCTCTACCCCCTGGCGGCACATGCTCAGACTTCAGAATGCGTGCCAATGAGTTTTAGTCTGGCTTCGTGTAATATGGATATCATAGGGCTGTGGATCTACATTATAATGCTTCTACTGAATTCATGAGATGCTTGGAGGTGTTAAACGTTGTCTGGGGTGTGTTGCTGGCCTCTCATTCTCTTGTTCTGAATGCAAGTTTCAAAATGACATCAGTGAATATTCATGACTTTTGAACTACTTTGCCTTTAGGCTACAGAAACAGTTACTGTATGAAAGGAATAAAGTTCTCGAAGATTATTTCTCGTGACACGTAAGCATATTACTAGAAACTAATATTTTGTTTTTCATATTAAAAAAAACAGATACGATTTTCTCTAAGTAATCTTCAAAAATTATAAACAATTTAGCAATCACTTATTTACTAACCTAAGACTTTTTTTTAAAACATTTCCAGACACATCGCACATAGACTAACGTGTTTATAGAGAAGTTTTGCAATCATAATAACCACAATTACTGATGTGGTATGCACTTATTATTATTGTGGTTAATATACATTCTTCTTTATCTCTCTAGGTTAACCATCTTGGCATCAACAATAGGGAGGGTGGGAGGATATTCATGTCCCACTTATATACCCTTGTAAATACGAGAATATATAAATGAATGCTAATGTAACCCAAATAAAATTTATTAAATGCTATTTTGGTGTAGATAGAAAGTTACTGTCTGTGTTTATGTGTGTGTGTGTGTTTGTTTGTTTGTGTGGGCGTGTGTGTGTTTGGATGTAACGTCATATCATCGTCGACAAAACATCGCCAACCAAGCATTAACACTACAACCCATATAGGACATAAAACATAGACAGAACAAAACAAGGACAGTACATAACACTAACAGCAAACAGATCGGTGACAAAAAGAGAGACGAAACATCGAAGGAAAATCTTCTAGAACTAAAACATCGAGAGGAAATATGTCGAGAAACATCGACAGCTAGACAAACTCAAAATGTCGTCGATCTCAATTATGTCATCGTTTTGTCCAACCGCGTCATTTCCAAGAATTGAAGGTAGTGCTACGTCAATTCTTAAAATCACTCGTTCTCACCAAAACTAACTTACAGCTAAATAATGGTAGGTTGCAATGATGTACTTACCGATTTTGTCTAAGAATCACCGGAGACACATTTACACTTCAAAAACAGTCCAAAAACGCCTACTTTGTACGATTTATGCAAGTGAAAAACAAATCCAGGGCGCGCGCTGAACCAGCTTCCACTTGAAAAATTACCTGTGGAATCACAATAGAATGTACGTAGTTAGCTACCCATCCGATAGGTATCATTACTAGTTTACGCAGAACGTGTAACCTCCCACAACATTTTGTGCAACTTTCCCCAGCACAGCCGCTTCGCAGTCATCGACATGTATAACATCGAGCTTGCTACTCCAAGGCACGTCGACCTTGGCCGTAGACAGGCACTTTCGAACACCTTACCCTTGTTTGTAATTGTGGTGCGAGAGTATGGCCGTATGGGACCAGAAGACCGCTCAAACGTTTGGGGGAAATTCTACCACCAACTCGGCTGAACATATGAAGTTTAGGTATGTACAATAATTATTGTACATTATAATTATTGGTACTAGTTTACTATCCTTCGGACACATTTATTTATTTTTACAGAAGAAACTACTTACCGTAATAAGTTCCTGTAGCATTGTCGAACATCGGGAAGGTGTTTTGTGTGATGTGGGAATGTTTCATAGCTGAAATTCATGTTGTTCGTTGAAAATCAATTCTGCGACGAAGATAGCGTTTGGCGCGTACATGTTCGTATACCATCAAGTTCGTACACCTTCATACACCATCACCTTCATACACCGTCGTGACTATCATGACGTGTCGTGATTGTGTTTTGTTGGTATCCAGTGTTTCGAACTGTCTGCGTTTGCGACGAGAGTTAGAACTGTGAATCGAGGGTTTGAATAATGACGTGTGGTGGGTGTGTTGTGAAATTGGTGCCGGGTGTTGAGGATCCGGTGGAGTTTTTGGTTGCACACGGGGTGGTGAAGAGAGGAAAGGAATGTGCAAAGTGTGAAATTGGAAATAATTGCGAATCATTGTCGCTAGCCCCACGAACCATTGGCGCTAGCCCCACGAACCATTGGCGCTAGCCCCACGAACCATTGGCGCTAGCCCCACGAACCATTGGCGCGTGGATAGGTTAGTAGGGCCACGCAGAGGTTTCAATAGTGAAAATGATAACCCCACAAACCATTGGCGCTAGCACCACGAACCATTGGCGCTAGCCCCACGAACCATTGGCGCTAGCCCCACGAACCATTGGCGCGTGGATAGGTTAGTAGGGCCACGAAAAGGTTTCAATAGTGAAAAAGATAGCCCCACGAACCATTGGCGCTAGCCCCACGAACCATTGGCGCGTGGATAGGTTAGTAGGGCCACGCAAAGGTTTCAATAGTGAAAAAGATAGCCCCACGAACCATTGGCGCTAGCCCCACGAACCATTGGCGCTAGCCCCACGAACCATTGGCGCGTGGATAGGTTAGTAGGGTCACGCAAAGGTTTCAATAGTTAAAAATATAGCCCCACGAACCATTGGCGCTAGCCCCACGAACCATTGGCGCTAGCCCCACAAACCATTGGCGCGTGGATAGGTTAGTAGGGCCACGCAAAGGTTTCAATAGTGAAAAAGATAGCCCCACGAACCATTGGCGCTAGCCCCACAAACCATTGGCGCTAGCCCCACGAACCATTGGCGCGTGGATAGGTTAGTAGGGCCACGCAAAGGTTTCAATAGTTAAAAATTGGTTTCGAAAAAAATATTCGTAGCCCCACACACCATTCTCGGATAGCCCCACGAACCATTGGCGCTAGCCCCACGAACGATTGGTGCGTGGATAGGTTAGTTCAGTTAGGTTGGGATACATAGTTAAAATTTGGTGTCAGAACGCGAAAAATAAAGTTAAAAAGAAATAGATCTGATTAAGTTTGTCGACGGGCATTTCTTGGGTTCCGAAGGTTGAAACACTGCATGACAATTGAAAATCGAGAAAAACAAAGGCCGATGCGTCATTCCTACGCGTTGTTATTTAGGAAGGTGTCCGCGCCATGTGGTGTGTGAGGCAAACGGAAAGATAGGAGGAAGAAGTAGTCGTAAGGTGAAAAATTGCTCTTACTTTTATGGGTACTAGTTTACTATCCTTCGGACAGATTTCTTCATTTCTACAGAAGAAACTACTTACCGTAATAAGTTCCTGTAGTATTGTCGAACATCGGGAAGGTGTTTTGTGTGAAATTCAGGTAAGTTTTCCGTTTCCTGGAAACGGATTTCTTCAAATTTAAAAGTTTGTGGCTCATTTGGAGGCAGGTGACCCCGGCCAATTTCTAACATGCTTTTAACAGGGAGTCTAAAGAGAAAGCCGGGGAGCCGGTGCGGAGCGGTGGCGGGGCCGCGGTAGCGGTAGAGGGCTGTAGGTCAAATACCCCAGGGGCGGAGCCCGGAATCGGTGGGAAATTTGGACTCAAACATTTCGAACGAAAATAATTTTTTACTTTAAATTTCCAACCAATTTCAGGATGGATAGCCCCAAAAACCATTCAAGAAATGTTCCGCGAAGCAGATACGTAAGTAAGAATGTCAAAAATTGACGAAACGAAGAATTTATAGGTGTCCGAAGGATAGTAAATTTTCACCATTCTGAATAATATCGAATAATTCTAAAACAATCATGTTTTTAACGACTTGTAGAGAACATGTTCTTGGAACACAGGACGGTGTACGTTTTCATAAAAGTCAACGTGTTTTTAAGGTCTTTGGTTCAAATCCCCCCCCCCCAAAAAATCCTGTTAAATTCCCATTAAAAAATACAAATGCCTTTTCATTCTCAATGACAATATGACTGTGAAAACACAAAAAATGAGAGTAAAGTTTAAGGGTTCAAGTTTACAGAAATGTCGAATTCAGAAATATTAAAGTGATATGTTTGAAAATGTTTTCGATGTATTAACCTTTGCTGATAATTAAATGTTGTATTTGAGAGGTTGGTTTTCTTAATTGATAAGATACAACTCATAGGGTTCTATTCCTGATTAAACATATTACCTTACGGTGTTAAGGTACAAGAATTTATTCTCATTAATCAATAACAGTGATAAGAAGATGTTAATATTCAAGGTCCATTTAACAGCGAAATTACTATGAAATATTGGTTCTTCAATGTAAAATATTGAACGATTATATTTGTGATAAAACTTTTATTCCACAATAATTCATTTACTATAGTGCTTCAAAGCTCAAATCGGACAGGGAACTGATGATAGAATGTTCGATATAAAACGACTAATTCTTTGTCAAGAAACGTAGAATTAATCGCAAGATAATATTTGATTTCGTGCCGTTTCTGCAGATTCCAGTCTCTAAGAACATTAACAAGAGTCGTAAATGTTTTGTTGTAGACCGTCCGATGAGATTTTAAATGATGTATTGAAATACAAAACAATTAGAAGCGGCTACACGTACGGTACAGACAAATGTATTTTCCGACCTGACTCGAAAACTGACTTTAAGCGTCGTGGGATAAATTTATGATCACCTAAAAAGGGAAGATCTTTGATATAAAAAAATCCTGGAACCCATTCAGTGAGATGGTTCGGAAAAAAATGAGAATCGCTACTTGGGAAGTAACTCAGCTCGTCTTCATTAAAAAAATGAAAGAGATGAGATGAGAAGGTAATTAAAATGTATATGTAGTGTTGCTCCAAGGATGAAAAGCTAGTCTGTTTTTCTTCCTTTTATTCATTTTAATTCTGCAATAAAGATCCTTCCTTCTGAAAAGAGCGTACTCCACTATTCATGGTAGAGTAGAGAGGACGATGTCAGTCTTGCATAATTCAATGCTCCATCCACCATTCAGCCATCACTCATTGCACAATGACACTGAAGCGTTGCGTCCAAACTTCAGGTCTATGCCTTTGAAACATGTCGTAGGAAGTAGCCTGACTGTAATTAATAGTTTACAGAATGCTGTTCCAATAAACAGGCCTGGTAACACACTTGCATGGTTACATTTGTACAAGTAGTTCCATGTACTTGAGTTTTTCATAATTACCATTACTATTAAATAGAGCTGAGCCGATACTGTTGCCGCTGTATCGGTATCGGAAAGTATCGGATGGAATTCGTCCACCGATACCAGCCGATACATTTTCCGGCATTTTGGTGTTTAGCGGGGTCCATAAGAATGGCGCGCGTTACTTTCGCGGAGTTAATTATCCCGGAAATTATGCAAAATTCAAACTTTATTTTTATTTTACACCAATTTTGCAGGAACAACTGTATTTTGTGATTACGTAATATCTATTTTAATATTCTGATGTTCTGGAATATTATAAAGCAAATTTCTTTGTAAATTGTTGCATATATTTGGAGAAGAATATGTATATACATACCAATATTAAACAATATTTTGAACAAATTTTAATTATTGCAATTTTCAAGTATCGGTACCGATATCGGTTGGAATCGGTTCAAAGTGTAAATTGATCGGTTCAAATATATCTTTTGGATATTTTCAAGTACTATTTCCAGTGCTAAAAGAAATTGGTTTTCTTGTACGTTAAAGTACCTAATTTGTTTAAGTCCTCAACACTAAGATTGTTTTTTCAATTTTGTGTATGTGTGTGCGTGCGTACGTGCGTGTGTGTGTATGTGAGTATCGTGTGCGTATGTATGTATACACACATAGATACACATGTATGGGTATACGTGAATGCACGTGAATACAATCCTACCTCAACCAACCGTTGGATTGCTTTATCACACGTTGACAGCCTTAATCGATGCGTCATGGAGTTGGTATGTACAAAACGACATGGTGATCACATCAAATAAAATGTAAGTGGAAAATCACACCTATCTCTACGCAATAGAATAGGTGGAGTGATTTAAATGTTACCCATGGACAGAATTCATTAATCGTGATGCAACTGACAATATACAACTCTCAAACTGTCAATAATATGTTTCATTTTTGCATTTATATATATTTTCACAAATTTCGACAGCCCCTAGGTAGACAGCCTTATTGAATGTGTCCACGTTAACAGGCAAGTTTAATTTTTGTTGATATGTTTTATTAATGTAACTTGTTATGTTAAAATTTAAACGAAGAGTTTCCCATTTGAAATTAAGCTGCATGATTATTGTGTCCAGCATGCATAACATGGTGTGGTAAGAATATAAATAAATAACTTATTTCTTTTTGTGTGTTGGGCCATTACAGCTGTAAACACATGTGCCAATCCAGAGAAAAGTTGGCGCATAATCATCTGCTTTAGATACACAAAGATTTTGTTTTGCTAATCCTTTGCTAACAATTTGTGCTAAGCTCTTTGCGAAAATGCTATTCAATTTTAAGATAAACTCGGCTATATGAATAGCAAATAATTCCAGTCTGTTTTCCTGGCAAATATTGGTAATACGAAAGTTTATTTGCATTCATATTCAAAAGTAATACTATTTTGCTTAACTGTAACTCCATTAGACAATAAATAATAATATTCTCTGCCTTTTTGTTTACTTGGTTTACTGACTCATGATGCTTCAGTTGCTGTATCAATCAATTGTTTCAAAGCAAATTATTGAATGTTTCAAAATGATTTGAACGATTTAAACTCCTTATATATTTTTTATTGTGCAATTTACTTAAAATTTTACACATAAGTACTATAACTGTCCAAGTTTTAGTGGTAAAAATTGCAAAACAGTAACTCACAAATGCTCAATGTGAGTCCTCGTTTTTTTTGTTCAAAAAATATGCCTCAGACGTGGAAGGCCTACCAGACAATTTTCCCTTGCAAATGCATCCTGTTGTCTTGAATTGTTGATACCAATTGCGAATGGAGTTCTTTGATAGTGGTTCTTTACGAAATTTAGTACGAAACTCACGTTGAACACTCACAACAGACTGAATAACGTGAAATTGTAGGACGCAAAATGCTTTCTCTGCGCCACAGGCCATCTTTCAACTTGTCAAGTAGTTGTATTGATACTATTATAAACCCACGAAAGTATGAACCCCCCTCCAGCAGCTTTGCTTATACTTAAAACAAGGTCAACATGCCTACATGAGCTTTTTGCTCAAGTGTGGAACCCCGTCTAATTCAAGATTTTTGTGAAAATGCCCTCATGGATTCCATGAGAAAGTATGACCCCCTCAGATTGATGAGGCTACACTTATAAAAGGTACTTCTGAGAGATTGTTGTCCATAAATTTGTTAAAAATATGCCCCTCTTTTGGCCATACTTAAAACTAGGCTACCCACACACACACACACACACACACATACATACACATATTTATTTCTGGTTTAAGTTCAATTGGGCACCAGGATCAATTTACATATCTAGTATTAAGATAATATAATTCTTCTAGAACTGCTCTGTGACCCTCTCATTTCTTACATCATAAACATATGATTTTTCTCCTATGAGAATAACGCTACAAATGGTGTCTTCAGGTAATGCCTCATGGAATTCACAGATAATTTTAATGTTTGTTCTGTCATTAACCACAACTTGTTTTCTTTTTGAAGTGTTGATTACAAACATGGGTCTCCGTGTCTTGAATTCATCTGGTGCGTAATACATGTCTGTGTTCCCGGTAGTGACACGCTTGAAGGAAGAAAATGCCTCATATAATTTGAGGAAATCATCCTTGGACATGTCTAAATTATAATTTTCTCTAGGAAAGACCTCATTTCTGCCATTTTTAAGATAAATGTTCTTGATGTTGCAGTTATCAAATCTACTTGAATTTTTTTCCTGATTGTTGTGTCTCCCAGTCTGAAACAGTACCACCACAAAATCAGGCATGTCATATTGAATACTAGAGAATGAATTTGTGGCATCAAATTCATAATAAGTACCAGATGCGGGCTTCTGTACGCATTGATATGAGTAAAATTGCAGAGGAACCTGTGGATTTTTTATTATATCAGCTTTGTATTTAAGAGCATAACTGGCCTCATATTCAACAACCGGGATTCTTAACTCCATAGTCTGAATAATGCATTTGCCTGCATCAGGTAGGGTATTAGGCAGAGCTTCTCCTGTAGGGTTTAATGTGCTGTACCTCATCAAAGCATTATTATCATTGGCAGCTCTTCTAAATGTAATTCTTAACCCGCCCTTCCACATAATATCTTTGTAATCTGAGAAGAATCCTGGCAACAGGCGCATGGGGAACAGCACTGTGTGATTTTTAGATAATATCTTATCACCAGCTTCAAATCCCCCTATTTTGTAGTATGAAGCTTCGGTTTTGGATAATTTTAGAGTGGCCAAAGCTGTGGAGGTAATGCCGGGATAATCTATTCTGTTTATAACAACGCCATGCTTTCTGATCTCAATTTCAGAGAACAGATGCGGCACAAAATTGTCTACAAGTCTTATATTTGAATTTGCCGGATAATCTGTACCATCGAGCTTTACAACATCAAATTTGATGTATAGATCTGCTCTGTGGGGGTGTATAAAGCCATCCCCTACATCAAGATTAACCTCTATTTCTGTGTTGGGTTGATTTAAATTTGCAAATGTCCTCCTGTTTGGGGGGAATGATTGTAGCTCATAACTCTCAATATTTTCCATCGTATGTATTTTTATTTAAATGTTAATCTCTATGATTGCAGTTGTTGTGGCTCCAGCAAAATCAACTAATTCTTCTTTTTCATTAGTGACCATCAATTCAATGTAATCTATTCTATTATGGCACACAGGAAAATATAATGTTGGGGATGGATTGTAGATGATTGGCTCCATAAATTCGGAATTAGGTTTGAATGTTGCAATGATGCCGGTTTGTTTGTGAGTGCCTATGCCATTTGATTTGGTGATCATACCCTCAGCCACATTACAGTGAATATTTAGAGTCTCTATGGCTAAGAATTTAGGTATATTCATAGCAGTGTGTTTGATGCCTGCTTCGAGTTTTGTGTTGTTCTCAAAGCCTAACAGCTCTCCTATAGTACCCAGATCCACTGTTTCTGTAGCAGATACAATCTCCACTCTGTGAGTGACAGAATTTTGACTTAACACCACACTTCTGGGTAATTGAGCATTTAGAGTGGACAGATTATATTGCCCTGGAGTGATGACAATTTTTTGATCCCCTACTGCAATTGTATTGTTGTGGTGTGTAATATTAGGGATCAGGTACATGCCATAAAATGCTCTGAGAGCTATTGTTTTGGGATACACTATATCATCATGCAATTTGAGTTTCAATATTGAATTTTGGCTGGTGAGATGGAATACCCCCATGATGTTTTATATACCACAAGGCCTTTTGAAAATTTTCAATTGATGGTTTATTTATTTGAGACATATATCTAAGAACAGATAAACACAAATGTCCGCAATTAACATCTTTGAAGTTTTGAACACGGGCATTATTGTAATAAAGATTAGCTGAATTTAGATATTTTACTAAATTTTCAGGAGGAACACCTCCAAATGAATCAAACACAAATGCCTCATCTTTTAAATATTTAAGATAACAAATCCAGTGAGTGCCCTGATTTTTATACTCATCCAAATTAACAATGCCACACTCTCTGTTGAGTGGTTGTTCCGGTAAAGAATCAGACATGTACACACCTCTAAAATGTTTGATGCCCAGTGGCTTGATTAAAGCTTCAATATCTTGGTTTGTAAGCGGCTCTTGTTTTTTTTAAACTTATTCATGGCTCTCTTAACACCTTTGCCTTTTTTCTCCATGGCCAGGTTATGGCGCCTCTGCTCATCTAATTCTGCCCTATTCTTTTTGGCATCTATTACTGTTTTTGCTATGGCAGCTGATCCCCCGGCCAAGCTCCCAACAGCCCCGAGAGCAGCTAAGATGGCAGGGATGGTAAATATGAAACCCCCCACATGTGATTTTTTTCTTGATTGCTGTAATTTTTTTAATTGGGGGGTACTAAGCAACAATTTCATACCATGGCCCTTTGCAATACAAGAGCTTTTTTTCTTGCGCTGCTTTTTGGTTAAAAGACTATCAATAGTTTTAAGAGATTTAAGACCTGCATAAGGTATTTGATACATAACACCCTTGGCCTTCATTGTAGGTTTATTATATACATTTTCACAACCCCCACCCCAGTTTTTGTTTGGTGCTCATAGCTATGGTGGTTCCCAATGCTGCTATTTTTTCACTTAAAGAAGCATCTTTGCTTACAAATCTACCAAATGCAGCCTCTTCTAATTTCTTGTCTGCAACATGTCTCTTGTCAAGATCAGAATGTGTGTTGTATGCTATGTCATGGTCTCTACAAGCAGCATCTAGGGGATTTACACCAGGATCCCCTCTGTTTAATCTATGATCCAATTTTGTGCCTGGACCACAATACTGATAGCCTGGAATGTGTAGTTCAAATGGCAGCTTGTTTATGATGTCATTAACAAGGCCCCGACCCTCAGAGACATTCCAAAATTTAGGTGGTAGAGTATTAATAATTTTTATGAGATATCCAATCCCCTTAGGGTCATTCACTATAAAATTAGACAATTTTGTGCTTATCATGTCCATAATTCCAACCTTTTCATTGTAAAAATTGTGGTTCCCAGCATTTTCCTCCCCAGCTATCACCAGCAACCTATCTACAAGTTTCCTGACATCATCAACCCACACAAATTCTTTAGGCAGGGTGTTGTATTGTTTGATTCCACTACCTGTTTTGATCTGTGACCATATGGGCTTGATCAAATTATTGTATTTTGCTCCACTGCTAGACTTCACTCTTTTTTGTGTGGGATTATTGTTCTGGTATAGAGCATCTGATTTTATTAATATTTCTTTGTAATGCTCATAATCTTGATCTGTATAGCTGCCAGGCCTTTTCCTAGTTATCAGTTCCCACAATCCAGGTGTGCCAGTGTACTTAACAAAAGCACCTTTTTCTCCGAGACGAGATTCTGAATAAACAATTATATCATCTCCCATAAATGTTACTCTGAAATTGCCAATTCTATGTATGATGCTCCCATCAAGCTCTGTATCAGCATATAAGCCAAACACCTCATCTTTGTTGTCTTTAGGTGTGGTTAAATATTTTTGAGCAAGAAGACCCAATTCAATAGGATCCTGTGTAGCTTCAATTCTTCGAGGAGCAACAGGACTAGGTGTATGAATACTGGAAAGTGGGGTGAATGGATAATCTAAAATGTTCCTAGCAGCTACAGGTACAAGCTCCGTGATCAAATCTTGATTTTGCTCTGTAACAGTTTTGATATTCTTACCTAAATTATTAATAGCATCAATTACAGGCTGTTCTGTTTGTTTGTGTTTTTCATAGATTCCTCGGTTCTCTGATTTCCATCCCTTAAATCTTTTTACAAGATAATCTCTTAACTTAAGATCATCAATGATTGGCCTTTTCATGGTTATTTATATACGTTTCAACGTCTAGAAAATCGTTGATTTTATTTCTGTATTTGCCGCTATTGGGTTTTCTTGTCATATCAATTGTGACAAACCCATAACTGTCCTGGTTCCAGCACCTGCTGCAAAATTTAGAAAAATCATTGTAGCTCAAGTCCCCACCTACATATTCATCATGTATGTGTTTGAGGTTGGTATGATCTTGATGAAACACACATATAAAATTGCTGTTGTCTCGGATCAGCTGCTTCGGTATTTTAGAAAAAGTCTGTGCCAGGTAGAAGCAATCAATGTTTTTGTGCCGCCCCTGTGTAAAGAAATTTCTAACCTTGTTTTGATTATCCAGTATAATGTCATCAAACACAACAACAGAATTATCGAGACATTCATGAAGTGGCTTAACATCTGATTCAAAAGTGGCTATATCCAGTCCATCATATAGCTTCATCAGCTGCTGATATTTTAATTGTTCCAAGCTCTTAGAGAAGATATACAAGTGCCTGTTTTTCCAGTCTAACCAGTTGGGTGCTAATAAAAAATTATCAACCATTAGTGTAGTTTTACCACAAGCAGATGGCCCAACAATAAGACACCTAATATTATCAGGCAGCAAGTTGCCATTTCTCTTATTTTGTTGTTCAGGTTCTGGCAGCCTTTTTATAACATCCCAGGTGCTCATATTATCACTTTGTCTGCATCGATCCAGCTGTTTTCCGGATGACCCAGCCATTTGACAAGTAACTTGTTGCCTTTTCTGCGGATGATTTTTTCTATGAGATATGTGTCAGGCTGTTTAGTTTTGCTGAGCTCTTCTTCATAGAATCTGCCTTTGAGAATTTCTCCTCGATGATCCTTTATTATATATGTGTTAAGGGTTCCGGGTTTAACTTGAACTACTGTAAATAATTCAGTACTCCAGTTTCTGGTAAAGCCTCTTTTGAATAAGTGCTTATATTTGCTGATTCTTACTTGATCACCCACCTTGTATTTGGCCTTTCTTGTTGTTGGCTGGTATCTAGGATAATAAACAGTCCTGATCAATTTTTGCTCATCAGATGAAGTTACTTCAGAGGGTTTCATGTTGATTGTGGAATGGGCCGAGTTGTTATATTTATGTAGAAGTTCTGGAAGAATATTAATCCATTTATAATTACCTTGAAGTGTGAATTGTTTATACATAAGATTTTTTAAGGTTCTGTTGAATCTCTCTACAATTGAGGCTTTGAGATCACTGTAACTCGAGTAATGTTTTATTGCCTGGCTTTTAATAAATTGTTGGAACACTGAATTATAAAATTCTTTGCCATTATCTGTTTGCAAATAGCGCGGTGATCTTCCACTCTGATTGATGATTGTCCTGAAGGCTTCTGTAACACATTTCCCAGTCTTGGATTTGAGTGGCACAGCCCAGGCAAATTTTGAAAATGTATCTATGACAGTGAGTAGATACTTGTAGCCCTTGTTGATTTTGTCTAAGTTTTTCAACTGTCCACTTGACAACTCAATCAAGTCGCTCTGCCATAAATCATCTATGCCTTTTGTGACTACTGGGAGTCTCTTAAAATTATGTCTGGCTTGTCTGTGTAATTCATCAACAATAATTTGTCTAGACATGATATGAAAACAAGAATATTGCAACTATGGGGTGTTCAGCAGCTGAGACTGCAGGATTTTCTAAATATAATTTGTCCCCTATTTGTATTTTAAATTCCAGAGATCCATCATCTTCAACATAGGCTGTTTCTAATGTATTGGGGTCTGTAAAATCCTCTAACTCTACACTGGTGATTTTCACTTTGTTCTCAGCATTTGTTATTGATAAGGTAGGGTAGTGGTGTGCCTGTGGCTGATGCCAATATTTGATCTTGATTGGTCTCAATGTACCCCCAACAAAAAACTGGTAATAAAATTGTGCAGGGGACAGCATATATATTTTGCCACCTGGTGTAAATGGTGAATCATATTCTTTGTTGGGGATGCTGTACAATTCAAGAATTACTGTATGTTTTGGATTCTCGATTATGCCTGTTATTTCCTTTTCTGCTGTAAGCAATCTGCTTGTTACAGATTCAAGGTGTTCATTGATGGTCCTAACAACATCATCATGGCCTGGCTTGATTTTTATGTCCACAATGAGTTTCTTGTATTGTTGCACAATCTCTTGAAGCTGGGTGGCAAAAACAGACAGAGCATTTGCTTGATTGGATTCCATGGTCCCTAGCTGTTGCTTGATATTAGCTACAATTTGTTGCAAATTTTCAACAACTGCCAATTTTGAATTTTGAGCAGTAAGATCATGGACCTGTCTTCTGATATCCTCAAACAGGGCATGCAGTTCATTAATATGTTGATTGGTTGGTAGAGTGGCCACTGTCTGAGTGAGATGTTTGATCTCTGCCTGGATATTCTTGATATCTTCTGATTTCAATATCCTATTCACAGCTCTCTTAATATTTTTAAGTTCCTGTGATGTGGGAAGATTTGATACTGTATTTTGCAAAGATTCAAGTGCCAATTTCACATTGTTTAATTCAAAAGCATCAGCCACATTTTGCATAGCATTTTGGAGCAGGGCTATATCTGCCTGAGTGGGTGTTGATTGTTGTAAAATTTCAAGTTTTGTTTGGATATCATCTATCAAATGATGAAAATGAGATAGCTCAGATTCAGTGTTGAGGTTTTCAAGCTTGGTGATCTGTTGCTGGACACTGACAAGAGTATCTACAATCCCAGGCAATCGGGATTCTTGTACATTTGCCAAATCACTTTGCACTGCTGCTATTGTACCTTCAAGATGGGTTATGGTACTTTGAATTTTTCCAAAATCTTCATATGTTTCAAGTTGCAGCTTAATGTTGGCAACACTCCGAGTTATTGCATTCAAAGCATCAGAAGATGGCAAGTTGTTCATAAAATTTTCAAGTGTCTCAATTTTTTCTTTAACCTCGGCTATGGCATTGTGCAGAGGGTCCAGATTAGGTATCTGGAGTGACTGAATCTGTTCTTTTAGAGTGGAAATCACTAGATCAAAATCTTCTTGTGATTTTATGCTTTTGACAATTGTTTGGAGCTGTGCCTGGACATTATTTATCTGCTCTTCCAATTGCTGTTTCAATTGCACAGAGTTGTTAGCCTGGGTCTTAAATTTGGCTTGAAGAGCTGCTACAGCTTCTTCTAAACTTTGAAAATTATCCAATGTTGCCAGATCAGTATATTTTTGAAGCAGCACTTTGAGTTCAGAATCAATTTTAAGAAGAGGGTCCATGCATTGTGATTGTAAATTTGTAATTTCTAATTGAAGACTGGCATTGAGTGTGGTTTGTAAAGCTTGTAAATCACTTCTTAATTTCTTGACTCTGACATCAAGCATCAGAATCTCATCACTGTGATCTTCATGTCTTGTATGGCCAAATATATCATTAGGCATTTTTGTTTTAATGGTTATTTATTATAGAGTATCTGATTCTTAATTCTATAAAAAAGGGTATAAGCTTGTCATATGATCCAGGGACCTCAATATATAAGCAGTCACCAGCAGAAACAGTATATACAGTGCCAGAAATCATGTTTGAGTGCTTAATTCTGTAAATATTTCTCCCTACTGAAATCTTGACATCACCCTCAGGGGTTGTAATAAATTGTAATTGCCCACCTACAGGTAATTGGTAATGATTTAAATTATTGTTAAATATGTACAATATTTTGCCTGTTTCATCATCATTATCTGTAAATATGCTGTTCAGATGAATAATTAACAAGCCACTCAGTTTAGATATTATATCAGAAGAGGGTTGTGGTGTTGGCAGCTCCATAATAGCTTGTTTCTTGAACCCAAATAAGTTCATAGGCATGTTTATTTACTTCAAATCATGCTCTGTAATTGGGCATTGAATCCCATTTTTCAAATCACAATGACCCCAAGGTAGAGTATGTATGCAACATGATAAAATGCATCTCTTATCATCATGTGGGTCCAGGGCCACTTTTCTTACAATATTGCTAGTCAACAAGTGATCCTCACTCTGAATTCTATTTTCTGATGTTCTGATTGAATTCTGGGATTTGAGGCAATTTTTATAATCTTCAAATTCAAGATCTTTTTCCACAGTAACTCTGCCAACGCCCTTGGCCTTTTTGACAACAGCACTACATGTTTTAAAACTGTACACCTTGGCACTTAACCCAGCAAATTCCACAATAACATCACCAAGTGTCTCATCTTTTAACTTGCCAGGCACCTTTTTGTTGTGGGGTTGAACTAATGTATGTTCACTGGTATCAAAGTATTGAAACAATTCAGGCTGTGACATATCTTGATAAACATCTTCTGTTTGAATATCAAGAATAAAACTATCCGTGTCCATGTACAATAATTTTACACGATCACCATAAAAAGGTTTCAGCACATCATAATACAATATTAACATATGTAATTTGGACAATTCCAATATCACAGCCCCTACATAAATAGGTTTATCAAATTTGATCTTTGTTTTCATCATGTTGAAAAGTGCCATGTGCTCATCATAAATTCTTCTGTAATTGAAGCTGGGCTTTGCAACCAATTTTTTGCTCCGGCTGGGGTCAGTAATTATTTTAACATCGGTATGTTTCCTGACATTTTCAATAGTTTTGCCATACACTGAATTCACCATCAATTTAAACAAGCCCTTATCAAATTGGCTTTTTGCAGATGTTCGAAGCTCTGTATTTGTATCAATGTATGGTTTCAACCATCTTGAGTGCCTGAACCTCAAAACTTTGCCAACTTTGGTTACTTGAACACCATGTTTCATCAGGAACTGGAGGTTTTTGTAATATGTAACATAACCCTGTTTCGGCTCCAGAGTCATCATGAGCTTCTTCTGTTTAGAGCCAGGTGAGCACTGAACCTCGGAAATTGGGGACAGATCAGAAAATTTATTGTGCAAATGATCTGGAATTGTCAGATCAACCTCTAAGATGAGGCCACTGTCACTGTCATCAAAGTCCTGAAGATCTTCAATATTGAAATCTTCAATCCATTCAAGCCCTGCATATGGCAGTTTATCCATCATAGCATAACCATAGAGGTTGTTTGCATCTACATACACTATATAATTTGATGGCCGTGCTGGATCATAATCAGGCATATGCTTGTTATTTGCTCTGGCATATCTCTGGGAACATTGCACCATCCCTCCTCTTATACATTTCTCCATAAACAGATACATATCTTGATCGTGGATCAGATCCAATTGCATTTTGGTATTCAAAAACGTTGCGGCCCATGCTAGGCCCGGGGCACTGAAAAAATACATTGGGTCCAGTCCATAATTTTGCATGGAAGATTTTCTGAATGCTTGCAATATATCAGCTAAGAGGGTTACATCAAGTTTTAAATATGCCATGTGATAATCACCAAATGTCTTGCATTTTAATTTGTTCCACATCAACTGAGCATGGTGATAATCTTCATCAGTGATTCCAGATCCTCTGATTTTGCTGTAAAACTCTTCTTGTGGTGGCAGGGAACACTCATCAAATTTAGAAAAATCTGTAACATAGTCATATGGATATACACCCTTCCGCCTAATTAATTTCAGGTCCTGATTTGGAAACGAGGCACGTGTAATTTTGAATTGATCATCAGATAATTGATTTGCCAGTGTAGGCAGGCTAGCAGATAAAAATCTGTAAGAATCAAGAAATCTTATGTGAATAGGAGCACCATCAACTTTAATTATCTTGCTAATAGATATATATTTCTCATCATTTTCAGCTAAAATGTTTAAATTCTGCTTGTCAAACCCCTCGTATCTGATCAGATGATGGAAATCATAATTGGATGCTCCATGGCAAAATATGGGGATAAATCTTGGTCTCTTGATCTTAATATTACAGCTATTACACAGGGCCTGTTTATATCGACCATCTGTATGAGAATGGTGATGAACCTTGATATTTGTATCTGAAAATTCAGAATCACATACCGGGCATTTTTCTGCATTGTTGAAATCTTCAATCTGTTCCTCTGTTAAAGGCAACATAGGCTTTGATTTTAATAAGATGTTAGATGCTATGTCACGGCACACATTTTCTATTCTATGTGCAAATATTTTGATGGCATTTGGTCCCTTGTATGAATATTCTTTAATAACAACACCATCCTGTACAACCACACAACAAAAGCTGGAAGGTTCATGTTGCTGGTACGGTGTAATTGAAGATTCTTCGGGATCTGGATTGCAGGATGCAACAGGTTTGACGTTCGATTCAAAATCACAGACAATATATACTGGGTGTTCCAACAAGGCTTCATACTTTTTGAATTTGCAATTTTCACTTGGATTGGGCATCACCATATGAACAGGTTTATGATTGCCACAGTATTTCAGATGCTCAATTAACTTGTTTTTGGCAATTTCTGCATTTTTTTCACGAACCCCATTTACCATTTTTTGACCATCAAATACAGTTAAGCATCTTCTGCACAACTTAAATATTGTATGAGTTTTGTCTAGTTGTGTTCTCACTAAAGCTTGAAGACTGTGTATCAGAGTATAATGATATGTGCTATCTCCTTCAATTAAGAGCAAATCAATCGGAATTGCAGCTTCATCATCAAGTGTACTGATTCTGAGAGGTGCTATCGGGCAATTGCCAGTGGAACAAATAAAAACATTAATAGATAATTGTTTGCCATTGATGTGCCTGGCCCTTTTTTCAAATTTATCAATATTCTGAACAGACATTGGATATTCCAAACCCTCCATTGCATCGTCAAAATCATGTTCATGCTGTTTGTAATAACTTATTCTCTCAGGATGCCTTGAAACTGGATACAAAGCAGCTAATATACACCACAAAAAGCATTTCTGGTCGGTATTTTCTATATTAACCACGGCTCTTTTGTTTTTGATATTAGCAGGTAATGGCAAATATGTAGATCCTTGCAATGGGCTGAATTCAGAAATATTAACATATAACTTGTGTGGAGAGCCACATAGGGTCCATCCTGACTCTTTTGCTGCAAATTCAGAGTGTTTAATATTCAGTTGATTTATCAAACTGCTTATTATTGTGTCTGAATTTGTATTTGAATAAACCGGTACAGTTTCTGTTATGTGGGGCTGTGTAAATTTTGTGCCATTTGGCTTCTTATATTGTACAAACAATTTAAGGGAGAGCTTATAAGAGCCATTTTGTGCATTTAGAATTGCCTGCAGATCAGAATTTATACTGTTCAAGAAATTCTCAATGCCACATCTTGGCTCTGATACAAAACGGTGATCCCTTAATTGGCCGTTAAAACTGCTACGGATGGGTTCATGGCGTGGCTGTTTTGCTGCTCTGGCATTAAGAGGTGCTTCGTGCTTTCTTTTCAGACCAGATGTGGATGGTTGTATTGATGACTGTGCAGAGCAAGTATCTTTATGTGTATATGTGAAGTATTGCATGCTGTATTTTCTATTGCATTTGGGGCAAATTTTTGTGGGAGTTCTGCATTTGTCCGGGTTACAAATCTTTTGGTGCTTGGCCCAATTAGAGCTGGATATATTTTTATTGCACTGGTCGCAATATTTTTGATTCGGCATTTTTGCTGTTTTTTATTATATACAATTTCCTGGGTTTCAATTCAAAACTTTATACTTAATAAAAATATCAGTTGGGTTCAGCACTGTGCTTTATATGTATGTGTATGTGTTTATGTGTGTATACACTTAATATTTTTGGCTTTGGTATTTATATACAATTTCCTGGGATTCAAATCAAAACTCTATACTGGATCAGTTGAGTTCAGTGCTGACAAAAAAACTGCATAGCTCTATGTCAATTAGTTCTTGAGTTTTGTATTTAGGAACCACTTTGGCCCCCCTGCCAAAAATTGGCTTTTATTGTATCAGTGTATATTGTCTCTATGACATTACTTGGGTTATTCCAGTGCAGACAAAAAAAACTGCATAGCTCTATGTCAATTAGTTCTTGAGATATTAATTATTTTGTATTTAGGAACCACTTTGGCCCCCCTGCCAAAAATTGGCTTTTATTGTATCAGTGTATATTGTCTCTATGACATTACTTGGGTTATTCCAGTGCAGACAAAAAAAACTGCATAGCTCTATGTCAATTAGTTCTTGAGATATTAATTATTTTGTATTTAGGAACCACTTTGGCCCCCCTGCCAAAAATTGGCTTTTATTGTATCAGTGTATATTGTCTCTATGACCTTACTTAGGTTATTCCGCCAAATTATATGCTTCAAGTCTCCTATACTTTGGTGGAGCCTGTTCAGGTTCTATCCCCCACTTGTGGGTTCCACTGCCGATCCAGCAATGGTGAAGAATCTGCACTGTGCCCTGGCTTTTATAGATTTACAGAGCCAATAGAAACACTGCTTATTTAAACGTAACACATAATCGCATTATGTCATAAGCAACCAATCAGAAAACACCACATAATCACATTATGTCATAACCATTTAATTAATTAATATTGTACAACATGATGCAATAGAAGTGCGCCGGGAAGTAAATATGTATGGATGTGGGTAGGTGTGTATGGGGGTGGGTAGGGGTGGGTGGGGGTGGGTTGGGGGTATGTTGGGGGTGTATTCAGAAACATGAGCTCTTCTCTAACATTTTTGCCGAAGTATCCCGTTTTTCTGCTGAGCGTACATGCAATCAGTACCGCAGCGCCATGCCTCCCGGCGCGGCGGTGGACAACTCTGGAACTAAGCGATGTTGGAAATGCTCTGCTCGAAATATTGATCCCACCCATACTGCAGCGCCATGCCCCAGCGCGGCACTCTCTGGAACTAATCGATGTCAATAAGACTGCTGATAGAACTGCCGGAGCTCTGCTAATAAAACTCCGGAGGCAATAGAACTACCGCTCCAAATATTGATCCTACTGCTGCCGCTACCAGCACTGCGCTGCGGGGATCTGAGGAACTTGTTCAAGTATTAATCCCACCTCGGTGCTGCCAGCGCCGCACTGCAGGAATCTGAGGAACTGCTCCAACAAGTATTAATCCGGCAATAAAACTGGGAGCTGTTGAGAACTTAGGTCAGAAGATATTGATTCCCCCGGCGGGCAGGCAGTTCTCAACAGGGGTAACTTGAAATTTTGTATACATATTCTACTCGAGATTCTCTATATTTTATGTCTCTATAATTTTTATAAATAGAATTTTCTGAAAAATACAATATTAACAAAATTTTGAAATCTATACATGCTAGGGCACTATAACAGTTACTATACTTAAGATTTCATACAATATCAAGAGGGGCATATTTTTAACAAATTTATGGACAACAATCTCTCAGAAGTACCTTTTATAAGTGTAGCCTCATCAATCTGAGGGGGTTCATACTTTCTCATGGAATCCATGAGGGCTTTTTTACAAAAATCTTGAATTAGACGGGGTTCCACACTTGAGCAAAAAGCTCATGTAGGCATGTTGACCTTGTTTTAAGTATAAGCAAAGCTGCTGGAGGGGGGTTCATACTTTCGTGGGTTTATAATAGTATCAATACAACTACTTTGTCACTGTGCCACCTGGTGGAAGAACTTCGAAATACTACGAAATTCGAAATCTGTTGCAACGTGTACCAAAATTTCAATTTCATCATATCTTTGCGATTAGTCAAACGTGGCAGAGATGCAAAGTTAAATAAACGGAATCAATAATCAACAACAACACTGCAGGATAGATTAACCTTATCCTACTAAAACGAAAACAGAGACATGGCTAGGTTTTTCATTCTAAAACCAGAACCTAGTGGCCAAGAGAATTTTGCTTGCTAATAGCAATTGCACCAATTAAATAACCGCAAGCCTCAATGATAATTCATGATTATTGCCATTAGCACGCGAAGCCACTGAGGTAAAGTGCAAACACAAATGAAAAACCCATTCGAGTGTTAAATGATGAGTTTTCTGGGTTGGAGTGTTTAAAGATGATTACGTCAAACTTAGTGCCACAGCTGTGTCGGAGTAGCGCCCTCCGGCGAGCGCTGGGACGGAGATTATCTCCGCTTGTTGCCGGTGACTAATTGCAGGCAATGAGAGAGTCGCGATGTCTAATTTGTCGTTCAGGGCTCTGGACGAATTGCTGGCCAGGCGATGTCTCTTCCCTCTGCATCCAAAACAAGCCATCCCCTCGTTTGGATGAGTGACTGGAGTGTCACCTGACGCCAGCAGACTGCAAACAACGTTCTGAGTTTAATCCCATACTCTTTTTTCGGTTCGACTCTCTAAACAAATTCAACTAGCTCATTTGCCGCCCCGATTGGATGGACTGAAAAAAGAGATGATCTACCTGAGTGAAATCGGGAGAAATTTTTTAAGTTTACATTTCCATGTTAAGACATATAACGGGAACTTTTGTTAAAAGAGTGGGCAAACTTAAACCATTTAATACATATAATAGGAGAACATTTGGTGAGTGGGCAAACTTACACTAGTTAAGACATGTAATAGGAAATATTTTCTTTCAAAGTGAGCAAACTTAAAATCGTTAAGACATGTAACAGGAGAACTTTTGTTTAGGAGTGGACAAACTTAGTCTCGTTAAGACATGTAGCAGGAGAACTTTGTTTAAGAATGGGGAAACTTAAACATGTTAAGACATATATCGAGAACTTTTGTTAAAAGAGTGGGCAAACTTAAAACCATTTAATACATATAATAGGAGAACCTTTGGTGAGTAGGCAAACTTACACTAGTTAAGACATATAATAGGAAATCTTTTCTTTCAAAGTGAGCAAACTTAAACTCGTTAAGACATGTAACAGGAGAACTTTTGTTTAGAGTGGACAAACTTAGTCTCGTTAAGACATGAAGCAGGAGAACTTTGTTTAAGAATGGGGAAACTTAAACATGTTAAGACATATATCGAGAACTTTTGTTAAAAGAGTGGGCAAACTTAAACCATTTAATACATATAATAGGAGAACCTTTGGTGAGTAGGCAAACTTACACTAGTAAAGACATATAATAGGAAATATTTTCTATCAAAGTGAGCAAACTTAAACTCGTTAAGACATTTAAGAATAACTTTTGTTTAGAAGTGGACAAACTTAAACTCGTTCAGACATGTAACAGGATAACTTTTGCTTAATAGTGGACAAACATAAACTCGTTAAGACATGTAACAGGAGAATTTTTGTTTAGGAGTGGACGAATATAAACTCCTTAAGTCATGTAACAGTATAATATTTGTTTAGGAGTAGGCAAACTTAATCTCGTTAAGACCTGTAGTAGGAGAACTTTTGTTCAAAGTGGGCAAACTTAAAAACGTTAAGACATATAACGAGAACTTTTGTTAAAAGAGTGGGCAAACTTAAACCCTTTAATACATGTAATAGGGAAACCTTTGGTGAGTGGGCAAACTTACACTAGTTAAGACGTGTAATAGGAAATCTTTCTATCAAAGTGAGCAAACTTAAACTCGTTAAGACATGTAACAGAATAACTTTTGTTTAGAAGTGGACAAACTTAAACTCGTTAAGACATGTAACAGGAGAACTTTAGTTTAGTAGTGGACAAACTTAAACTCGTTAAGACATGTAACAGGAGAACTTTTCTTTAGGAGTGAACAAACATAAACTCCTTAAGACATGTAACAGGAGAACTTTTGTTTAGTAGTGAACAAACATAAACTCGTTAAGACATGTAACAGGAGAACTTTTGTTTAGTAGTGGACAAACTTAAACTCGTTAAGACATGTAACAGGAGAACATTTGTTTAGTAGTGGACAAACTTAAACTCCTTAAGACATGTAACAGGAGAACTTTTGTTTAGTAGTGGACAAACATAAACTCGTTAAGACATGTAACAGGAGAACTTTTGTTTAGTAGTGGACAAACATAAACTCGTTAACAGGAGAACTTTTGTTTAATAGTGGACAAACTTAAACTCTTTAAGACATGTAACAGGAGAACTTTTGTTTAGTAGTGGACAAACATAAACTCGTTAAGACATGTAACAGGAGAACTTTTGTTTAGTAGTGGACTGACTTAAACTCGTTAAGACATGTAACATGAGAACTTTTGTTTAGTAGTGGACAAACATAAACTCGTTAAGACATGTAACAGGAGAACTTTTGTTTAGTAGTGGACAAACTTAAACTCGTTAAGACATGTAACAGGAGAACTTTTGTTTAGTTGTGGACAAACTTAAACTCGTTAAGACATGTAACAGGAGAACTTTTGTTTAGTAGTGGACAAACATAAACTCGTTAACAGGAGAACTTTTGTTTAATAGTTGACAAACTTAACTCGTTAAGACATGTAACAGGAGAACTTTTGTTTAGTAGTGGACAAACATAAACTCGTTAAGACATGTAACAGGAGAACTTTTGTTTAGTAGTGGACAAACATAAACTCGTTAAGACATGTAACAGGAGAACTTTTGTTTAGTAGTGGACAAACATAAACTCGTTATGTAACAGGAGAACTTTTGTTTAGGAGTGGACAAATATAAACTCCTTAAGACATGTAACAGGAGAACTTTTGTTTAGTAGTGGACAAACATACACTCGTTAAGACATGTAAAAGGAGAACTTTTGTTTAGTAGTGGACAAACTTAAACTCGTTAACAGGAGAACTTTTGTTTAGTAGTGGACAAACATAAACTCGTTATGTAACAGGAGAACTTTTGTTTAGGAGTGGACAAATATAAACTCCTTAAGACATGTAACAGGAGAACTTTTGTTTAGTAGTGGACAAACATAAACTCGTTAAGACATGTAACAGGAGAACTTTTGTTTAGTAGTGGACAAACATAAACTCGTTAAGATATGTAACAGGAGAACTTTTGTTTAGTAGTGGACAAACTTAAATTCGTTAAGACATGTAACAGGAGAATTTTTGTTTAGTAGTGGACAAACATAAACTCGTTAAGATATGTAACAGGAGAACTTTTGTTTAGTAGTGGACAAACTTAAATTCGTTAAGACATGTAACAGGAGAATTTTTGTTTAATAGTAGACAAACATAAACTCGTTAAGACATGTAACAGGAGAACTTTTGTTTAAGAGTGGACAAATATAAACTCCGTAAGACATGTAAGAGGATAACATTTGTTTAGAAGTAAGCAAACGTACTCTCGTTAAGACCTGTAGTATAGGGACTCCCCCATTGCGTTGTGGTAGAGTCATTGCCTTGTAATCAAGGATTCCCGGGTTCGATACCCGGTGGAGGCACAAGTGGTTCGAATTCCACTTTAAACTGTAGGTCCAGTCCCGATTAGCCTTACTGCGCATAAAGTGGACTTAAAACACATAATCAAAGATCTGTAGTAGGAGAACTTTTGTTTAAAAGTGGGCAAACTTAAAAACGTTAAGACATGTAACGAGAACTTTTGTTAAAAGAGTGGGCAAACTTAAACCCTTTAATACATATGATAGGGGAACCTTTTGGTGAGTGGGCAAACTTACACTAGTTAAGACGTGTAATAGGAAATATTTTCTTTCAAAATGAGCAAACTTTAACTCGTTAAGACATGTAACAGGAGAACTTTTGTTTAGGAGTAGGCAAACTTACTCTCGTTAAGACCTGTAGTAGGAGATCTTTTGTTGAAAAGTGGGCAAACTTAAAAATGTTAAGACACATAATGAGAACTTTTGGTAAGGAGTGGACAAACTCAAACCCTTTAATACATATAATTTTATAACCTTTTGTGTGTTGGCAAACTTACACTAGTTAAGACATGTAATAGCAAATCTTTTGTTTCAAGGATGGGCAAACTTAAACTCATTAAGACATGTAACAGAAGATGCTTATGAGTGGACAAACATAAACTCGTTAAGACATGTAGCAGGAGAACTTTTGTTTAGGAGTGAGCAAATTTACTCTCGTTAAGACATGTAGTAGGATTACTTTTGTTTAAGAGTGGGCAAACTTAAACATGTTATGACATATAACGATAACTTTTGTTAAAGTGTGGGCAAACTCAAACCCTTTAATACATGTAATAGGAGAACCTTTGGTGAGTGGGCAAACTTACACTAGTTAAGACATGTAATAGGAAATCTTTTGTTTCAAAGTGAGCAAACTTAAACTCGTTAAGACATGTAAGAGAAGATGTTTATGAGTGGACAAACATAAACTCGTTAAGACTTGTATGTTTAGGAGTGGACAAACATAAACTCGTTAAGACATGTAGCAGGAGAACCTTTGTTTAATAGTGGGCAAACTTATGCATGTTTAGACATATAACGAGAACTTTTGTTAAAGGGTGGGCAAACTCAAACCCTTTAATACATGTAATAGGAGAAACTTTTGGTGAGTGGGTAAACTTACACTAGTTAAGAGATGTACGTAAAGAAACATCTGTTGGTTAGAAAGCTTCAACTATTGCTTATATTTTTTAATGTAAGCTGGATAAAAATTTTGCAACATTTTGGTATTTTATCCGTGATTGTACTCTTATACGAAACCGTTCTTGCTTCATGAACTAGTTTTCATTTGGAAAATATCTGTTACAACTGCATTTCTTACACATTGGTCTGATGCAGTGGTGGCTCGTGGTCTGGCTCTATGGGTGTGCACTTCAGTCTACCGTCCAGATGTGTTATACCACCCCTGTGAAATACTCACACCCGTTTGTGCGTACTTAATGAAGCTTAATATATTGGCAACCCAAGTTTTGATCACCTTTCACTGAAAATGGGGCTATGAGAGCGTTATACGTATTTCATGATTTTTTTAACACGGATGTTTTTAGAAATTTCAAATATTTCGGAAATTATCCAGCTAATCACGAGAAGAGCGATGTTATTGTGCAGTATGTAATTCAGCATTCGATAACCTGAAAAAATCATTCAAAACATAGAAATAACGATCAATACTATTGTCGATTTGCAAAATATTTCGTAAAAACTTTCTCCTCGCTCTGCTGATATTAATGAACAAGGACAATAATAACATATTGGCGTACACCAAAGAAGCCGATCCAACTACCACATGGAGGAAATCAGTTGTAATCTATCTAGCTGTTGTTTATTTCTAATGACAGACTGATCCAACCAAGCAAATCAATCGAAATCAAGAGAATAATAAATATTAAAGCAAATAACAGTACTCACTAAGTCCACACTGCAGTGCTTCGTAATCGTACTTCAGAATTTTCCTTCTCTTCCGCTGTATCCATATATTACTGCAGTTGCTACAGGCTTTGTAGCTAACTTCCCTCCTATAATTCAATAACGTTAAATCTGCTTTCGCTATGTACAGTCTCCCTATTCATCATGAAATCAAAAACTTTGCTCTGTAACAGGAACGACCTTTTGAAAGCGTTAAATAATTTTGTAACGCAGTAACAGCCACACAATGCAAAACAGCTGACTATTTAATGCACGCTTCCTTCCCGCGGGTTGATAATTCGGCTACTGCGCCACAGAGGCCGTTAATTTTGACCAAGATGCACGAAGCAAAGGCATGCTTAAAACATCCGTTTTGGTTTCAGTAGCCCTCCCCCCCTCTCCTCCTTTTCTTCCTCTGTTATGCTCGGGACAATATACCATCGAAATTTCTCTTTCATAAAAGAAAAAAAATCCCTCAATTTGCGATTATGTATGGATGCATCGACTCCGTCACACGATCTCCAATGGAATGGAATGGGTTTGCAACAATACATTTGCTCGCACATAGATTGCTCTGTTCCCGGCTTTTCTAAATGATGCAACCTCCCCTCACACGGCGCTCAAGCCAAAACATCCAATCAGCGTCCTCTACCTACGCGACTGCTCCAACAGCGTCGTAGGGAGCGAAACTACCTTTGTGTTCCAGTCCCGATCGCGTCCTGGTCTACGTTGCTTGATGTCACTGATCGTACGCTTCTCCACCATCTCTCTTGGTGGAGCGGCCTGGTAACACTTGATGTTTCGAAGGAGATAGAGTTCAATAAATAAGTATAATAATAATGATTTTTGCATTACAGATTTATTTGGGTGTGCACGTGCGAATGTGCGAATAGGCAGAAGCCGCTACTGCTCTGATGTTCTTAAATGCAGAGTTTGTGCCAACAATTAGTTCATTATTTATTCATTGCCACAGTATTTTAGAATGATGTCCTCCTCCGTGCCAGTGTGGCCTAAGGCACTGTGCTTTGGACGTTCAATGCGGCACGACATGGGTTCAGTCTCTGGGTTCTTGGCCTGTGTATAGGGCGGGTGACAACCCACCATCGTGAGGAAATTGGGGAGCTACGAGTGAGTCTCGAAAACCTCCTACAACGACTTGGGGTTCGACGTGCTAACCACACGTCACCCCATTACCGGTTGAAGAAATCCACACCTCTAGGTAATATTATGGGAGGGAGGCTGGCAGCCGGGAGATAGGCCCAGGCCCTTTCGAGAGCTGTTGAGCCATGAGTTATTATTTATTTTAGAATTATTTTATTTTATAAGATGTACACCGCACTAGATGACAACGACCACGTTTTATACAAGAATATTGAGGAGTAAATGCCGACCTCTGTGGCGGAGTGGTTAGCACAGCACGCCGCAAAGACCCCAGACGTATCGGATTCGAATCCGGTACCGTGTTGGTGCGTAAGGGACTGACTGACTGACAGCATTTTTCCAATTAATGATTCGTAATATTCAACACCCATGTATTTTAGGTGAGGAATGAAGACCAATTCGATAATCTCATAGACACAAAACTGCCTCAAATATAAAATTAATGAGTTTAAAATTATATCTGCTAGGCACATCAGATGATTATAACCTGACAAGTTTAAAAACAAGACGCTGCAAATAGCTGTTGCGCAGCTCACACCACATTTCCCCACTCCATTCTCCTTAGCGACGTTGGTTCGCAGTGTTGCAACCTAGAGGGAGCGGAATGGTCTGAGGATTTTCAACGATATTTGTATTCGCTTTTTCCTGGGCTGTTTTCTACCTGCCGGAGTACAGAACTTCAGCTCACCTTTCGCCAACAACTCTTTTCCTTATGTTAAAACTTGAACTCCCCGATAGAGCAGTGATAGCGTCGTCGCTTTGTATTCAAGAGATCCCGGGTTCGATCCCCTGTGGAGGCACATAGTGGTTCGGATCCCACTTTAAACTTACGTCCAGTTCCGATTAGCCTTACTGTGCAAAAAGTGGACTTAAAACAACAAATCAATCGAATCCAATTATTTTAAAACTTGAGAAACCATCTATTTAGATACTCCCGTGGCGGCGCTTGTGGACTCGACAACATTATACTTAAGTTTATGTAACTCCTACTATGTTGCAACATTGTAAACAATTGATCTGGGCTGTCCTCTAAGGGGCTTTCCAGAGCAGATTGTGGATTTCGTTGGACCCGGCATGATTTGATTTTTGCATTTCAAAAATATGCAACCAAGAGTAAAGAGCAAGAACATTTCAGTGCTTTTAAAAAGAACACAGGCAAGCATGTTATCAGATTGCCTTCTCGTAGCGATTGTTGTACGATAAACAAAATAACCCCCACCCCACTCGGCTTTAAAGAAAACCAGGCCACTGCTCTATGTCGCATTCAGAAGTCATTCGCCCAGTAGTTTATCTTCGTTATAAACGTTAACGCGCGTGCGTAATACTACAGTTTACGATCCGCGCACCGGACGCATTTTCAAAGATCGGATTAAATCAAATGAACCACTGATAAACTGATATGAGCCGGCACCGACAATCTACACAGTAAAAACAGTTTGTCATATTTGTTTCAGCTTAATTTTGCTGAGTTGGCACCACTCGTAATCTCACGGCCAGACCAGTACGTAGAAGAGTGGTGGGGAGGATGACGTAATAGGAAGTGCTCCGCAGCGATCTTCGCATATCGGAACTTAACTTGTCAGGCTATAGTATGGTATAGCATTTGAATATGTCAGCGTCTTTAAACATGACAGACCTTTATTCTATTGTAAAATCCATTAGAAAATACACTTAGCACGGTGGGAAGAAACTTGGTCATAAGTTCATTAATGCAAACACGAATCATCAAATGCCATAGTCAGATAAAATCACCCCTGATGTGTTCGCGGACATATTTACATGTAGAATGTTAATTAAATTATCTAACAGGATGAAAAATTATATTACCAAATGCAGGTACGTATTATGGTTTCATAAAAGCATACATACAAATGCATTTAAATAAAGTACATCAAACGAGAGTTTTTTTTTTTGTTTTTTTGCGTTTATGTATAATTGACCTACGCCACAAAGGGTTTATCTGGTCGCTCGTGCATATTAGAGTCAATTTAAAATCGAATAATATGATTGGACTTCATTGCCTGAATATGTGCTCTATTATAGGATGGAACGAAAGAAATAAAAATTGAAAATGTAAAATCTTCTGGCGTGCAAAAGTTACCTACGGTGATGCTTACAATTCCAGCATTACCTACATACTTTTCTTTCAAATTCTGAAAATTCTACCCTGCATCCCTAATGGTTTTCAAATTTGGAGTGAATTTGGTATTTGGAATTATAAATATAATCTATTTCCAAGCAACGCGATGCATAACTTACGAATTCTTAAAACGATTTTAACTTCTGATAAGTTCTTCAGGTTTCCAAAGGTTCTTGAATTTATTGGAAAATTATACATTTTACAGGAAGTTGTTGCATTTGAAAACAGCTCGTTTTATATTATTCCTTGTAGTATTCACTATGTTTGTAACTACAGAGCATTCCCTGACATTCGCTACGAGACTCGTTGGCAAGCGGCCCGTTATCAGCGCTTGTCTTTCCCGGTGAACGGGTCCACGACAGTCGCTAGAGTCGGCTATTAAAATTACAGTTTTTATATTGTGTACTAACCTTGACTACAGAAGGTGTTGAAAATGATGTCCGTCTGCTGCAACACATTCCTGGCATCTCCAAAGGAAATTGGCATTTACACGTGCAAGTTCGTCCACTGTAATTCTCCCGATTTCTCGTACAATAAATACTCTCTTTTAACTCACGGATGGTGTGCGGATTGTCTTTGTATACTTTATTTTTTAGATTTCCCCATTTTTCTTTCCACTTTTATTCAGAACTGAACCTGTTACTCTAAACTTTTTTACGAGGTTTAATATAGTGGTCCTATGTGGAACGGGAACACCAGGAAATTTCGTCGCAAAACGTCGTCGCACTTCTCCACAATTCCTCTTTCCGAAGTAACACTCGACAAGATAAATCCTTTGTTGTAATGTAAACTTTTGTGGTGCCATTTTAAGCCACAATCTTCAACAAACGGACACGACACAACACAACTTCCGAGGGAGGATTATACTGGCGTCAGTCTGCAACGTCAACAGAAACAGAAAAGGAAAGATACCGAAGGTAGGGAGAGCGAAAAAAAACAGACTGTAACGTGCGACTGTCGCGGACCCGTTCACCGGGAAAGACAAGCGCTGATGCCAGGCCGCTCGCCGCCGAGTCTCGTAGCGAATGTCAGCGAATGCTCTGTATTACTCACTTTGATCTAATTTTAGTTGACAGTTAATTAGCTAAAGTGCACTCCACAAAGTGGCACCATAATGATTCGGGCAGTGTCAATAGCCCCGTCTAGTTGGCTGCACTTTGTGACACTCGGTGCAAGGCAGGTGTATCCAGTGTCAGAGTGGTGCAAGGAAATTACGTTCAACCAACAAAAAGGGGTGTTCAAGTTCAGAAGATTCAACAAATGCCTGTCTGCTGCTTTAAACGGTCATTTGATTAGTTAGCATGCACCACGTGACCATACACCAAACACACACCGATCCGAAAGGTAGCGCAGACACAAAATATGCTACTTGACTAAAATCAACGAACTATATTACTCGGTGCAAAGAGAGTCAAATCGAGTTAAAAAGTGCAGCCAACTAGGCGGGGCTTATGTTACCGGAATATGATAGAGATAGAAAGAGAAAGTCTGCGAAAGTACACTTTAGGTGTGGATATGAAATACTATGCAGTGGCAGTGGCAGCGATTACCGGGGGGCAAGGGGGCAGTTGTCTCCCACTTTTATCCATTTTTGCCCCTGCACTATGCTAAACCTTACCAACAAATGGAAAAATACTGTCTTTGCCCCCGCCCTCCCCGAGTTTTGGTACCTTGTTCCCCCTGTTTTTGAGCCCAAACGCCGCCACTGTGTAGTAGTGTTGTTGTCAGTTCGTTTTGAAAGGGTAATGCAGTTAACTGAGGCAAAAGGATAATTTTGGATTATTTTTATTTAGCGTCTCTTTCCTGACACATTTTGCTAATCGCGACGATGAGGATCAGTGATGATGCCAATGAATCAGAAAGTATCGGTTGGAATTTATTTACCGATACCCACCGATACTTATTATGCTTTTTGGTCTCGAAGCACTTTTGTGGAGTCTCATTATGCTGGAAATTATGCAAAATTTGAAGATTCTTTTAATTTTGCTCAAGTTGTGTGGAAAAAAAAACTTAATTTTGTGTTGACATAACATGCAATTTAATAGCCTGATGTAATTTTGGTACAGTAAAACCTCGTTAATGAGGACCTCGATAAGTCGGACTTCGCTTAATCCGGACAGGCCAAAAAAAAAGCAGAATGCAAGGTTTTAAATGTGACTAGAAGTCAACAGGAGAACTTCCCAAAAGAAAGGCAGTCAATCACTGATGAAATTCTGTTTCCCGCAGACTTTGTACTGTACTGTACAGTTTATTTAGGCCTATGCCCTTTAAGTGCACCATAATAAACGTGCTTTGTTGCTATAAACGGAGTTTTAATGCACGTTCTACTGTTCTTTTAGGTTATTTCAGTTAATCCGGAGTTACTTAAACCGGTCAACTTATCTCCCCATCAGTCCGGATTAACGAGGTTTGACTGTATATATAAAGTCAAAACTCTTGGTAAATTTATGCCTGCAATTAGAATGAAATATTTAATCACTAATGTTAATGAATATTTTGAATAAGTTTTAATTATTATAATTTTAAAGCAACGATATCGGTGAGAGTATTGGCGTCGGTATCGGCTCAAAGTGATGATGAAATTGATGAAAGACCACTCAGAAAGAACATGTATGCACAGGTCTCTTGGCACCATAGTGTCCTATGTTAACCACTCCACCATGGAGATCGGGTTGAAATGGTGTGCTTACCAGTGACATCTTGAAGTGGCTACTTGGCAGAAACTGAGTTTATTTTTAACGCCAGACGAAGTTTTGGCCGACTTTCGTTACAAAGAGGTTAGCACAACGCGTTACGACGCTACGAATCCCGGATTCGAATCCCAGCCTTGCAGTGGCGGCGATTGAGTCCCAAAACCGGTTAGGGGGAAGGTGCCAAAACTGAGGGGCAAAGCCAGTACATTTCCCTTTGCAGATAAGATTTAGAACAGTGCGGGACCAAAAGTGGCAAAAAAAAGTGGGGCAACTGCCCCCCTTGTCTCCACTAATCGCCGCCACTGCAGCCTGGGCATGAGTGCTTTTCGTGGGTGTCCCTTAATCAATTTCCTCACCCATCCTCATCTTCGCGTAGCCAAAAGGGGCAGAAAAGTGACTTAAAATACACCAAATCACTCAAATTTCTGCTACTTTTGTCTAATGTCTAAGATGAGGATGAGTGATGAAATGGGCACTCGCAATGAACACCCATACACAGATCGAGATTCAAACCCGGTTTCCCTGGGAACGTAGCGCGCTCTGCTATCGTGTGTCTAAATAATGTAAGATGATCGTTGAGAAGCTGGCAATGCATACAATTATAGCGCTTTTATTTTAAAGCATTAAGCACACAAGGACCAATAGCTCAGTAGATATTTTCTGAGAAATCTCTGTCAATGTAATATACCGGCAAGTAGAAGTCTAACTTTTTCCTTGAAATCACTCGCTGGAAGGGCTCTGAATGCATTAACGAAGCTCCAGAACGTAACCGAGTTACCGGTTCCAGCAGACTCCTGGAGTAATTTACTGCGGTGTGTGTGGAGGAGTTTGCTAAGAGGATGTCGCTGGAGGGGTGAACAGCTGCAGTGTTAATTAGTTTGGTATGTATTCAATAAGAATTCATACAATGTAATTAGTTTCTTCCGATACTTGTATTACTCAGGACGAAAAATCGTTTCTTCGGAAAAAGACACTGCGATTTTCTGTTGCTTTCATCTAAGCCGAACTGAATCAATTAAATAAAATATTAGTAGTGTTTCTTTTGTGAGAAGAAAGGTTCCGATACTCTTAAACTTGGAACAGGAAATAATGTTTTATTCTCCTTCTAGATTTGCACCTTTGCTTACTTTCACTATCTATTCTTTCGTGTCTACTTCCTCTTTTCTTGATCATTTTTTCTGGGTTTTATCTCCCATTTTCTGTCGTTCTTTCTTTATTCTTTCTCTCTACCGACCCTCTGCTTATCTCTCTCTATTTCTGCATTTCCTTTCTAACGCTTTTTCATTTCCTTTCTTCCCCTCTTCTCTCTGGGTTATCTATTTCTTTCTCTCTCTCCTTTGTTTCTCTCTCTTCTTAATTCCCTCTTGATTCTTTTTTCTCTCTAGCTTTCATTTCCGTCTCGCTTCTCTCTTTCTCTCCCTCTATATCCCTTCTCTTTTATTTCCCTCTCCCTTCTCTTTCTCTGTCTATTTAAGTCTCTTTCATTTCCTTATTTCTCTCTCTCTCTCTCTCTCTCTCTCTCTCTCTCTTTCATTTCGCTCGCATCTATTTCTCTCCCCTCTCTTTCTCTCTAACATTTCCTTATCTCTCTCTCTCTCTCTCTCTCTCTCTCTCTCTTTCATTTCCCTCTCTCTTTCATTTCCCTATTTCTATCTCTCTCTCTCTCTCTCTTTCTCTCTCTGTGTGTGGCTTCTTTGATTCTCTTTCTTTCTCTCATTCTCTACCGCTTCTTGCTTCGTTCTTTCTCTGTGACATTTCTTTCTCATGATGAAATGTAAACACCGTCTGGAAAATTCTCTTCTGGCACCCATGTAAGAAATACACAAAATCTATTATTATTATTAATAATAATAATTATTATTTATTATTAAAATAATGAACATAAACAACTGTCTGCTGTAAAATTACATTTCTTGACTTTAAAAAATGAGGAAACAGAACAAGAAGCTTTTTCTCTGATCTTTCAGAAACATGCTCTCGTACAAGCTACGATACGTCTCATTTTACGTAAAATCTCGAAGACTGTTCTGATTAACAGCCGCAATACATTGTTGAGAGAGGCAGGCGCAGTAGTTAATGAAGCCGTAGAACATATTCAGTAAACATTATGATATACATGTACATCTTCGATCAGAAAGACTGCATCTATGTACAAGCCAGCTTTATAGCATTCAGAATATTGTGTGGGTTTAATATTTACGTCGCTTCATAAATTATTGATGACACCTTAGTCTTTGTTTCCTGTAACACAAACCATCGAAATACATTTTGAACCTGAACGTAGTTAATAAAACTACAAGAATTCACAAGGACTTTCCAGATAGAGTAGTGGTAACGTTCTTGTCTTGTAAACAAGTAGTCCCGAGTTCAATATCATGTGGAAGCACATTGTATAGTGTTTCGGATCCCATGTTAAACTATAGCTCAGTACAGAGTAGTCTCTCTCGTAAAACGTGTACATAAACATACTTTTTGGCCGGCACCCCTATGGGGTAAAGGTGGCCGGAGCGTGGTGCTAATTTCATCACCTCCAACATGGCCGAGATCGATAGAATGTATGGGACCCTACTCTCACATCCTCCTATATATGCCTCATGGCATGGTGCAATCTGCACCGGGAACTTTGCTTACCTTTACGTTCAGTTTTAAGGGGAAAGGCGAAAGCTGATTTCCCTTTTCGCCTTAAGTCGACTAATATACGAGGCTTGTGCGGAAAGTAAAGATACAAACCAAAAATAAGATATAAGATAAATGTATTGCTCGTAACTAAAGTTACACTTGATACACTGATACAGAGGCTATCTCTCCACATAAGTGCCACCATTGTCCAAACATTTGTTCAGACGCGGAACAAGTTTTTGTATCCCTGAATCGTAGAAATCCGCCGCCTGCATCTGGAACCAAGTTGTGACTTCTTCCCTGACTTCATCGTCGTCGGCAAAGTGTTTTCCACCAAGATGTTTCTTGAGGTACGGGAACAGGTGGTAGTCGCTGGGTGCAAGGTCGGGGCTGTATGGCGGATGGGGAAGAACCTCGCATTGAAACTGTGCAAGCAGATTCTTGGTGTCATTCGCTGCATGGGGGCGGGCGTTGTCATTAATTAAAGCGGATTCCACTTGACAACATGTCTCTCCGTTTGTTTTGACGGCCTCCCACTTCTCTCTTCATCATGAACATCACGTCGACCTTCTGCGAAGGCACGGCACCATTTCGAAACATTTTGACTATTCATTACGTTCCCGTACACAGTCACAATTTCTCGGTGGATCTCCGATGGACGCTTTCCTTGTGCCTGCAAAAACCTGATCACGGCGCGCACTTCGCACTTGGCGGGATTCGGTATTGCCGTTGCCATTTCCAACGTGTGTTCCTCGCACAAGACTCAACGCAGCACTGTCGACTCACTCCCAATTCTCGTCGTATGGATCACGGTTACTGCCAGTGTTGCCAACTTTGGTACACATTTTTCCCCTAACGTGCAAATGTGTTTGTATCTTTACTTTCCGGACAAGCCTTGTAGATCAACTGGTTTTTATGTACTAATAAGGCATAAGGCGAAACGGGAAGACATAGAGCAAATGGGCATCGATAGAGGAAGATGGATGGTGAGATACTATTAGTAATATTTTCTGGATTTCGTATTCAATTAAATACCATTAAAAATGCGTGTTGCTGCTAATAGAGCATTTATGTATCTACTTCTGCTTGTTTTCTGGGAGAGGGGGCGAACTTATCCTTTGGGGGTGGGGTACCTGTTATATACCATAACGTGCATTTTTATACACGGTGTACTGGCAGCTATGGCCAATGTAATAGTCTGACCATAGCAGTATTATGCACCTTCTTTATGTATTACTTTAATTGTTATAATGTAAATCCACCTTGTTATAAGTTATTATATTATTTATGAAGTTCCACTCTTGACATGTGTACTTCTTTCTGTTTATGTCTTGAAGATTAACATAAACACAAATACACATGTCAAGAGTGGAACTTCATAAATAATATATTTTAACTGATAACAAGGTCTATTTACATTATAACACTTAAAATAATTTATAAACAAGGTGCATAATACTAGTTGCTATGCACAGACTATTACATTGGCCATAGCTGCCAGTTCACCATGCATAATAATACATGTTATGGTATATAACAGTACCTCGTAGTTTCGTCACTGGATCCAGAATATCTCTCTTCACAGGCAGTTCTCCCATTCCATTGGTCTTCCAGAATATCAGAGCCAGATAGGAAGGAACAAGACGAATCATTCAACGTGACACTACAGTTGAAACAGCGCGGAAGGTAGATTATACACACACTTTATTTCAAAGCTTCATCTGCACCTCTTTTGAAACCCTGAGATGAATTCGTCTCCTCGCCGCCCCACATTAGGCCCATTGGTTGTTTGGGAAGAGAGAGAGAGAGAGAGAGAGAGAGAGAACATAAAGAGAGATTAATCGAGAACTTTTGAAAGGACTTGGGACAAAGCGTAGAAAGCGGAGGAACAACAGTGACAAATAGCCCCCCTGGCCGGGCGCCCATCCCTTCGCAACTTCTTGCACGATTCAGAAATAAGTTCTTCGAGGCAAGGAAGGAAAGTAGCTTCGTTGGTGCCAATTCTTCATCTTGACGGTATCCTGAAACTCCTTAACAAACCGACCCTATCACCAAGTTACAAGTGGGCACATTTGTTACTGCCTTTGTGATTTGCTGCGAAGTGTCGAGCGAAGGTCGTAAACATTGTGTTTTAAAGGGCGGGAATCTCCCCTGCTGTGGAACGGTTGTCTCTAATTTTATTTAAGGTTGCACACACACACACACACACACACACATACAGATTGTCCGAGAAGTTTATGTGTTTTTTAACCGCCAGGCCGTGGCGTCAATTATACAGAGCCGCAAGAGTTTCATCTAAAGTTTGCGACTTGCAGCCCGAACTGGCAACCACCTGGAACAAGTTATTTCTCGCTAATGCTGGTGAGAATTCAAAGCCCCTACAGTAAACTGTTACCCGTGCAACGTCCAAATTTCAATTTTTACTGTTGGCCCTTTTGTCGAGTTTGATCCAGACGTGTGAAACAACTTGCAGCCCTAGCTGGCAACCATCAGAGGGGTTTGGAGAACATTATTTTGGTGAGAAATCAAAGCTGCTGAGAGGGGACTGTAACCCTTGAAGCCTCCACATTTTAATTACAGACGTTGGACCGTTCTCGAGATAGTGCCGGAAGGGTGAAGCCACTTGCAGCCAGAGCTGCTAACCACCTGGAAAGTGAGCTTTTCGTTCGGTGTTTTGAGTTCAACTGCAATAACAGGAAATCCTACCGCGAAAGTGGCGGTGAGCGATCAAATGGTCTAACCTGGGGGCTCGTTGCCCTCCCCCCCCTAAATTTGGGGGTAGCGCCACAGTCAATTTATTTTGCGTAAAAAAATTTATTAATGAATTTATTGACGTGGAAATATTCTGATTAATTAGAATTTACAGTTGTCCGAAATGGAGCATTCCAAATTAATATAATGATACTGGACTGAGGAAACTGAAAGATTCCAATTGATCCTGTCGTTGTCAAGTAAATAATTTGAACAAAATTTTATATTCTGTTAACAACCCTAGACATAATAAAACTAATGCTCTTTATGATTATGCCATAATTTAATTATTAATATTAAATTTCAAGGGTACATATATATTAACGGATAAAGTTTTATTTAAAAGTAAGCTATTTAAGAGTAAAATTGTTGGGATGGGTTAATCAACTTTTAAGATAATAATTTTCCGGAACGTGGGCTCATGAAGGTTAATTGGTTGATTTGGTTTAGTTTACGTCCCTTTTCTGCCACTTTTGGCTAATTGCGACGATGGGTATGAGTAATAAAACAAGGTTCGCTCATAAAAAAAGATAACTTTTTATTCTTAGGAAAGAAAATAAGTAAATACCTTCAAATGACTTTATCACCTTCAAAATAATCACCAGAGGAGGCAATACACTTTGACCAGCGTTTGTACAGGTCTTGGAAACACTGATTATAGTCATTGACAGTAAGTGTTCGCAAAATACTCGTAACATTTAATTTAATATCCGCGACGTCGTAAAATCTTCACCCTTTCATAGCCATCTTAAGCTTGGGAAAATGGAAAAAAATAATCAGGCGACAAGTCCGGAGAATATGGAGGGTGATTGATCACTGTCACTGAATGCTTAGCAAGGTATGGTTGTACAGACAATGCGGTATGAGGCCGAGCATTATCGTGTAACAGAAACCATTCGCCAGAATCACAGTTGTCCTTCCTAACCTGGTTCATCGTGTTTCTGAGTCGACCAAGCACTTCCTTGTAATACCACTGATTGATTGTTTGGCTTTCAGGGACAAATTCATGGTGGATCAATCCTTGAGAATCAAAAAATGCGATCAGAAACACTTTTGTCTTCGATTTCGACATCCGTGTTTTTTTCTTTACGAGCGAGAACTGTCCTTTCCACTGCGCACTCTGTCCTTTGTTTCGGGGTCATATTGTAAACACAAGGTTTCATCTCACCATACACTGCCCGTTCCATCTGTAGCGTTTCGGTAAAGGATTTACCCAATTTGTAACAAAACTTTATGTTGTAACGATGTTCCATCTTGGTGCGCGTATTTTGTACGGCGCCTGCACAGGACCTGCATGTGAAGCACGCTTGCCCCGATACCGACTGCCTGTAACAGGTTGAAACATCCACTGACGGGAAGTTTAGATATAGCTGTTAGCAGTGTTGCCAGAATACGGAACATTTTTATTTGGTTTGTTTCTTTTTTGACAGTTCAGTTTCTTCATGGGCGGACCTTGTATGATGAAATTGATGAATGGACACTCACAAACACCCATGCCCAGGTTGGGATTCGAACCCGGGACCTCTGGCGTTGCATGAAGGTTGAGAACTGCCCTTAGGTTAAATTACATAGTAGAATTACCCTTATATACATATGATTTATTTATTAAGCCTTCCCGATGACGTAGTGGTAACGTTGTCGTTGTCAAGGGTTCCCGGGTTCGATACCCGGTGGAGGCACATGGCACAGTTGTACCGATGCCACTTTAAACTGTAGGTCCAGTCCCGATTAGATTCTCTGTGCATAAAGTGGACTTAAAACAACAAATCAAACAAGACTTACTTATTATAACACATACATCCATTTATTTACGTTATGACATACTTTGAAACTTTACATTACGTTACAGTAAATCGTTTTCCCCGCACGTTGCCACTAGCAGTTCCTCAGCACTGTGACTATGTCTGCTCACATCAGCCATGGCGCAACAACTGACACGATTTCGAACGAACGTTCCTTGTAACCTTAAGAGCAGGGATGCCAACCACGAAAACGAAATCATTCCCAAACAACAGAATGCCGGCCAATTTTCAACACGGTTGGAACCTGTGATGTGAGTCTACGCGTAAACAACGATAGTTTACATTCTACACGTAGACTATTTTATACACGTAGATTATGTAATCTATGTAAACAACATGGCGAAAGGTGATAACTTAGCAAAGGGCGCCGCGGAATTAAAATAAAATTATACTGCGTATCAGTTGCTGATGTGTGAAGAGAACTTTTCATACTCTTTCTTCCAAATTCGAACAATTTCTCACCTCGGAAGAAACCTAATATAAGAAATATTCTACTGTTTTATGGGAAAAAGAACACTCTTGCCTCACGACTGCCATCTGTTGTTTATTTGCATACTATTTATCTTCTTCCATAGTTGATAATAAAAGAGAAGAGAAATTTTGTTGTAAATAGGATTCTTTTCATTTCGTTAGGAACCAATATAGTTGAAAATGTCACTTTCGTTTCATGAAACCCTTGAAAATTAATTTTAATGGAATTTAGATTGTCTACGTAGTCTATGTAAACTACAACCCAATGTAATCTACACGTAGATTACGTGTAGACAACGCATGTAGACGTAAACTTATAGTCTACTGCACATCACTGGTTGGAACAGAATACATGCAAGTGGGGTATGCGGACATTTGGGATACTCCGCATATAGGTGGGTTCCATGTGACGTCAGGATGGACACAGCTGCCATGTTTGCGGCCAACTTTAATATCCAGACGTAGTGTTCGTTACATCTCCACCAACTTCATGTTTGTTTTAAATCACGAATATCTGTGTTAGTAATCTTCTGCCCGCCCGATTGAATTCCGTATACTTACAAGAACTGGCCTCAATCATGGCTGCTTGTTCCCACAATGCAACAGTATGTTACGTAGTGAAACACACCTATATGGGTTTGTGTACGTGTATTGGCGATATGGCAGGTTAATATGTTCTGGATCAGATAGATATCTGCAGATACAACCATAAGGGCCATTCGAAGTGAGATGCCCCGCTTCGTTGGATACACACTACGCGGCAAAGAAGAATCGCCACCTAGTAATAAAGTGTAAACTTTCTCTTGCACTGTTGGAACCATTTCACTAACATTTTTCATCCTTTATGCGATTTTAGTTTCCTTCAAAATATCAACTTTGTTTCTATTATTTCAAGTACGTTTACGGCAGTTTGGGGACATCCATCTTTACTTATTCTAAAACAATGAAGCTAGCTCTTCCATTGTTGGCACCCTTTAACAATGGATTTTCACACTTTATCCTTCACACTTTATCCAAATTTATTAACCTTCCGAATCTCAACTTTCTGCATTGTTTGAAGTGTGTTGAAAGCAGTTTGGGAGCATCCACCTTTACTTGTTTAAAATCCATTGTTACAATGTGCCAACAATGGTCGACCAAGCCTCGTTGTTGGTGAATAAGTAAAGATGGATGCCCATAAACTGTCGTAAACGTACTTGAAACAATAGAAAGAAAGTTGATATTTTGAAAGAAACTAAACAATAGTGGAAGGCAATAAAGGCCATAAAGCTTAACAATGTAATCAAGTAACCCCTTTCTTTATTTCTTCATTGTTGCCTTCATTGTTAGAGTAAGTAAAATATCAGAAAATGTTAAAATTACGTACAGTATGTAAAATTGTCAAAATAATTACAAAAAAAATAATACATACTGCTTGAAAGAAAATATTAGATTTTATCACTAGGGAGAGATTCTTTTTTGCCGTGGAGTGTATTTATCCTTTAGGAGAGAAAAGTTCCCCAATTAGAAAATGCTATGGTATGATGTACATATTTCATACATGCAACACAACAGAATATAATAATATAATATTTATATTGGGAACACTGAATTCAATAACTTCTTTTAATCAACAATTATACACTCTGTTTCTGGAATACGTAGAGAAAACCAGTGCATAGAAGTAGAGAAGGGGAGAAAACGAGTGGGCGGAACATAGCAGTGTACGATGCTGGAAACGGCTGATAGCTGCAACCGAGTTCTCCCTTCACGCTCTCATTTCCGCTCTCAGGTGTTTATTGGCCGAACACTCTCGAGCCACTACTTGGGCAGAGACTTCTTTTCTTCGTTCGTTTGATCCATATATTCCTGGGACAGAGTGTAATTTCATTTCAGTTACAGTAATTTATAATAGTTATTAATAGAGAGTTGCATGTTGTTAAAGGTCCAGGGACCCATAAATTCTAATGGGTTCTATTTGATTCCACAGCAGGACCGAAACCTTTTCTCTCGCACAATTTAAATTCGGTCCATTTTGGGTATTGTTCCTTTGAAAAAGGTTCCTGGACCGTATGAAAATTGCTATAGATAAAATGTTCCTGAACAGTTTTTAATTTCATCCGGGAAAATGCCTCCTCGACCGAATTGAAATACTTTACATATAAAAAGGTTCCTTACGGTCCAGAACCCATTTACGCCTGCCGAATTTCTCTACTGGACCGGAATTGAATTTATTTAAAATTCCTGGACGTTAACTACCCTGTGTTGCACGTTCATCATAACTTCAAACTGAATGAGTGTTTATGTTTTGGGGACACCGTTATTTGTTTGGGGGGGGGGGGTGCCTCATTATCACCCTCTTGGAAACGTTTCCTAGCTTATTTCTCCTCTCATTAAAACAGAAGAGAATGACACCAATTTGAGCTCTATACGCCAAATAGTTTTTGATCTACAGCTGCTTAAAGATTTCAAAATGTCGTCAAATTTTAGGATTTCTGCTTTTTTGAAAGTCAATAACTCAAAAACAAAACAGAACCGAAAAAAATTATATTTGGCAGTTTTTGTCCTCTTAATAAGTATAAACAAAAAATATTAAAAAAATCTGAATCCTAAAGGTTCAAAAATAATTTATGTTTGATTTGATATGGAATTACTCTAGGATAAAAAGGTATGGACGTTCATGCCTAAAATGCCTACCCCTGGGAGTTGCCTATGACCACAGACCAGCACATTGATTACCCCACGAATTGTATGTAAAATGGATTAATCCTTGCAGACTAATTAATTAGCAAACCTTAAGGCCCTTTTTCTTCATGTGGTACCGTTGTTTTGGTTCTGGGTTCAACAGTACAATCAATAATGCAATATACGTAGCCAGTTCCATTAAACTCTCTCAGTTGGCGCCACCAGTAATTAGTACACAATTGGCGGAGAATAATCTATGAAATTGCACTGTTGACAATTTTCCACGTGTTGCAGGGATAACAATTTATCGTTCTGCTTACCGAGGGATTGTTAACCTTTACCCACCAAGGGAAAGTATGTTTGCTTACCAAACATTGCATTACGGAATCTCCCAATCGAATTTGTGCAAAGTTTATAATTGGTGTTATCAATGAATATATTATCGATGGTTTGCTTGTACTTAAATATACTGAATGTTGCTGAAGTTTAGGTTCATGGCACTGGCGTACGCAGAGGGGGCTGAAGGGGCTACAGCCAACTCCGAACCTTTAAGAAAATCAACATTTATAAATAAAAACAGTGATAAATTCGAGAAAAAACAGAGTGGCTAATTCAAACCTCCCTCAAAATGACTCCCGATTTCCATTGTTGAGAGTGTAAAGTTCTAAAGTTGTGTGTGACCTCCCCTCCCTAGAAAGCAGCTATTTACTATGTATTCACGTTTACAAATCCAGCTCACCCCCGAAAAAATCCTGCGTTTACCAGTGCTTCATGGTATTAATCTTTATGCTCAGTTGTAGAAATGAAAAGAATTTGAGTTTCTGTTTTTTAACCTCACTTTATGCAGAGACAGTGTAATCGGGAGTGAACCCACACTTTAAAGCGAAATAAATTAAAAGATTAAAAAGGTAATTGTCTTTTTTCAAAAATTATCAATAATGATGTACATTTTCAACAATCAATGCAGTGTTTTACTAATCGTGGAATCAGTACATAAATTCTTATCATGTTCCTATATTTGATTGCCTACATTCACGGTTTCAGTACAGAAGGTTATTTATGTAAGTTAGTATTCCAAACGTAGGATTTTGAGGTGAAAGTTACATGTAGCACATATAAAATTCCGTTATTTATCTCCAAAGTAAAAACACATTTCTTTATACAGGGTGTATCATAAGTGATAGTGCAAACTGACACAGTTGAAAGTACACGATTATAGAAGCAAAAAAATCTCAGTAAACATGGGTCTGCAAACGAGCCGTTTTCGAGATAATTGCGAATGTGTGGTTACAAGCCGCCACTGACTTCATTGTTTGTAAACGTCGTCCTAGTTGGTAAAATGCTAATAATACAGTAAGGAAAGTCATTGGAGATCTCATTGCTTTTACTGAACTTTGTACTTACTTTAACAAACGTTAGTATGTTACATGTTACAATTGTGCACTCGTACCTGTTAAAGGAGGTGTTCAAAGGGTCGTCCTTGCATTTGGATATAATACTGTACGCGATTCCGAGTTGAGTTTCGAATTCTCTCGAACAGCCCTGGTTCTTTACGGAATTGGTTACAAGCATGTACAATTCTCTGTACTGATTCTATCCATCCTGTTTGATTCCAACGCCAACTCTCGGAAATCTTCTGTTTTGTAAACAAAGAGGAAACTTCGGAACGCGCAAGGAGTAAATCACTCGGTGTTTACAAAATGAAATCAGTGGTGGCTTGTAACCACACATTCGCAATTATCTCGGAAACGGCTCGTTTGCAGACCCATGTTTACTGAAACTTTTTTTTTGCTTCTATTAGCGTGTACTTTCACCTATGTCAGTTTGCGCTATTACTTAAGATACACACTGTATTTGAGAATATTTTTAGAATGCAATCATAGTCTGAAGATTTCTCATTTCAACTATACATGAAACAGATATGTAGTATCAAATTATACGTACATCTACTCTACTTCTCAACTAGATAAAACTAGAAATTATATAATTAATGTGTGGTTTATATTCATTACATTGTTACTAATTAAGTTCCGAACTATAAACTACTCTTTATCCCCTTCTTGAACATGTACTGTTAAATCATAATAATAGTCTGTTATGTTTAGTGCGTTCATTTATTTATTGTGCCCCTTGAACGCCTGTTCGTGTAGCGGCTGGAAACTAGATTCTTACAGGATAAATCGGATGTGAGTATTACTTAAACTAAAGCGCATTTACTAATTGTCAAATGTAGCTTCGTCAAGTTTATCTTCGGTGAGCACTTTGCTGAACGCTACAATAGATCTAACTCTGATCAATGACGTTTTAGATAGTAGATCCATGTCGTCGAAACGTGGCACCTCTTTTTCTGTCAAGAATGTCGGTTATTGTTTTGGTTACGGCCAATTTCGCCTTATTGAGTTTTCAGCTCCCCCAATACAATTTCGCTTGATTTATGTGACTAACTTTCTAAGGCAAAACGGAACATCCCATTTCGCCTTATCCTGTTTCGCTTTACACACAAAACATTTCCCACCAGGGAATATTATCGACATGAAGGGTCATTATTATTTATGTATTACTAACCTAACCTAACCTAACCTAACCTAACCTAACCTAACCTAACCTAACCTAACCTAACCTAACCTAACCTAACCGACAGGACAGTGGGAGCCACGCTAGGGAACATCACAAGCTCTGCGCTCCCATTATGAATTACCCTTCAAGTCGAAAATATTACCAGGTAGGAAATTTTTTGTGTGTAAGGTGAAACAAGATAAGGCGAAATGGGATGTTCCATTTCGCCTTAGAAAGTTCGTGTCACATAAATCATTTGAAATTCTATTGGGGGAGGTGAAACGGGAGGATACGATTGTTTTCATGGGGGTAGATATATCTTGCTGTATAAAGATTTATATTAGCTTCTGTGTAGTTTGTTAAGGTGATAAGCGATAAACTGATAAGTGTTGAGTGTTGATTAGTATTATTAGTGTTGTTATATAGCCACAATATAAGTACACTTTAGAACAAAGAACTTTCATGTACGATTCTTACGGAAAAACAAACTCGTGCAGAAGTATGAGGAGGCACGTTTTGAGTAAACTTTCTCTAAATACGTGAAAATTGTGTGGCAGGTCAAAGAAAGTATTTCCAACATCTGTGATAAAAGTATGTGATAACTTTCACTAATTGTGAAATATTTTCATTAAAATGACCATGAGTTGAGGGGTTCCGCGCGTCAAATTTCACCGGCAAGCAGCGTGCGTCCAGCCGTTACACAAGCACGCGTTCAAGTGGCACAATTATTAAATTAATGTTTTTTTCCCTGAGATTTCACACGTTATTAATATTGAGAGCGTACGAATATGAACTTTGTGATTGGGTGCCTTAAATAGAGGGGGGAAAGGACTTTATAATTTCTGTTAATAGACAAGGCTTAACATTAAGAGGCCATAGTGCAGGAGCAATACGTGACAAAAATGTGGAGCTGGGGGCAACTGCCCCCTCACGCTATCGCCGCCACTCCTGCTACTTCCCAAAATGTCTTTACTAGGCAATAAGTTTTATTAATTCCTGCCATACACCGGTCGGAGATAACAACCAATATTATCGGCCTTGGAATTCGTAATAAAATTATAAAACCGTATACAACCCAATGAAATATGGGTGAAATATTCAACTAGTGTTAAATTATGATTCATATCTAGTTCAAAAACAATTTCACCCACATCAATCACCAGGGGAATGTGCAAGAATGCTTTCGCAACTTCCTATTGTGGGATCCTACGAGTAGTCCGGCTAACTGTGGAACAAACATGAATTTTCATATCCCATAGAGAGAGATGGAGTACGTTGGAATTTTCAAAAAATGAATGAATAAGAAGCACTTGTCTTCTTTCTCTTGCGGTATGGAATATGGTAGACATAAGAGCCATTCAATTTTACGCAGCTAGAGAGCTTTTGACAGACTGATCCGAGTTTCAGACCTTCTTTTTGTTGATGTGTGCGATCCTGCCAAGAACAAAGTATGTAGAGAATTGTCGTTGGTCGTGCTAGAATTTTAAAATCAGGTTGTTACTGTAGTTTGGACAGGCTAAAAGTAATGCACGCATGAGTTGGTGTTTTTAAGTTCACTTTATGCACACTAAGGCTAATCGGGACTGGACCTACTGTTCAAGTGGGATCCGAATCACTACGTGCCTCCACCGGGTATCGAACACGAGACTCCTTGATTACAAAGCGACGACGCTACCACTGCGCCATTGGGAGGCCATAAATAATGCACATATGATTGATTGATTGTTATAGTATGTGCGCATCAGGACATAGGCTATTTTTGCACGTCACGCAATACGGGAACTAGCCCCTTATTTAAAACAAAATTGAGAACAGGCACCTCTGAAGAAAATAGAATTTCTGTTAACTTTTTGGCTCAATTTTTAAAACTAATTCAATCATTCTCTATTTAACAAAAACTAAAACTATATAATCTCTGAGGACTAAAAAATCCTTAGTTAAGTTAAACCTGAGTCTCTAAAGAGGCACGCAGCACACACAAGGACAAACACAGAACAATACAACCCCACAAAGGATTATACTGGCTGTGGGTTCGGACGCCAGAGCCTCGTTCGCCTAAAAGAAGTAGTTACCGAGGTGTAACACCTTCTAAGGTGAGAGTTTCTATTAGGGCACGTGGGGTCCGTTGCCCCCCTCACACGTTTTGCCACTTATGCTAAACCTTATTTATTTATTATATCACAGATCTAGCTCCATTTACAGTAAGTGTACAAGTAGTATAAAATATGATACAACCAGGACCGGAAAGTATGAACCCCCCTCCAGCAGATTTGCTTACACTTAAAACAAGCTCAACATGCCTACATGAGCTTTTTGCTCAAGTGTGGAATCTTGTCTATTCCAAGATTTTTGTAAAAAAGCCCTCATGGATTCCATGAGAAAGTATGAACCCCCTCAGATTGATGAGGCTACACTTATAAAAGGCACTTCTGAGAGATTGTTGTCCATAAATTTGTTAAAAATATGCCCCTCTTGGGCCACACTTAAAACTAGGCCACCCACACCCATACACACCTACACCCACCCACACCCACCCACACATATTTACTTCCGGTGCACTTCCGGTCCACTTCCGGTCCACTTCCGGTCTACTTCCGGTCTACTTCCGGTCTACTTCCGGTCTACTTCCGGTTTGCCTACTTCTGGTCCACTTCCGGTTTAAGTTCAATTGGACACCAGGCCCATATTGCATATCTATTATTAAAACAATGTATTGTGCAGAGACCCTCTAGAATTGCTCCGTGACCCTCTCATTTCTTACATCATAAACATATGATTTTTCACCTATGAGAATGACGCTACAAATGGTGTCTTCGGGTAAAGCCTCGTGGAATTCACAGATAATTTTAATGTTTGTCCTGTCATTAACCACAACCTGTTTTCTTTTTGAAGTGTTAATTACAAACATGGGTCTCTGTGTCTTGAATTCATCTGGTGTGTAATACATGTCAGTATTGCCAGTAGTGACCCTTTTGAAAGCCGAAAATGCCTCATATAATTTGAGGAAATCATCCTTGGACATGTCTAAATTGTAATTTTCTCTAGGAAAGACCTCATTTCTGCCATTTTTAAGATATATGTTCTTGATGTTGCAGTTATCAAATTTACTTGAATTTTTTTCCTGATTGTTGTGTCTCCCAGTCTGAAACAGAACCACCACAAAATCAGGCATGTCATATTGAATACTGGAGAATGAATTTGTAGCATCAAACTCATAATAAGAACCAGTTGCGGGCTTCTGTACGCATTGATATGTATAAAATTGCAGAGGAATCTGTGGATTTTTTATTATATCTGCTTTGTATTTAAGAGCATAACTGGCCTCATATTCAACAACTGGGATTCTTAGCTCCATAGTCTGAATAATGCATTTGCCTTCATCTGGTAAGGTATTGGGCAGAGCTTCCCCTGTAGGGTTTAATGTGCTGTACCTCATCAAAGCATTATTATCATTTGCAGCTCTTCTAAATGTAATTCTTAAACCACCCTTCCACATAATGTCTTTGTAATCCGAGAAGAATCCTGGCAACAGGCGCATGGGGAACAGCACTGTGTGATTTTTAGATAATATCTTATCACCAGCCTCAAATCCACCTATTTGGTAGTATGAAGCCTCGGTCTTGGATAATTTTAGAGTGGCCAAAGCTGTGGAGGTAATGCCGGGATAATCTATTCTGTTTATAATAATACCATGCTTTTTGATCTCAATTTCAGAGAATAGATGCGGCACAAAATTGTCTACAAGTCTTATATTTGAATTTGCCGGATAATCTGTTCCATCGAGCTTTACAACATCAAATTTGATGTATAGATCTGCTCTGTGGGGGTGTATAAATCCATCCCCTACATCAAGATCAACCTCAATTTCTGTGTTGGGTTGATTTAAATTTGCAAATGTCCTCCTGTTTGGGGGGAATGATTGTAGCTCATAACTCTCAATATTTTCCATTGTATGTATTTTTATTTAAATGTTAATCTCTATGATAGCAGTTGTTGTGGCTCCAGCAAAATCAACTAATTCTTCTTTTTCATTAGTGACCATCAATTCAATATAATCTATTCTGTTATGGCACACAGGAAAATATAATGTTGGGGATGGATTGTAGATGATTGGCTCCATGAATTCGGAATTAGGTTTGAATGTTGCAATGATGCCGGTTTGTTTGTGAGTGCCTATGCCATTTGATTTGGTGATCATACCCTCGGCCACATTACAGTGAATATTCAGAGTCTCTATGGCCAAGAATTTAGGTATATTCATAGCAGTGTGTTTGATGGCCGGTTCGAGTTTTGTGTTGTTCTCAAAGCCTAACAGCTCTCCTATAGTACCCAGATCCACCGTTTCTGTAGCAGATACAATCTCTACTCTGTGAGTGACAGAATTTTGACTTAACACTACACCTCTGGGTAATTGAGCATTTAGAGTGGACAGATTATATTGCCCTGGAGTGATGACAATTTTTTGATCCCCTACTGCAATTGTGTTGTTGTGGTGCGTAATATTAGGGATCAGGTACATGCCGTAAAATGCTCTGAGAGCTATTGTTTTGGGATACACTATGTCATCATGCAATTTGAGTTTCAATATTGAATTTTGGCTGGTGAGATGGAATACCCCCATGATGTTTCAGATACCACAAGGCTTTTTGAAAATTTTCAATTGATGGTATATTTATTTGAGACATATATCTAAGAACAGATAAACACAAATGTCCGCAATTAACATCTTTGAAGTTTTGAACACGGGCATTATTGTAATAAAGATTAGCTGATTTTAGATATTTTACTAAATTTTCAGGTGGATCACCTCCAAATGAATCAAACACAAATGCCTCATTGTTTAAATATTTAAGATAACAGATCCAGTGAGTGCCCTGATTTTTGTACTGATCCAAATTAACAATGCCACACTCTTTGTTGAGTGGTTGTTCCGGTAAAGAATCAGACATGTACACACCCCTAAAATGTTTGATGCCCAGTGGCTTGGTTAAAGCTTCAATATCTTGGTTTGTAAGCGGCTCTTGTTTTTTTTAAACTTATTCATGGCTCTCTTAACACCTTTGCCTTTTTTCTCCATGGCCAGGTTATGGCGCCTCTGCTCATCTAATTCTGCCCTATTTTTCTTGGCATCTATTACTGTTTTTGCTATGGCAGCTGATCCCCCAGCCAAGCTCCCCACAGCCCCGAGAGCAGCTAAGATGGCCGGGATAGTAAATATAAATCCCCCCACATGTGATTTTTTTCTTGATTGCTGTAATTTTTTTAATTGGGGGGTGCTAAGCAACAATTTCATACCATGTCCCTTTGCAAGACAAGAGCTTTTTTTCTTGCGCTGCTTTTTGGTCAAGAGACTGTCAATAGTTTTAAGAGATTTGAGACCTGCATAAGGTATTTGATACATAACACCCTTGGCCTTCATTGTAGGTTTATTATATACATATTCACAACCCCCACCCCAGTTTTTGTTTGGTGCTCATAGCTATGGTGGTCCCCAATGCTGCTATTCTCTCACTCAAAGATGCATCATTGCTTACAAATCTACCAAATGCAGCCTCTTCTAATTTCTTGTCTGCAACATGTCTCTTGTCAAGATCAGTATGTGTGTTGTATGCTATGTCATGGTCTCTACAAGCAGCATCTAGGGGATTAACACCAGGATCCCCTCTGTTTAATCTATCATCCAATTTTGTGCCTGGACCACAATACTGATAGCCTGGAATGTGTAGTTCAAATGGCAGCTTGTTTATAATGTCATTAACCAGCCCCCGACCCTCAGAGACATTCCAAAATTTGGGGGGTAGAGTATTAATAATTTTTATGAGATATCCAATCCCCTTAGGGTCATTCACTATAAAATTAGACAATTTTGTGCTTATCATGTCCATAATTCCAACCTTTTCATTGTAAAAATTGTGGTTCCCAGCATTTTCCTCCCCAGCTATTACCAATAACCTATCTACAAGTTTCCTGACATCATCAACCCACACAAATTCTTTAGGCAGGGTGTTGTATTGTTTGATTCCACTGCCAGTCTTGATCTGTGACCATATGGGCTTGATTAAATTATTGTATTTTGCCCCACTGCTAGACTTGACTCTTTTTTGTGTGGGATCATTGTTCTGGTATAGAGCATCTGATTTTATTAATATTTCTTTGTAATCCTCATAATCTTGATCTGTATAGCTGCCAGGCCTTTTCCTAGTTATCAGTTCCCACAATCCAGGTGTGCCGAGATACTTAACAAAAGCACCTTTTTCTCCGAGACGAGATTCTGAATAAACAATTATATCATCTCCCATAAATGTTACTCTGAAATTGCCAATTCTATGTATGATGCTCCCATCAAGCTCTGTGTCAGCATATAAGCCAAACACCTCATCTTTGTTGTCTTTAGGTGTGCTTAAATATTTTTGAGCAAGAAGACCCAATTCAATAGGATCCTGAGTAGCTTCAATTCTTCTAGGAGCAACAGGACTAGGTGTATGAATACTGGAAAGTGGGGTGAATGGATAATCTAATATGTTCCTTGCAGCTACAGGTACAAGCTCTGTGATCAAATCTTGATTTTGCTCTGTAACAGTTTTGATATTCTTACCTAAATTATTAATAGCATCAATTACAGGCTGTTCTGTTTGTTTGTGTTTTTCATAAATTCCCCGGTTCTCTGATTTCCATCCCTTAAATCTTTTTACAAGATAATCTCTTAACTTAAGATCATCAATAATTGGCCTTTTCATGGTTATTTATATATGTTTCAACGTCTAGAAAATCGTTAATTTTATTTCTGTATTTGGCACTATTAGGTGTTCTTGTCATATCAATTGTGACAAACCCATAACTGTCCTGGTTCCAGCACCTACTGCAAAATTTAGAAAAATCATTGTAGCTCAAGTCCCCACCTACATATTCATCATGTATGTGTTTGAGGTTGGTATGATCCTGATGAAACACACATATAAAATTGCTGTTGTCTCGGATCAGCTGCTTCGGTATTTTTGAAAAAGTCTGTGCCAGGTAGAAGCAATCAATGTTTTTGTGTCGGCCCTGTGTAAAGAAATTTCTAACCTTGTTTTGATTATCCAGTATAATGTCATCAAACACAACAACAGAATTATCGAGACAGTCATGTAGTGGCTTAACATCTGATTCAAAAGTGGCAATATCCAATCCATCATATAGCTTCATCAGCTGCTGATATTTTAATTGTTCCAAGCTCTTAGAGAAGATATACAAGTGCCTGTTTTTCCAGTCTAACCAGTTGGGTGCCAATAAAAAATTATCAACCATTAGTGTAGTTTTACCACAAGCAGATGGCCCAACAATAAGACACCTAATATTATCAGGCAGCAAGTTGCCATTTCTCTTATTCTGTTGTTCAGGTTCTGGCAGCCTTTTTATAACATCCCAGGTGTTCATATTATTATTTTGTTTGCATCGATCCAGCTGTGTTCTGGAAGTCCCAGCCATTTGACAAGTATCTTGTTGCCTTTTCTGCGGATGATTTTTTCTATGAGATATGTGTCAGGCTGTTTAGTTTTGCTGAGTTCTTCTTCATAGAACCTGCCTTTGAGAATTTCTCCTCGGTGGTCTTTTATTATATATGTGTTAAGAGTCCCAGGTTTAACTTGAACTACTGTAAATAATTCAGTACTCCAGTTTCTTGTAAAGCCTCTCTTGAATAAGTGCTTATATTTGCTGATTCTTACTTGATCACCCACCTTGTATTTGGCCCTTCTTGTTGTTGGCTGGTATCTAGGATAATAAACAGTCCTGATCAATTTTTGCTCATCAGATGAAGTTACTTCAGAGGGTTTCATGTTGATTGTGGAATGGACCGAGTTGTTATATTTATGTAGAAGTTCTGGAAGAATATTAATCCATTTATAATTACCTTGAAGTGTAAATTGTTTATACATAAGATTTTTTAAGGTTCTGTTGAATCTCTCTACAATTGAGGCTTTGAGATCACTGTAACTCGAGTAATGTTTTATTGACTGGCTTTTAATAAATTGTTGAAACACTGAATTATAAAATTCTTTGCCATTATCTGTTTGCAAATAGCGCGGTGATCTTCCACTCTGATTGATGATTGTCCTGAAGGCTTCTGTAACACATGTTCCAGTCTTGGATTTGAGTGGCACAGCCCAGGCAAATTTTGAAAATGTGTCTATCACAGTGAGTAGATACTTGTAGCCCTTGTTGATTTTGTCTAAGTTTTTCAGCTGTCCAGTTGCCATCTCAATCAAGTCGCTCTGCCATAAATCATCTATGCCCTTTGTGACTACTGGCAGTCTCTTATAATTATGTCTGGCCTGTCTGTGTAATTCATCAACAATAATTTGTCTAGACATAATATGTAAACAAGAATATTGCAACTATGGGGTGTTCAGCAGCTGAGACTGCAGGATTTTCTAAATATAATTTGTCTCCTATTTGTATTTTAAATTCCAGAGAGCCATCATCTTCAGTATAGGCTGTTTCTAATGTATCGGGGTCTGTAAAATCCTCTAATTCTACACTGGTGATTTTTACTTTGTTCTCAGCATTTGTTATTGATAAGGTAGGGTAGTGGTGTGCCTGTGGCTGATGCCAATATTTGATCTTGATTGGTCTCAATGTGCCCCCAACAAAAAATTGGTAATAAAATTGTGCAGGGGACAGCATATATATTTTGCCACCTGGTGTAAATGGTGAATCATATTCTTTGTTGGGGATGCTGTACAATTCAAGAATTACTGAATGTTTTGGATTCTCGATTATGCCTGTTATTTCCTTTTCTGCTGTGAGCAATCTGCTTGTTACAGATTCAAGGTGCTCATTGATGGTCCTAACAACATCATCATGGCCTGGCTTGATTTTTATGTCCACAATAAGTTTCTTGTATTGTTGCACAATCTCTTGAAGCTGGGTGGCAAAAACAGACAGAGCATTTGCTTGATTGGATTCCATGGTTCCTAGCTGTTGCTTGATATTAGCTACAATTTGTTGCAAATTTTCAACAACTGCCAATTTTGAATTTTGAGCAGTAAGATCATGGACCTGTCTTCTGATATCCTCAAACAGGGCATGCAGTTCATTAATATGTTGATTGGTTGGTAGAGTGGCCACTGTCTGAGTGAGTTGTTTGATCTCTGCTTGGATATTCTTGATATCTTCTGATTTCAATATCCTATTCACTGCTCTCTTAATATTTTTAAGTTCCTGTGATGTGGGAAGATTTGATACAGTATTTTGTAAAAATTCAAGTGCCAATTTTACATTGTTTAATTCAGAAGCATCAGCCACATTTTGCATAGCATTTTGGAGCAGGGCTATATCTGCCTGAGAGGGTGTTGATTGTTGTAAAATTTCAAGCTTTGTTTGGATATCATCGATCAAATGATGAAAATGAGATAGTTCAGATTCAGTGTTGAGGTTTTCAAGCTTTGTGATTTGTTGCTGGACACTCACAAGAGTATCTACAATACCGGGCAGGCGAGATTCTAGTACATTTGCCAAATCATTTTGCACTGCTGCTATTGTACCTTCAAGATGGGTTATGGAACTTTGAATTTTTCCAAAATCTTCATATGTTTCAAGTTGCAGCTTAATATTTGCTACACTCCGAGTTATTGCATTCAAAGCATCAGAAGATGGCAAATTGTTCATAAAATTTTCAAGTGTCTCAATTTTTTCTTTAACCTCGGCTATGGCATTGTTCAGAGGGTCCAGATTAGGTATTTGGAGTGATTGAATCTGTTCCTTTAGAGTGGAAATCACTAGATCAAAATCTTCTTGTGATTTTATGCTTTTGACAATTGTTTGGAGTTGTGTCTGGACATTATTAATCTGTTCTTCCAATTGTTGTTTCAATTGCTCAGAGTTGGTAGCCTGAGTCTTAAATTTGGCTTGAAGAGCTGCTACAGCTTCCTCTAAACTTTGAAAATTATCCAATGTAGCCAAATCAGTATATTTCTGAAGCAGCACTTTGAGTTCAGAATCAATTTTAAGAAGAGGGTCCATGCATTGTGATTGTAAATTTGTAATTTCTAATTGAAGACTGGCATTGAGTGTGGTTTGTAAAGCTTGTAAATCACTTCTTAATTTCTTGACTCTGACATCAAGCATCAGAATCTCATCACTGTGATCTTCATGTCTTGTATGGCCAAATATATCATTAGGCATTTTGTTTTAGTGGTTATTTATTATTGAATATCTAATTCTTAATTCTATAAAAAAGGGTATAAGCTTATCATATGATCCAGGGACCTCAATATATAAGCAGTCACCAGCAGAAACAGTATATACAGTGCCAGAAATCATGTTTGAGTGCTTAATTCTATAAATATTTCTCCCTACTGAAATCTTGACATCACCCTCAGGGGTTGTAATAAATTGTAATTGCCCACCTACAGGTAATTGGTAATGATTTAAATTATTGTTAAATATGTACAATATTTTGCCTGTTTCATCATCAACATCTGTAAGTATGCTGTTCAGATGAATAATTAACAAGCCACTCAGTTTAGACAGCATATCAGAAGAGGGTTGTGGTGTTGGCAGCTCCATAATAGCCTGATTTTTGAACCCAAATAAGTTCATAGGCATGTTTATTTATTTCAAATCATGCTCTGTAATTGGGCATTGATTTCCATTTTTCAAATCACAATGACCCCAAGGTAAAGTATGTATGCCACATGATAAAATGCATCTCTTATCATCATGTGGGTCCAGAGCCACTTTTGTTACAATATTTGAAGTCAACAAGTGATCCTCACTCTGAATTCTATTTTCTGATGTTCTGATTGAATTCTGGGATTTGATGCAATTTTCATAATCTTCAAATTGGAGATCTTTGTCAACAGTCACTCTGCCAATGCCCTTGGCTTTTTTGGCAACAGCACCACTACATGTTTCAAAAGTGTACATCTTGGCACTTAACCCAGCAAATTCCACAATAACATCACCAAGTGTCTCATCTTTTAACTTGCCAGGCACCTTTTTGTTGTGGGGTTGAATTATTGTATGTTCACTGGTATCAAAGTATTGAAACAATTCAGGCTGTGACATATCTTGATAAACATCTTCTGTTTGAATATCAAGAATAAAACTATCCGTGTCCATGTACAATAATTTTACACGATCACCATAATAAGGTTTCAACACATCATAAAACAATGTTAACATATGTAATTTGGACGAATCCAATATCACAGCCCCTACATAAATAGGTTTATCAAACTTGATCTTTGTTTTCATCATGTTGAAAAGTGCCATGTGCTCATCATAAATTCTTCTGTAATTGAAGTTGGGCTTTGCAACCAATTTTTTGCTCAGGCTGGGGTCAGTAATTATTTTAACATCGGTATGTTTTCTGACATTTTCAATTGTTTTGCCATACACTGAATTCACCATCAATTTAAACAAGCCCTTATCAAATTGGCTCTTTGCAGATGTTCGAAGCTCTGTGTTTGTATCAATATATGGTTTCAACCATCTTGAGTGCCTGAACCTCAAAACCTTTCCAACTTTGGTCACTTGAACACCATGTTTCATCAGGAACTGGAGGTTTTTGTAATATATGACATAGCCTTGTTTTGGCTCCAGGGTCATCATGAGCTTCTTCTGTTTAGAGCCAGGTGAGCACTGAACCTCGGGAATTGGGGGCAGATCAGAAAATTTATTGTGTAAATTATCAGGAATTGTCAGATCAACCTCTAAGAAGAGGCCATAGTCACTGTCATCAAAATCCTTAAGATCTTCAATATTGAAATCTTCAACCCATTCAAGCCCTGCATATGGCAGTTTTTGCATCATGGCATGACCATAGAGGCTGTTTGCATCTACATACGTTATATAATTTGATGGCCGTGCTGGATCATAATCAGGCATATATTTGTTATTTGCTCTGGCATATCTCTGGGAACATTGCATCATCCCTCCTCTTATACATTTCTCCATAAACAGATACATATCTTGATCGTGGATCAGATCCAATTGCATGTTAGTGTTCAAAAACGTTGCAGCCCATGCTAGACCTGGGGCACTGTAAAAATATATTGGGTCCAGTTTATAATTTTGCATAGAAGATTTTCTGAATGCCTGCAATATATCAGCTAAGAGGGTCACATCAAATTTTAAATACGCCATGTGATAATCACCAAATGTCTGGCATTTTAAATTGTTCCACATCAACTGAGCATGGTGATAATCATCATCAGTAATTCCAGATCCTCTGATTTTGCTGTAAAACTCTTCTTGTGGTGGCAGAGAACACTCATCAAATTTAGAAAAATCTGTAACATAGTCATATGGATATACACCCTTCCGCCTAATTAATTTCAGGTCCTGATTTGGAAACGAAGCACGTGTGATTTTGAATTGATCATCAGGTAATTGAGTGGCCAGTGTAGGCAGGCTAGCAGGTAAAAATCTGTAAGAATCAAGAAATCTTATGTGAATAGGAACACCATCAACTTTAATTATCTTGCTAATAGATATATATTTCTCATCATTTTCAGCTAAAATATTTAAATTCTGCTTCTCAAACCCCTCGTACCTGATCAGATGATGGAAATCATAATTGGATGCTCCATGGCAAAATATGGGGACAAATCTTGGTCTCTTGATCTTAATATTACAGCTATTACACAGGGCCATTAAGAATTTACCATCTGTATGAGAATGGTGTTTCACCTTGATATTTGTATCTGAAAATTCAGAATCACATACCGGGCATTTTTCTGCATTGTTGAAATCTTCAATCTGTTTCTCTGTTAAAGGCAACATGGGTTTTGATTTTAATAAGATGTTAGATGCTATGTCACGGCACACATTTTCTATTCTATGTGCAAATATTTTGATGGCATCTGGTCCCATGTATAAGTGTGGCTCACTAGCTACACCATCCCGTATAACTATATAACAAAAGCTGGAAGGTTCATGTAGCTGGTATGGTGTACTTGAAGATTCTTCAGGATCTGGATTGCAGAATGCAAGAGGTTTGAGGTTCGATTCAAAATCACAGACAATATATGCTGGGTGTTCCAACAAGGCTTCAAACTTTTTGAATATGCAATTTTCACTTGGATTAGGCATCACCATATGAACAGGTTTATGATTCCCACAGTATTTCAGATGCTCAATTAACTTGTTTTTGGCAATTTCTGCATTCACTTTACAAACCCCTTTTATTATTTTTTGACCATCAAATACAGTTAAACATCTTCTGCACAACTTGAATATTCTATGAGTTTTGTCTATTTGTGTTCTGACTAAAGCTTCAAGACTGTGTATCAGAGTGTAATGATATATGCCATCCCCTTCAATTAAGAGCAGATCAATCGGAACAGCAGATTCAACATCAAGTGTACTGATTCTGAGAGGATCTATCAAGCAATTGCCAGTGGAACAAGTAAATACATTAATAGATAATTGTTTACCATTGATATGCTTGGCTCTTTTTTCAAATTTATCAATATTCTGAACTGACATTGGATATTCTAAACCCTCCATTGTATCATCAAAATCGTGTTCATGTTGTTTGTAATAAGTTATTCTCTCAGGATGCCTTGAAACTGGATACAAAGCAGCTAATATACACCACAAAAAGCATTTCTCATCATTATTTTTTATATTAACCACGGCTTGTTTGTTTTTAATATTGGCAGGTAATGGCAGATATGTAGATCCTTGCAATGGGCTGAATTCAGAAATATTAACATATAACTTGTGTGGAGAACCGCATAGGCTCCATCCAGACTCTTATGCTGCAAATTCAGAGTGTTTAATATTCAATTGATTTATTAAATTGCTTATTATTGTGTCTGAATTTGCGTTTAGGTACACAGGTACAGTTTCTGTTATGTGGGGCTGTGTAAATTTTGTGCCATTTGGTTTCTTATATTGTGCAAACAATTTAAGGGACAGTTTATAAGAGCCATTTTGTGCATTAAGAATTGCCTGCAGATCAGAATTTATACTGTTCAAAAAATTCTTAATGTCACATCTTGGCTCTGATACAAACCGGTAATCCCTAAGTTGGGCATTAAAACTGCTATGGCTGGGTGCATGGCGTGGCTGCTTTGCTGGTCCAGCATTAACAGGTGCTTCGTGCTTTCTTTTCAGACCAGATGTAGATGGTTGAGGGGGCAATGTTGATGACTGTGCAGAGCAAGTATCTTTATGTGTATATGTGAAGTATTGCATGCTGTATTTTCTATTGCATTTAGGGCAAATTTTTGTGGGAGTTCTGTATTTGTCTGGGTCACAAATCTTTTGGTGCTTAGCCCAATTGGGGCTGGATATATTCTTATTGCATTGATTACAATGTTTTTGACTTGGCATTTTTGTTGTTGTTTATTATATACAATTTCTTGGGATTCAAATCAAAATTCTATGCTGGATAAAAATATCAGTTGGGTTCAACACTGTCCTTTGTATGTGTGTGTGTATGTGTATGTGTGTATACACTTAATATTTTTGGCTTTGGTATTTATATACAATTTCTTGGGATTCAAATCAAAATTCTATGCTGGATAAAAATATCAGTTGGGTTCAACACTGTCCTTTGTATGTGTGTGTGTATGTGTATGTGTGTATACACTTAATATTTTTGGCTTTGGTATTTATATACAATTTCTTGGGATTCAAATCAAAATTCTATGCTGGATAAAAAAAGCAGAAATAGGCCACAAGTAGACCGGAAGTGGACCAGAAGTAGGCAAACCGGAAGTGCACCGGAAGTAGACAGGAAGTAGACCGGAAGTGGACCGGAAGTGGACCGGAAGTGGACCGGAAGTGGACCGGAAGTGCACCGGAAGTGGACCGGAAGTAAATATGTGTGGGTGGGTGTGGGTGGGTGTAGGTGTGTATGGGTGTGGGTGGCCTAGTTTTAAGTGTGGCCCAAGAGGGGCATATTTTTAACAAATTTATGGACAACAATCTCTCAGAAGTGCCTTTTATAAGTGTAGCCTCATCAATCTGAGGGGGTTCATACTTTCTCATGGAATCCATGAGGGCTTTTTTACAAAAATCTTGGATTAGACAAGATTCCACACTTGAGCAAAAAGCTCATGTAGGCATGTTGAGCTTGTTTTAAGTGTAAGCAAATCTGCTGGAGGGGGGTTCATACTTTCCGGTCCTGGTTGTATCATATTTTATACTACTTGTACATAGAGTAATAGCAATTCAAAATTACAATTATAACAATACAATACAACAGAAGAAGAAGAAAGAAAGATTGATTGAAATGCTATATTTTTCTTCGCCCTTTGTGCCACTTTTGGCTAACTTGCGAAGATGGGGATGAGTTATGATATGATGGAATTGATGAATGGACACTCACAAACATCCATGCCCAGGCCAGGATTCGAAACCGGGACCCCTGACGTAGCGCGATGTTCTAACCACTCCACCACGGGGCCGTCTAAGAAAGTAAGAGAAATGGCAATTACACTAAACATTTAGTAAATAATACGAGTACAAATTGCATGTAGTGCATAAATGTAATAAATTATATTTACAGAAGTCTAACCTGATACATATTTATATACTACAGGCATACATAACTAAACTCATATATACCGGGTGTCCCAGGAGTCTTTCCCTGATTACAAACTTTATTCATATCCGCTATATGCAAGGTAGAGATGTGAAAGTGGTGCCAAAATGTTGGAAAACTAACCAAGTTTATTTGTTGCAGGTTTGAGTGGCTGTAGTGTAGCAGTGTCAGTGCCCAGGAAACCGGAAATGTTCACAAATCAGGAAAAAGCTCAGCATGTTCTCTGGTATCATGAGACCCGGTCACCAATAACAGTGCAGAGGAACTTTAAAATGTACAGAATTCTTTCGTCTAGAATATCTTCCATCAATAAGTTGGTATTTATAAAATGGAATTTATCTTCATTCCCAAATCCTGCCAAGTCCAACAAACATTGTATGGAAAGATGCCACCCGTTGTCAAGAGTATTAATTCCGGATTCCTTTGCACTGACACTGCTACACTACAGCCACATTACTGTACCTGCAACAAATAAACGTGGTTAGCTTTCCAACATTTTGGCACCACTTTCACATCTCTACCTTGCATATAGCGGATATGAATAAAGTTTGTAATCAGGGAAAAACTTCTGGGACACCCGGTATATACTCATACATAAACACACATACGCGCATAATTATATTTACATACATACCCATGTATACAGAAACATATAATTCTTTTAGGGGTTTAATTTATTCGTAATGTTGTTTGAAAAGCAGACTGGAACAGCTTATTCACCAAGGAAAAGTAAACTATCCTTTGACCCCCCAGTTTTGGAACCCAACCGCCGCCACTGATTATTACAGAAATATGTTTTTGAGCAACTTTCACACTGTGACACGTGTGACGTAGTGAAGGTAACATGGTACGTGCTACTCTCACTTTATTTTAAATCCGAAGAAATAAATGGATCCGTTTACACATGACATCCACTTGAGTGTCAAAGTTATTCCTGCCTTTAGAAGAACGTGGAGCAGTTTCAGTTTCCAGAAAACGCTGCCTCGAGCATTTCACGCCTTCTTGAAGATCTGGCTTTAACTTCCGTTCGATCCTGAAATTGGAGAGAGTTTTCTGAGGCAATATTTGCTTGGGAGGAAAGGCACACTCAATTCTCCGCTGAACAGAATGCTTGCGACCTGAAAGGGACGTTCTTTTGTTTTAGGAAGGGGGCAGTAGCGGAACGTGGAATAAGGCAGAATAGAAAAAAAGGCTGAGAGAGAAGCGGGGAGGGAGAGAGAGGAAAGTACCTGGGGCATCAAAAAGTTTTGCCTGTTGGAGTATAATTCCTATAAATTTAAAGATTGAAACATAGTTTCCATCACGTTCGATGTATTTCAGCGAACGTTTTACCACGCCTCGGAAAAAGTTTGGAAAAATTCCACCGAACACTCCCTGCTCCACCTTTCAGAGCTGTTTTAACCTCCTGTAGGCCCTCGAATCTCGTGCCATGAAGCATAGTCTTATACAGTAAACCCTCGTTAACACGAATTCCAAGGGACCGAAAAATCAAGAGTTCGTTTTAAAAAAATTCGTGCTAACCGGGAACTCAATTTTATTGTTGCAATACAGTTCTTTCTACACATTAACCATTTACAATACGTATTATGTATGTCATCATAGAAAACACTACTACAGTACGACAGTAATTAACTTAAAAAAACACTCACAGATTATTTTCTGTGAAAAATTCCTGCATATTGCGCTGGCGCAGACGGGAACGCAAATGCCTGGTAACTTCACGGTCAACTGTACTCATAGCTTCCGTAAAACTAGCGGTCAATTCGGATGTTGCAGCCAAACGTTCTAAAGTGTCCAATAGAATAGAAAAACACATCTGAACACTCAACTGAATTTATTGGCTAAATACGTATAAGCTCATTGTTGACGCGATATTCGCGATTGTCGAGCAATTGCACCCAAGTTTTAATCTTGATGTTACTCGTACTGGCTATGTTTTAGAGAATAGAAAAACACATTTGAACACATGGTTGATCTGAATCTGTTGGTTACAATACTGTATAAGTTGATTGTTGACAAGATGATAGAGATTGTTGAGCGATTTCTTACATACCTAGCAGAGGAACGACAGAGGAACAACAGAAAAAAATATGAAAAACTTTGAAAGTTCGTGTTAAATTAGATCTAATGACGCAACGGACTTAAAAACAGTTCGTAATTCGTGATAACCGAAATTCGCGTTAACCGATAAAACTTTCTCTAAGATATAATACAATCCCTGCCGGGACCAACATTTTGTTCATGTTAACCGAGTGTTCGTCTTAAGCGAGTTTGTGTTAACGAGGGTTTACTGTATCACCTAACATCACCTCCAAAATTTCGGAGATCGAGAATGTGTGCGGCCCTATCCCCACATCCCCTAAATGTTCTTTCATGACACGGTGCTATATGCACGAGGAACTTTACATTTTACCATTAACAGCGTTAGTGTGGGAGCTCCTTGTAAAAATTCTGCGCCCAACGACATGTAAAGATTAAACAATGGGCTATGTGAAAATAGAACTTCAGATGAGAAGTCGGATGCAATTATATTAAGGTTAAATATAACTCTGCCACGGCTATATCTCTGGAGCAAGACCGCACATAGCGGAAGAGAAGGGGGGAAATCGAGTGGGAACCGTACATGCTGCTGTGAAGACTGGTAACTGTAGTCGCTCCCCCTCCTCCACGCAATCCCGTTCCCTCTCACGTATTCATTGGTGGAGCCGTCTCGCGTCACTACTTGCGCAGAGGCTTGTTTTCGTTCTCTTCCTCCAGAGAAAACCGATTGATTAAGTTGGTGTTTTAAGTCCACTTTATGCACAGTAAGGCTAATCGGGCATAGTGAGATCCGAACCACTATGTACCTCCAACGATTACGGGTCGTTTCGCCTTGTTGCGTTTTAACCCCCTCCCCCAATACAATTTCGCGTGATTTATGTTGCACAAACTTTCTAAGGCGAAACGAGACATCCCATTTCGCCTTATCCTGTTTCGCCTTACACACAAAAAAATTCCCACCAGGGAATATTATCGACATGAAGGGTCATTATTATTAATGTAATAAAACACAATGCTACATTGATACAGGGTGGAGCATTTTCGACTACACAGTTTGAGGTTGGCAACACTGCAAAACAAATGCATTGGAAGGGCGCTTTCCTCCTGCCTCGTGTACACTGTGACCTTGGATTCCAATAGCAATGGAGCGTTGGCCTCTACAGAAACGTATATTTTGTGTGGAGCAGTTCGTGTTGACGAAGTCAATTGTAGCGGTGCAGCGTGCATTCCGCATGGAGTATGGTGATCAACAATGCCGTGGACGAGTTCCTAACAGGAAAACAACGGTGGAAACAATGGCGTGAAGTTGGAAGTGTTCAAAATAAACCGCAAAGGAGAAAAAAAAAAACAGTCAGAACACCAGAGAACATTGAACGTGTGCGCGTTGCTGTGGTTCGCAGTCCTCGGCGTTCTGCAAGGCGTCACGCTCAGACATTACAAATAACACGTCGAAGCCTGCAAAGGATCTTGCATATGGGTGCACTACGTCAGTTTTTTCAGGGTCACATTATTTTAAGATTTGGTGACATTCCATGGCCTCCGCGATCACCAGACTTAACTGCCACAGATTTTTTCCTTTGGGGCTATCTGAAAGAGATGGTTTTTGCAACCAGACCGGGTTCAACTGATGATCTGAAGGCATAAATCAGAGAAGAGATTGCGCTCATTAATCTAGATGTTATTGCACGTGTCATGTGTAGCTTTCAAGACCGTCTTGCACAATGTGTTGCCTGCCAGGGACGTCATTTGATATATGTTATTTTCAAGAAATAATTGTGTGCACATTGTTCATGTATACATTTTATGTAATCCAAAGGTGCAATTTTTGTTCTAAACATGAAAAATGAAAGTAAATGTAATCAGCAAATCATCTGTCTTCATTATAAAATAGGTAGTCGAAAATGTTCCACCCTGTATAACGTGAATTTATCGCTTGTTTCTTGGACTCATACTAAGAAACTAACCTAACCTAACAAGAACTTTAATTATAACAATTCCCATTATGAATTACCCTTCAAGTCAATAATATTCCCAGGTGGGAAATTTTTTGTGTGTAAGGCGAAATGGGATATTCCGTTTCGCCTTAGAAAGTTCGTGGCACATAAATCATTTGAAATTGTATTGGGGGAGGTGAAAACGGGTATCGAACCCGGGATCCTTTGATTACAAGGCGACGAGGCTACCAATGCGCCACAGGGTAGGCCCATCAGAGGTAGACCGGACCGAGAGAGAATATTTTCCATAATTATATTTCAGTGTTTTTGTTTCACAGCACAGTTAAGAAATGTTATATGCTTTCAATCCCTTTCTTTGTCGGTGATAGAAACATCCTACCGGGGATGAAAATTTTAGGGGGCAGGGCAAATCCCCGGCATCCCCCTTTAATTCGCACATTACGCACAATCCCTGTACATAGTTTATTCTCCAGAATTAGAAAACCCAGATTAGCTCGTACAACGGACCTTTTCCTCACGTTCAACACATTTAATCTTTCACTCGCACACTGGATGCAGGGAAACCTTGAATTTCTTGCAACCCTGGATGCGGTTGTCATGACGATGGTCCAGCCCACAGCTCCCGGAAGGCAGTGAACGGCGATACGTGAGGTGGATAAGATCGCTCCTGCCTGTCTGAAGAGCTGACGCCAAACAGGAGCTAATCCCTTCTAGGAAACCTATGGAAACAGCTTCAATTCACCCCCAACAACTTGACCCATTGTCGGCTACGCTGCTTGTGATTGCAATCTGCTGCCGTAATCGTCTGAAAGGGCATGACATGCGCGGGTTCTGTCGTGGAAGAATTCTTGGCCGGGTTTTGCCACCGACCGAGGAATTTTATCTGTGTGGATTTGGTGAAGGTGTAAATGCTTTACGCCAGTTCGTGCAGTAGGAACGCGCTTATTGTAATGGACGTTTGGATAAGGGAGGAAAGAAATAAGAAAACTGTGTCCTCGGAAATACAGATAAAGTCACAGTGACGTTTTTGTGGATGTATACAAAAACCACGGGCTCTTTTCATATGCAACACAGGTCCTCCTCGATAGTGGCGGAGTGTTCAGCGCATCGCGCTACGAAGCCCGGTATATCTATAGCATAGGGTAGAAAAAAATATAGCGTAGTGGTAACGTCATAGCCTTGTAATCAAGGGGCTTCGGGTTCGATACCCGGTGGAGGCACATAGTGGTTCGGATCAGGACCGGAACCTTTTTTCTCGAACAATTGAAATTCGGTCCAAGTTGCGTATTGTTTCATTGCAAAATGGTTCCTGGACCGAATTTAAATTTAGCCGGAAAAAAGGTTCCTGGACCGAATTGAAATACTTTACAGATAAAAGGGTTCTTTACGGTCCAGAACCCATTTACCTTTGCTGATTTTCTCTCCTGGACCGGAATTGAATTTATTTAAAATTCCTGGACCTTCAAAAACCTTGGTTCGGATCCCATTTTAAACTCTAGCTACAGTCCCGATTAGACTCTCAATCAATCACATCCAATACAGGAACACACACAAAGAACGCCCGCTACACCACTACACACATACACACTTTAATTTGTAAGTCCACTTTATGCACTGATAGACTGATCGGGACTGGGCCATCAGCTTAAAGTAGTGTCTGCACCACTATGTGCCTCCACGGGTATCAAACACTGAACGCATTGTTTACATGACGATGACGTTACCACTACGCCATCGTTGTGACACATACACACACAATATATACAGCGTGTTTCAATATGATTTGAAAGGTTTCAACTCCTTATAATTTTTTATATTAATTGTGAAATTTACTTAAAATTTTACACATAAGTACTATAACTGAACTGTCGAAGTTTTAGTGGTAAATATTGTAATACAGTACATCTCAAATGCTCAGTTCGGTAGTTCAATTCTTCCCAGACCCGTTTCAGCATGTTTTTTTGAGGCTTCTCAATCCCTCAGATACAAACATTTTGTTTGTTTACTCGTCCCGTAACATGGAACAACGTAGCCTCCTTATCACTAACCTAGCCTCATCACTGAAACTCACTTAGTTCAAAATATCATCATCACTGCAAAACTCTTGGAATGACTCACAAAATTCATTGCGGGACTTGTGATCATTAGGTGTTAAATGTTATAACAACTGCACTCGATAGGGATGCAGGTGTAAAAGCTTACGCACTACGTGCCACACAGTTGTTCGAGACATTTGAAGTTCTCGACCAGCTCTCTCTGTAGACTTTTGAGGGCGCGTTGAAAACAAGCTCGAACTCTCTCGACATCTGCCTCAGACGTGGAAGACCAGACGATTTTCCCTTGCAAAAGCATCCTGTTGTCTTGAATTGTTGATATCAATTGCGAATGGAGTTCTTTGGTTGTGGTTCTTTACGAGACACTCACAATAGGCTCGCTAACGTGAAATTGTAGGATGCAAAATGCTTAATCCGCACCAGGGGCAGCCATCATGAAAGTTATCACTCTGCCACCTGGCGGAAGAACCTCGAATTACTACGACCGTGCTAAACAAAACTCGAGGAAGTGGTCGAAAGTATGTCAATACAATTATAATCGTTGAGAACTCATGGAACGATTTCTTATCGTTGAAATCATTTTGAAACACGCTGTATAAATGCCAACATGCGTGGCAAAATGGTTACCACAGAGTGCTACGACGCCAGAAGTCCTTGGATTCAATCCTGGGACCCTTGACGCCGTAACGGAGGTCTGTACCGCAAAATTTATTAACTTTTCAATGGCATTCAAATTCTAAGTTTGAATAAGTCGTACGATAAAGCAATTTTGGTTTGCGTATTCATTTTTTGTCCCATTTCGATAGTCTCGAACGATAACAAGTCTTGCTTTTATAGAGGTATGATTAGATCTTAGTCCACATAGTCCACATAGAACTAATACCTGCTGGTCAGAATTGAACTTCCCTTCTCAGATCCATCTGGACCCCGTTCTGAGCATTGGATTGTGGTGAAACGTTGTACAGACGCTACGGAGATTACGGGGAAGCGTACGCTGACGATAAAGATAGTTTAAATTTTCACCACTTGGGGAAATGTGGTGCTTGATCTTCTGCACAGTTAACAACATCCTGCTGCTGCTGAATCATTGATAACGCTTCCAAAGAGCAAATTACGTCGATGGTGCATATTGAACACTGCTGTCTTGAAATGAACTAAAAATAAAGTTTTCCATCACTGACTTCTGGTTGATTTATATTTCAGCGCCACATTTCCACCTGGTAGTGAAAATTTTAACTATTTTTCATCTGCTTCTAATTCTCTATAAATACATATCATGTTTTTTTTTATTAACAAAATCATTTTTGTTGATTTTTTATTAAAATAGATTTTATATTTTTTTAAGAAACACGCTTAGAATTGCTTGTGTGGTTTATGGCACCATAGATATAGTTACATATATGTTTATTACAGAAAGCTTTTTTCTAGTAAACCGCCCTGTAAAATATTTGAACAGTTTGATTAAACAAGCAAAAAAAATATGTACATATATATTTTTCTGTTTCTGATACTATGCTTACTATGGAAATGTTTGTTGAGTGTGTTAATGAAACTATTATAATTTCAGCAACTTTTCTTCCAGTGAAAATAAACCATTCTTGATGTACTCTAAAATTATAACTTAAAATATTAACTTAAACATTACTTAAATTTCTTTGTAGCTGAATTTAGAAGATTTTTTTTAATGGTAATGATAAAAATATCAGCTGCCGTGTTGATTTACAGTTTAATTATATTAACACATTTTATGGTTTAACATGATTAGTATTTTGCATATTATTCTACACAAAATGTTTGCTATTTTTCCCCATAAAATATATTGAATTTTAAATCAAAATAAATATGTGCTTCCATTTTTCTTTCATATGAGCTTCACACCATCAGTGTATTTTATTTCCATTATTTTCCTTTCTTAGAGCATAATAAACACCATTAAATGATTACGAGATTAATGTACTTTCACCAAAAGTGCTTCTACAAAATCGTCATGTACATTATTCTATAAATTATTTATTTAAAGTAATTTAAATCAGTGTTTGTTTTAAATCACCTTATTTAAATCAGTCCACCTTGTCTGCATAGCTTCTGTATCAATTGGATACTTCGAACGGAATCCAGATGTCTCTGACTAGGGGAACTTATATTCTAACCAGCCCGCCTCATGCGGTTTGGGAGAAGAGTAATTTTGTTTCTTAAATTTAAAGACAAAGTATTGAAATCTAACATAGTTTACCAATCCACAAGTTATAAGTATCTGCTTGTGTATACGGTTCTTGTTATACACCATTATCTTTAGGACGCTTTTGCATTATTTAACATCCACGTCAAAACACATCCCTAATTTCTCGAGTGACCTCACTAGAAGACAGATTTAACGAACGAGGGAAGACGGCGTTTCAATTACGATAACGTTTCCACCAATAATCTCGCATGTCTAAACCTGAGCGTGATAAACTCTACTTAAGAAGCAATTTGCATTCCCAAGAAGAGTTTCAAGACGCTAAGACTTTGTGTCGTAGGAAGATTTTCGCACAGAGTGACATCTGGTGGCATGGACAGGTATTACAGATTACGTGGAGCCGCTTCATGAATATTTATGCGGGTTTTCTGTCCTCCAAACTTCCTGCTCGGTTCCTACCTGGCCGGGCTTTAGATCTTGAAATATGTTGGCAAGGAGTGGAGTTCGAAGCGAACTTTCGTCGTGTAAGTGTAGTCGGATACCTTTCAAAGTTTTTGTACTTATTTTCCTACGTATAGAGGGCGATGTTTTTACAAGTTTGTGAATTACAAATTACGGAGAGTGTTTCTCAAGTACACACCAGGTAGCATTTCGAACAAATTCATAGAAAATCTTTCTCATTTCTAGTTACACGTATGATGAATTTATGTAATGTTTGTGTAAACTCCTAAGATCTGCAACGGTAGGAAACACAAATATTAATCGACAAATTGTCTATGAATATATTCATGCAATACATTCATGCAAATACCTGTAATTGTCAAATTGTCTATGAATATATTCATGCAAATACCTGTAATTGTCAAATTGTCTATGAATATATTCATGCAAATACCTGTAATTGTCAAATTGTCTATGAATATATTCATGCAAATACCTGCAATTGTCAAATTGTCTATGAATATATTCATGCAAATACCTGTAATTGTGCAGCCAGGACGACAATAGAGAAACTACACATTGTCCAAATCAAAGCAGCAAGGATAATCAACGGACACGACAGATATACAACAAACATCCAAATACAGGAATACCTGGAGATAGATCCAATTGAAGAGAAGCAGCCGAATTCTGGGACAGTCGTAGACGGCACAGCAACTCCGCAGTCAACGAAATTGGAACAGCGGCCATCTTTAATCTCACGCATCGTACCCCTCGACCACATCGAGCCCCTAACAATTAGAAGAAGACCAAAACCTTGAGTGACAGTAGCAGAGGAAAATAAATCAAGACAAAATAATCGCCAATTGAAGGGGGAAATATTCAAATAGGAGTAAAGGGAACAGCACTCCAACATAAAAAAACAAGAAAATTCACTTACTCACTCACTGCAATTGTAATGTAATTGTATTAAGTAGGAACGGAGCGTATGAGGATACTGAACAGGTACTGTGATTCAGTAATCAGCTATATAGATTGTGCCTTTGTAATCAGTCTTGAGTTCGTTTCCCGGAGGTTCCAAATCATAGATCTCGTCCAGATCTGAACATAAACTTGATTTCAAACCAACTAACTTATTGTTAGTTGCCCGCATTTGCTCCGCCCACTCACTTTCTCCCCTTCTCTACCATTATGTGCGGCGTTGCTCTAGAGAATCGTTGGACGGACTGTAGGCAAATGCACTCAAAATACACCTTAAAAATTGGACACTTGATACTTCTTCTCCCTTTACTGGTATACGTATGTTTCATTCAAAAACATGGATGAGAATACGTATTTCGGAGCGCCGTCCGAAATGTTGATTGTCCAAATGTTTACCTTCATCTACTTCTGAAAATCACGGAGGAGAAGTTGAATTGACGGTAAATGCAACTGCTGTGTGGGACGTGGTTTGTCTTGCTTCAATGTTTTATCAGCTCCTCCTGCGCGGCTAGTAAAAGGCAAGAGACGTCTCTTCAGGAGAAAACTCTCTCTTATTTTCTGAGCAAGGAATCGTTGGAGAGAGTCCAGCTTCAGCCGACGCAGACACGTGTCTGTCTTTCCGTCAAAGGCTTCTTCTCAAAAATGAATTCCTGTGCAAGAACGGAATGGGATCAAAACTAATTTTTGGTAAGGATCCTCCTCCGACGATGAAAATAGACCAAAAAAAGGCAGAAGAAATAAATGTAGAGTTGTAATCTGATGCACGTGAAACAACTGTATTTTTAGATGCTGGTCGACTACTGTAATCTGCAAAGCCCACTCTATGACGTATGCAAACAAACCTTGAGGTGTATAGAAACCTACATTAGAACATAACTGCTTTTCCCCTTTGCTTCGGCAGTTTAAGGGAAGCCGCGGTGGTCAATTGGGCCTCCGTGGCGGAGTGGTTAGGACAGCGCTCTACGACTCCAGGGGTCCCGGGTTCGAATCCCAGGTAAGACATGGTTCTTTGTGTTTGTCTCAGAATATAGAGAAAATTAGAGAAAGATGATACATGTGAATATTGAGAATAATGATAAACGGGGGGATACTACCGTTTAGGTATATTCCTTTTTAAGAAAAGGCGGTATGTCGTCTGACTGCCACATGGGAGACTCCGGTTCGATTACCGGGGTGGGCGAAAGTCGAAATCTAAGATAGGAATTTTTCCGGCTTTGTCCCCGCATAAATCGGCTCTGTGGATCACCCAACCTCAAATCAATGAGTACCTGGGGACAATCCTGGAGGTAAAGCGAGCCGGACGTGGTACTGATCACACCACCTCCAAAAATGGCCGAGATCGAGAATGTGTGCGGACTTACCCTCAACATCCCCTAAATGTGCCTTCACGGCACGAGGAACTTTACCTATCCAGGTAATTTTTTGAAATCTTAAGTCCTAATTTTAAGGTCATTTATTGAGATTTTTTAAAGACCATCAATATGCGAGTCCTAGCTATGAGGTACTTGTGCCAAGAACCTGATTAAGTCTTCAGGAAATCTCATCAAACCTGTGGGAATACCTTGGGTTGGCAACCCTGCGAGGAGTATGCCTGGGGTGGAAGGAGAATTCGCAAGGTGCGTAGTAGGTGAGCGAACGCATCTCCTCCCAATTTCCGTGTGAGATATTGCTTCCTGACGAGAACACAGCTCGAGGGTCGCAAGTTTTAATCAGTTCATGGTGTCCCCGCTTTTCCTCAACCCCAAGCCGCGGCCATTCTTTCCCGCGCAAGGGTTTATGGGAGACTGTCGCTGGGCGTCATAAACAGAGACGACTCTTTTGAATAAGCCCATGTGTCAAGAGGAAACCCGGGTCGTCGAGCACGTTAGGAGTTCATACACGCTCGGTCGTTACTTCGACTTTCCAAACAGGCTTCACAATTATTACATGCATGCGGCGTTTTACGATATACACGGTGGAACTCCCATAATTCCAAGAGGAAGAGGGAAGATAAAAATAAACGAGACGGTTAAACGTGGATGCACTCTTGCATCATGGGAGTTTATTGTTATTTTCGAACATTGTTGACGTTATAGGTGAGTACGAAAGTGCTTTATAGCTGAGACGATAATGCTGTGAACATTTTCTGACAATATATGACCTGGTGAGACGAATAAGGCTTATAATGGAGTTTGCATCGTGTGAAACCCAATAAATGATGGTATGGTTTTTGATGGTGGTTTGGGATGTGCATTTATTGTTATTTCTATGAGTGTATGGGTTGAACAAAAGCAGAAAAAGACAAGTTTCTTGCCAGAAACGGTCTAAAATAAAGTTCGAAATATAATTTGGAACAAGACAGAGATTCAACAATTGTTTTGAGTGAATTGTAGACTTCCATGTCCCTTTTTCTAAGGCCTGAAGTGAGGGGTTGACAAGACGAGCTGAAGCCTAGGGAGGCATTCAAAGCTATGTTTACAGACGACAAAGTCAGTATATGAGACTGAGAAATTTACACTCGCCAGAAGTAAGAAAACATACAATGTGTTACTCGACCATTGTTTGCATTGAAGATTTTCAAGTTATGAAATTACCCCTCTATACTTCCTTTGGGGGATTACCACATGAAAATGGATGTCACCATTCAACTCGACACATGACGTTCCCTATTCGACCTCGTCACGAATATCTAGAACATATCCTTTTCAATTTATGAAGTTGATACGAAGTTACAGACTTACTCTGTGCGTGGATATACATCTCATATTATCCTTACTTAGTGACATTCTCAACTTGCACGGGCCGGCCCCCGTGGCGGAGTGATTAGAATCGCGCTACGACGTCAGGGGTCCCGTGTTCGAATACCGGCCTGAGCATGGATGTTTGTGAGTGTCTATTCATCAATTTCATCATATATTCACCCATCTTCATCTCCGCAAATAGCCAAAAGTGGCACAAAAGCGAAGTAAAGTTAATCAAACCAATCAACTTGCAGTAGTATTAATACGTTTCTAAAGATGTTCTTCAGATACTAAGACATAACTTACATATGCTGAATTTTTTTTATACATCTGAAATGCAAAATGCAAACCTTTAAGTATAATCTATATTATTTTTCAAATACCTCTTCTTCGTATCCTCACTTCAAAAGTTGGAGAATGTAAATATTACAAACCATGCCCTAAGAAGAAAATACAAAGGATGCTAATCGCTATTAACAAAAAGTGGAGGAAAAGCGACGCCAAATAACAAAATTCACATAGAATCCGGTAAGTAATGGCTTCCGATCTCGCCACTAGGATTCTTCAGTTCGAATCCCGGCTAGGTCATGGGTGTTCTTTATAAGTGTCTATTGATTAATTTCATATATTCGCCACTCATTCTTTTCGTCGCGATTGGCCGAAAGGTGGTAGAGAAGCGACGCGAAATATCAAAACATACAAAATACAAGACATGCTAGTACAAATGGTGGATGATATGTATCTATCAAAATAAAAACTTAAGTTGTTTCCCCGTCGTCATTTGCACAGTATCATGAAGGTACACAGGAGAATGTGGTGTTGTTGGTCCACATATTCACCATCCCGCCCATCCATGGAGGTGATGTAGTCACCACCACGTTCTAGGCACTGTTACTACCTCCCCCCACAGGTACAGTCACCGCAATAAAAACGCGACATCTAGATCCTTAAATACTCGCTTTCCTGCAAGGCGTTTTGTGTGTTGTCTAAATCTACTTCAGTGGTAGAAGTTGCTAATGAAAATATGCTATTAAAATCCAGGTATCGCCTTAGAGTTAGGCAACACACACAACGCCTTGCAGGGAAGCGAATGTATCAGGATATAGGTATGATAATTTCATTGCCCGTTATTGTACCTATTTATTACCGACTGGGAGAACCTTAGGGAGATTTCACACCGCTTGGAAGCCAACACTCAGTAATCAATGGAACCTTTCGAACCGAAGAGACACGGCGAGATGCACGTGTCGCATGTCGCTTACGTGCCTCTCGGACTGTGCCGTTTTCTCAATACCGTGCATCGTGTTGCTTCAGTTTGTTGTTCGCGCATGCGCAGCGAATGCTTCATTCTAACGAGCTGTATTTAGACTCTAAAAGAGAGCCCAACCGGCATTGTGTGTGATCCTCTAATTTGTTGATATAATAAAGTATCGATATGTACAATGTTTTAACAATGTTTTAAGATTTAAACACAACGTTCATTTCGCTTTATCAAGTTTTTTTGATGCAGTTATCTATCGGCTGTAATTTGCCTTCAACGTCGTGAAAAGAGGCCGTGTTTTGGCCATTTACCTGACTGCTTTTATTTGAAAAAGTCAGCTTATGGAGGCACTTTAGTCCAAACTATATTAGTCAACATGGTAAAGTACTCTAGTGCATTGTTTTTCAACCACCGGACCTCGACCCGATACCGTGCCTTCGTATCAACTATACTGAGCTGTGAAAGGTTCTGCTGAAAGTGGTTGACAACTATCATAATCCCAATATCATATTTGAGTTGTGAGTTTTCGTCTTTGAAGTCCATTTTATGCACAAATAGACTAATCAGAACTGGATCTGCCCGGTGCCTCCCCGGTTATCGAACCCGGGATCACTTAATTACAAGGAGACGACGTTACCACTTTGTCTTCCATATTTTTATATTTGTCAACAATCCTACACACGTAATCAAACTATTGTTACTCTTATTATTATGCTAGAATTTATTTATCAATATTTAATTTCATAGGTACATGTTAATTCATGCATAAAATCTTCAATACTGTAAAGATTTACGAGGAAAATTCTTCGGCTAAGGGCATTGACTTAAAAAAAATACCGTGACATGGTTTCACGAAGGTTGAGAACCATTTCTCTAGTGTTTAGGTATTCGCTTTATTCAGGCTGAAAAGTCTAGCGTATACAGTTTTAGGTCAGTGCATATTATTTCTCAGTTTTCTCATGCACAACATGCCTCTCCCAAGTTTCAAAAACTTGCACAAAATTTACAACGCAGTTTACATGTAACAATGTCTCTTGTTACGTTATTTTCGGGTGACTATTAAACTGATTAATGCAATTATATCGGTACCATCATGCAAACTGAGCAAAGAAACCAGTGTCGCTTGCCGCGTGCATCTTGTCTCTTCGGTGTGAAACACTCGTGTCGCGTGTTGCATGTTGCGTGTCGCGTGTCGCGTGTTTCTTTGGTGTGAATTCTCCCTTAAAGCCGCCTTATGCAGGTACAGGGCCGAGAATATTCCCAAACTAATAGCACCCATCTTGGAAATCGAGCCCAGGTGTCCCGTGTGCCTGATAGGCGACCGCCGCGTTTTCTATCATAGTGTTTGGAAGTTTCGAGTGTGAAGTAAAATAGAGGCTACAGTCTGAGGTTCTTCCGCGAAAAAAATCCTAGTTGTAATTCTATTATACCCTATATTAATAGACCTTTGAAATTTTAGTTTTCAGTTTATGGCGAAAATGAAGGTTCAGTAATAACCAGTGATGTGCCGTATACTATAAGTTTACGTCTACATGCGTTGTCTACACGTAATCTACGCGTAGATTACATTGGGTTGTAGTTTACATAGACTACGTAGACAATCTAAACTGCATTTTCAAGGGTTTCATGAAAGGAAAGTGATATTTTCAACTATATTGGTTCCTAACGAAATTAAAATAATCCTATTTACAACAAAATTCTCTTCTCTTCTATAATGAACTATGGAAGAACGAAGAAGATAAATAGTATGCAAAAAACAACAACAGATGGCAGTCGCGACGTAAGAGTGGTCTATTTCCCTTAAAACACTAGAATATTTCCTATATTAAGTTTCTTCCTAGGTGAGAAATTGTTCGAATTTGGAAGAAAGAGTATGAAAAGTTCTCTTCACACATCAGCAACTGATACGTAGTATAATTTTCTTTTAATTCCACGATGCCCTTTACTAAGTTATCACCTTTCGCCATGTTGTTTACATAGATTACGTCATCTACTTGTATAAAATAGTCTACGTGTAGAATGTAGACTATCGTTGTTGACGCTTAGACGCACATCACTGGTAATAACCCAAGATAAACACTCTAGAGATCTAAGAAAAAAGATGCCAGTGGCGCCTTTCAGCGGTGACTGGGCAGACTTCTTGCGGACAGTAAATCATTGCAAAGATGGTTTGCTACCCGAGTTAATATCTGCCTATAATGTTTATCTGTGGTAATAACACTTTAAATTTCTGTAAGACTTACAAGAAACATCGTCCAAAGTTCTAACAATTTCGTGCAGGATCCCGGTATTAGAAGCTCTTACAGTCTCCATGTATAGAGTTGCAAAACATTTTGTTGGAGGAATTACGATCAGCAAAAAGAGGAAAGCATCTTCACAAATACAAGTAATATTCGGCCCCTTTGTTGAACATATCAAAAGGGCTAGTTCCGGGGCAAGTGGCCAGTAATCTTGTTCATGAATATTCCGCCCAGAAGGGCCGTTAATCCCTTTCATCTTGTTTCGAAGTTCTCGAGTCGAAGGGCGGAGGCCCTAGAAAGGAAGGAGCTCCCCGAATGAACTGCGTGGCTAGTTAGATTACTCCATTGACAAAGATGGGACGCGAAGCCAATGGAGTTAGCTGCACGAGACATGAGTCGCATTCAAGGTATTTCGCTCGTCAAAGGTATCGAACGGAATACATAAGGTGGATGTCAATATGTTGCGTTACCGATATACATTTGAGAAGCTATAAGGTTTCCTTAATGCAGCATGGGTGATCGGAGGGGACTAGTTGATGGAATTTAATTGTAAGGTGATTAAAAGTTTAGGTTTAATTAAATCTTACCAATGATGCATATTTCATGAAGTAGCTTTAAACTTACTTTATATTCATTAATATTACATGTACTTTGATCATTCAATAACTGACTTGGAAGTACGAGGGGAAGTCAAAAAGTTTATACAATTTTGCCACAACTTTTCTCAGGTTGGCCACACTGCCTTCATCGCTTGTGTGCTATAAGGTTATACTTTCGTGGTCATGTGGTCGAGGTTTGATCTTAATCGCTCCATTTTTCTTTCTTTTGTTACAGACTAAATATGGCCGCTCTACTGGCAGTATGCACCAAGGAAGAACAGCGATCTGTGATCCGATTTCTGTTGTCTGAAGATGTGTCAGGGACTGAAATTCATCGCAGGCTTTCAGTACATCTGATGATGTCAGAACAATCTATTTGGATGATGGGTGACCATCGGTTCATCAGAATCATCTCTCAAGCTTGTTGAATCTTCCCATCAGTGGTGGAGGTTGATGGGCGCTTCGTGTTTCACGCTTGTCCAGCAATTCTTAAACCTCTCGATGAACATATACACAATTCTACGTGGTAAAGCGCTGTCTCTATATTGTACTAAAAGGCTCTGATGAATTTCAACCACTGATATATCTTCAGACCAGAGGAATCGGGTCACTGGTCGCTGTTCTTCCTTGGTGCACACTGCCAGTGGAGCAGCCATGTTTAGTCTGTAACAAAAGAAAGAAAAATGGAGAGATTAAGATCAAATCTCGGCCACATAACCACAAAAGTACAACCTTATAGCACACAAGCGATGAAGGCAGTGTGGCCAACTTGAGAAAAGTTGTGGTAAAAGTGTAGACTCGTAAATAAATACATTTCAAGTATAGATTACAACATAATATTTGGCCAAAGTAACCTTTAAATTACTAAGTTGGTATACTTTGTGGCTGCATGTTTATACACTTCTACTAAGCTCTATAACTTTATCTTCAAATTTCCACTTTAAAGATAAATACTGAAACTTCATGATATGTTGTTCTATATTTAAAATGTGACCATTGTTCATAAATAAATGTGGACATTCCAAGACCAAACAGAAAATTAAAACTAAGTATAAAATATGAGAGAGTATAACTTTTTGCCACTGCAAATTCTTGATGTCTACTGAATGAAATTATCGGTTTACAATTTCAGAGGTTCGAATCGTGTTACAGCCATAGCTCTGAAAAGTGTGCTGAGAATCTAATGCGTGATCTCATTTATGTTTTATATACTGTTTCTCAGATTTGTTAACGTGAAATTTTCTTACATATTTGAAACTGCTAAGCAATCATCACACTGCATTAGTTGTATGCATTTATAAACTTTAGAATGTCTTATTGTGTAAATTGTAACAAGCATTTCAGAACGATAAATTTATATATTCAATTCACCTCTTTCCATGACACTGCTTTCACTTAACGATGCTTCCGTCTTCATTGTTACACGATGGTGTATATAATTACACGTATATATATTAAACTAAAAGCACTTCATACAATGCTGTTAAATAAATGCTTATTTTAAAATATAACAAAGAATATAAAAGAAGTTACGTTCGTACACGATTTTAGTTATTTCATTTCAATAACTTCCAAAATAGCTAAAAACGCTATTGAAATAAGGTCTTGAAGCTTGCCTGGCGACGAATGATGAAATTATTCTCTCTGGATATCGACCAAGTGAGTTGTGGAAAAGATTCCAAGCTTTCGAGAGGTAACGTCACTCTCACATTCACTTCTACCCTGAAAATGAAAGTGGCGTTAGCTCTCGAAAGCTTGGAATCTTTTCTAAAACTCACTTGGTCGATAGCCTGAGACAATTGTTTGAAATTGTTAGTAATATTTATTCTTTTTTACTACTCAATTTACACTGATGATTTAAGTACATAAATCTAAGATCTTGGTCTGGTACTTGTGACTTTCAGTGAGGTTCTCTGTCTCCAAATGAACCAACGATTTTACTCTCTCAAGATTCCTTCATGTATATAGTTAGTCAAGCAATAGAATGATATTACAAGGGTTGTTCAAGGTTGATCAAGACTTGTATTTCTAGACAGGAAATATACATACATAGAAGCACCAAAGTATGTCAGGTTTTCAAAGTATTCCCCCTTAACATCCAAACACCGTTGCCATCGTTGTAGAAGTTCATTGATGCCTTTGGCGTAGAAAAACGTAGGTTGGTGTCGTAACCACTTCAGGACAGCGTTCTTAAGTTGATCTGTCTGGAAGTGCGTCCCGACCAAATGTTCTTTAAGAGAACGAAACAAGTGGAAATGACTGGGGGCTAAATCTGCAATGTAAGGACTGTGTGGTAAAACCTCCCAGTATATATTTGCCAGTGTTGTTTGAGTCAAATGGGCCGTGTGTGGCCTGGCATTGTCATGGAGAAGAATAGCATGTTTCGACAACATTCCAGGTCTTTTATTCTGAACGGCGTCACGTACAACACTGATATTGACTGTATGCGCACTGTTACTCGCCGGTCTTGAAGGATAACTTGCTCAACACGAGCGATATTCACCGGAGTGACTGCAGTTTGCCGAACGTGTCCGTGCGGTTCATTCGCTACCACTTCCCGCCCGTTGACACCATTCGTACACTCTTGCCCGTGAGAGTGTTTGTTCACCATATTGTGTTTTCAGTCTACGCCAAATTTCAGCAGGTTGCACCTTCTCCTTCACGAGAAATTTCATTATACCACGCTGTTTCACAGGAACAGTCACACTACTTGCCGCCATCTTTGTTTACACTACTGCGCATGCGCCAAATGCGTCGAAAAGGATCATGATTACTCGCAAGGAATCATGGTCTGTCCTGCCGAAGTAATGCAGCGCTACATTGATTCATTAATATTTTATGCACGAAAGTCTTGGTCAACCTTGAACGATCCTTGTACTTATATACGGTGTCAACTAAACAACACCCATGTGGACCACGTTGAAATTCCAGGATCTTATTCTCTGCTACGCTAGCAAAACCAAGAAATATTTGTGTTTATATAACCGTAATCATCATAACAAATATCTCGCAAGGCGTAGAAAGCACTCCATTACATCCTGCTGTATATTGCAGTAACCAATGCGTGAACCTAGAAACGTATTATGCCAAACCCTAACTTCCCCATACCATGGTGCATTTACAGCTCGTTCAACGCAAAGTTCTCAGAGAAAGGAGGCGCACCAGACAATTCTTTCCTCATTTCCTCTTCCTTTTTATTTCTCTCATTGCCTTATAACTATCCTCAATTCCGAGAAGGACTTAATTAACCTCATTTCACGCTGGCACAGGTAGTTAATTGCTAGAGTAACCGCTTGAACAGGCACATGTGTCATGCAAAGGCAACAGTGTTCCTCTTACACTGGAAACCGCTCTTCTGTAAAAAATGTAATCGCAATTTGTTGGTAAGGAAACATAAAGGACACGTTAGCCCCCCCCCCCCCCCCCCGGTCCTCCTCCTTCCTCCTACAACACATATACACCGTACACACAACCTAACCACAAGCAGCTTAAAGGGGAACTACATAGAGAATTTACAATTGAAGGTGCAGGGGTGAAACCGGCAAAATACAATTTTCTGTCAGAAGCGAAGTAGTGGTAGCAATTCTTGCCATGTGGATGATGTACTTGACTTTACAATATGCTGTCGGTAACGCGTCTGACTACCATGCTAAAGGTCCCGGGTTCGATCCCCGGCCGGTTCAAATCCGGGAACTTTTCTAACGATGGAAGCGGCTCCGGCGCCCACCCAGCGTCGAATAACATGGGTACCTGGGGGAAACCCTGGGGGGTAAAGGCGGTCAGGGGCGTGATGCTGATCACATCACCCCCACTCACGACCGGATCAAGAAAGTGTGGGGCGTTACCCCCACACCCCCTATACGCCTTCATGGCGTGGTGCTATGCACAGGCGAACACTTTACCTTTACTTTTCTTTACCTTTTTCGCTTCACACTCAATGGCGTACATCGTGACCCTTAAGATTGTATTTCGCCCATAAGTTCTGAATACTTGCTTTTAGACTGAAGGGATCCGGTGTGAAGTCCTGCTGTCGCTTATTGTATTTTTCTTGTTGCTTCTGTCCAAAGACTCGCATAGGGAGCTTTGATACAGAAGCTACCAGCGACACGCGACACATGTCGTTTAGGAGCGAGCCAATCAATAGCAACGTTTCGCACCGTAGCTGCATGACAGGCCTCAAAAGCCTACGTTTAGTGGGGCTGTTCATTGCCAAACTTTTCCGGTGGCGGCGCCACCCCAGTTGTGTCCCTAAAGTATTTCGTTCGTCATTTGGTTGCCCTAAGCTTTACATTGGAGCGCGATGGGATGGCTATTCAAACGTTATTGTCAACGAAGGTAAGAATTTCTCGTGTATATCGATAATTAAAATGGGTGTAGTAAAGTTTTAAGATTATGTAGCAAGTCATAAGTTTCGGAAAATTACATTCTCCAACTAAGAATTAATACATGAAAGCGCAACGGCAGGGTAGCTCAAACCGGAAAAATATAGCATGTTTATGCACATAGAGTACTACACTAAACGTCATTTGGTTCGTCCGTAGCTGTCAAAAATACCAAAAAATACAAAAATTAAGATGATTTACACTATGCAATATGTTTCTTTCTGGTTGCGCGTATGTGTAATTCAACGGCGGAAGTTGGAATCGGAGATAGCACGAGAAACTCCCAAAATTATAATATATATATATATATATATATATATATATATATATATATATATATTTAAATTTAGTGCGTATATTTTACAAGCAGACATTTTCCATTGTATTTTCTTCCTTTTTTTGGAAACAATAATTTTAAAATTACAATTTCTGTAAATAAAATGAAAGCCCTAGAGGTTGCGAGAAATGAAACAGAAGATATAACTTTTTTGTAATAATTCTTATTCGAAAAATGTGTATATATATAAAACAGAGGGCCATATTTACTAGTCATGCGGTAAACTGTTATATCACTTAAAAGAAAGAGTCTGTTATTAAAAACAACTATAAAAATAAAAGTACAGTCGTACGGAATTATTATGTATTATTCCTTACCGGATTCACAACAATTAAGCACTTAAATTGTGAATATTGCAAGTGACATAAACAAGTACTGTGCAAGTTTTAAGAGTTTTTTGAGTTCGGATAGCTTTTCTGTTGTTGACGGTCGTCTGTTCAAAAATCTGATTTTTACAGCACTATCATGTTCAGACACACTTTCTGAGGTTAACATGAAATGTAATAGTAGCACCTTCAGCATCAAATTCCCCATGTATTTAAATGGGAGAAGAATTGCCCATGAAAAGCGTGGGGACACAACAGGGGTGCTACCACCTACAATAGTTTGCTTTGACCAGACCCATTGGTGAAATCCTCAAGCGACACGAAAGTTTCACACTGGACAAGCGACACAAGCATCTCCAGTCTGAACAAAGCATTCAAGGTTGTATTGATTACTGGGGATTCCCTTCCAAGCGACACGTGTCACTTGTCGCATGTCGCTTGGGAAGGAGGCAATCAACAGCAATGTTTCACTTCGTAGAGGCATGACAGGCCGCACAAGTCTGGTTCGATTGGTGAAATCCTCAAGAAACACTTGTTGCTTCGGTGTGAATCACCCTTATACCCTGTCCCGGTTATCTCTGGAGGAAGGCCGAGCATAGTAGCAGAGAAGGAGGGGAATCGAGTGGGAAGAGCGAAGCAGTACACGCTGCTGCGAAGGCTGGTAACTGCAGTCGTCCTTCTCCACGCATTCCGTTCCCTCCCTACGTCTTCATTAGTGGTGCCACGTCCTCTGACGTGAGCATCTACCAGCTTAGCACAGGGTAGAAACGATGAGATACCTACCTCTGTTTACAAATCAGGGTGACTAACACTACGAATATATGGAAAGAAACAATAGATTTAACCCACTACGGAGGGTACAATTCGTAATGTATTCTTGAATAACATATACAAATACTTTGGAAATCTTTTCATACAATATTTTTCTTCTATTTTTATTTCTTATTAATTGTAGCCAATCTTCTTCTGTAGGCTTCTTCTTCTTGTAATCGCTAAGGCTTCTTCTTCTTATAATTGCTAAGGTTTCTTCTTCTTGTAATTAATAAGGCATCTTCTTCTTATAATTGCTAAGGCTTCTTCTTGTAATTACTAATTCTTCTTGTAATTACTAATGCTTCTTCTTCTTGTAATTATTACATATTGTGTATTTTTTCTTCTTTGGGCTTCTTTGTCGATCTTATCCAAATTGACGGAAATATTAAGAAAATCGATTTCCCAGACAAACAAAGAGAAAGTGGTTAGTTAAAGATCGCCGCCTGGCCGGCGCTAACCTTAACTTGGAGCTGCAATAGATGCGCCTACCAAAAGTGCTTGGGTGCCTGCCGTGAAATGGCTCTACACCTGGGAAAAACAACCCAAAAGCCGCACGAAACTTTCAGTTCGTGGGAACCGTAATAGATCCAGAATCGTAATTACAATTCGACTTCTTTACTTTTATAAACACAGTCAAAAAAGTTTTGCATCAGGACGGAAAATGACAAAAGATATATGAAGCACAAGGTTTATTGACAATGACAGTGGGAATACAAAAGAAAAGATTAAGAACAAGACATGTTGAATGAAAAGGGAACAAAAAACGTACAATTTTCTCAGAAATGTGTTTAAAACGAAAATGGCACAATTCATGATGGAGGTGAAAAAACAAAGAACTGTCACAAGAAAACTGTTCGTCATAGCGGATAAACCAGAAACATTGTCTACAACCTGGTGTATCCTCCCCTGGCTGCAAGAAGGTCTTGAACACGCTATGGCATACTGAGGATGAGACGATCAAGGTGATCTTGCGGTAAACGATCCCATTCGTCCTGTGCCGCAAGAAGAACTTCACGAAGATTGGTGGGAGCCAAGACAATGCAATGCAATGGCATTTTTTAGCATTGCCCATGCATGTTCGATGCAATACATGTAGGAGTTTGCGCTGGCCAGAGAATGCGACGGATATTCGCCGCCTACAGATAATTGTGCACCATCTCTGCGCGGTGTGGACGGGCATTGCCATCCACCAAGACAAATTCGTCACCAATTTCCTAATGAAATGGTTCCACAGTCGTCTGGCGAATGTCCCTGACATAACAAACAGCTGTTTGTGTCCCTCTAATTGGAACTAGGGGCGCTCGACGTCCGAGCACGATCCCTGCCCACACCATGATTCCTCCTTCTTGGTATGGATGGACCCCGTGGACACCACGAAGCCGCTCCTGCAGTCCAGGGCCTTGCCACACCCGTCCTCATCGTGAATCTGGCCTTAGACAGAGCCTACATTCATCGCTGAAGAGCACATGAGCCCAATGATCGGGTCCCCAATTTCGATGTGCACGGGCCCAATGCACACGGTCGCGCCGATGTCGTGGCAACAGGTACTGGCACCGGAGAGGTCTTCTGGAACGTAAACCACTTTCTCGGAGTCTGTTACGGACAGTTTGGTTTCACACACGCACACCAGAGGCTGCCTGGAGGGCATGAGTGATGTTCCTTACCGTCATGGTATTCTGTCGCCGAGCTGAGAGTCTTACATAGCGGTCTTGTGCTGGTGTTGTGACCAGTGGACGACCTGTCCGTTGACGATCTTCTACTGTTCCTGTGTCTGTATACCGCCTCCAGGTCCTACAGACATCGCTTTGCGCCACTCCAACAGCCCTAGCTACAGCCCGTTGTGACATGCCAGTCTGCAGTAGCGTGATGATCTTGGCCCGATCAAACTGCACTATCGTACGCCTAGGCATGCCTTGCACACAGCTGCACTCGCTCGCCTTCGCTAACTGGACACAAGGAACACCTAACTTACCTCCGCCGACTACCGTGGTGCTACGCTCGAACACACGCATGCGCTTGCCGACTCCGGTAGTCATCCGTGGTGATCGGTATTGCACGTCGACCACGTTACTTCGCACAATGAGCTCTGCTTCATCGTTTCTTGTCCGCTTCGACATGTTCCGGATGTTATTTTCATCACTTCTCGGGTGATGCAAAACTTTTTTGACTGTGTTTATAATGATCACTTATGCTATTACTGAATATTAATTACCCTTTCCACCTTATTTATATCCTGTTATTGTGTTAAGTTCACTTATTTCTTTCATTATAATTAGTATTAATATCTGCAATCATTATTCACCACATCAGCGCTTTCCTTTTTCCCTATTTACAATAGTAGACGTTTCCTTGAATGCTGCCATCTCTGGCCCACTTTCTAAACTTCTTTAAGCATCATCAAATACGTATAAACGTCGTTCTTTTTGCATGCTGCCAGCTATGATCCTCTACCTCAAAGGACAACAATGCAGTTTGTGTACGTGACAGTGGGAACGTCTAGCGTCATTACTTGCGGAGAGACTTGTTTCCGTTCGCTTGCTCCAGAGATATCTGGGACAGGGTATAGACTCCCATCTAACAGAAGGCGTCACTGTCACGTTTCGTCTACACACACATAAGCACAGCACAAATAAAGAAACAACTTTTATTCGAATCATTTGATAGCTATCGTAAAATGTTACGAGGCCCTCCTATGTGATGAATGGGCAAGCAACATTGCTCCAATATGTGTCTCACATCCGATTGGTCGCTGCAATAGCTGCGAAACGCTTGTATAGTTGAAAATTGTCTTACGTCGCGTCCCCTGTAGCTTTATGCGAGTAATTCACTGAACGTCGCACCGAGGAAATCCCTTGGAGAGGAAGCCATCGAAACGGAGGCCTCCAGAAATCCATCTTTCTGAAGACCAATATAAGTGTCAGCTGTACAAGGATTTACACGAGTTATCTATCTCGTCCCCTCGCCGCATCGACCGCAGAAATCCCTTTTTGACGATCCTTCAATCTCTATTCTCTCTCTGGCATTCTCTTCCGTTGGCGCTGGGATTTACGGCCACTGTTTTATTTTGCCTGTATTTGATACATTACTTCCCCGGGTGCTGCAAGGAGAAATGCAGGGCAGAGAGAATTAAGTCTTGACTACCAACTGAAGATATCACAACTAGTTTAGAAGCTCTGTATCAATTCTTCGCTTACAAATTGTATTCTTAACGTCCGCAGTTTGGAAACGGTTTAGAAATATTTATATACACACAGAACCACACAACTAATAAAATATGTAAACCCAATATGACCCACCTAATGTTTGCAAGATTCAAAAGAGGGAACATTTCTGGACGTTTACTGAAAATTAGAGCCAATTCCAAATAATAACATCTAAGCAAGGAAGATTTTATTAAAAAGTTACGTTTAGGCCATACTGAGTACATGTGTATTCAATATGGCCTACTCATATATTTTGTTCTTTCACATCAGAATATGCAACAGAAATTTTAAAGAAAGTACCAAAATGTTGTATAAGTGTATATTGATGCACTTATATTTTATTTGCGTAATGACAAATGAGATTTGCACAAAGAAATAACATTGTTTAGAAACCAATAAACAAGGGAGTGACATGTCAGAATTTGTCACCAAGAGACCATGGATTACACATCATAGTCTGGGCAAATGAGAGGTCCTCTATCATCCTTAGTGAGTTCCACACACTCTACGTGAATATAAGAGTAACAAATGTCCTTTACGATATATTCCTGTGTAGGCCATATTGAGTCCACGTTCACAGTGTTCTATGTTCCTTTATTATAAACAGAACTTTAGATTAAAGTCTAAACTAACTACATTGTTGTAAAGTACAAATTATGAGCTAAATTATTATTATTATTAAATTATAAGTAATAACTTCCATATGCAATATTTGATCACGTAGAACAAACACAATCACGAGGTTCAACTATTTCCCTTCTTTGTCTACATGTTATTGCACTATAGGTACAGCCAACAGGTTCCATCATGTCATTCGGACAGTCTAAATGGCATACTAGTGTCATCTGTTGAATGAACCTTGTAACTACTTGGAAACAGCAAATAGGCCATATTGAGTACTAGGCAATATTGCGTTCACGAACGTTATATTTTGACTCCAGTAAAACATTAATGTGCATAAACTGCAAATGATGCAGTTTTGGTGTGTCAAAATATACAAAGAAATGCATAGTAGACCACTTGCATCAGCTAGCGTTCCGTGTGATGCATTAAAATACATCAAGTGGGAAGATCAGACAAGATTATTTCAAAGGCAAAGGAATTTTGCTTCAAATGCACTTGTCACAACTAAATGTGTAATTTTGTCGTCAGCATATACAAATGGCTGTACATGTACTGGTCTCATCTTTCATTTTCCTACTTTGTATCTCCTAGTTTTTAATTTACATTATTTGATGACGTAGTTCATAACGATAACAAACAGAAAGGGGCTCATGCTGTCTTCCTGTTTTGCTCCTGTTTCTATCCTAAATTCATTTGTGCATTTCCCTGTTAATCTGACTGTTCCTTTCACTCCATTGTATACACTTTGTATTCTCTGTACAAGTACAGGAGATGTTACAATTTCCAACAGTGCATTCCATACTTGTTCTTCTGGTACCGTATCAAAATCTGCTCTCAGATCCAGTAAGGCCACATAACCTTCTCTTTCCTTATTTAATGCATTTTCAATGAATTGCCGCAGTGTAAATACATGATGTACATGTATATGATCCTGCGTCTGACGATTCTTCCTAAATTCCATTTTCTTATTCTTTTACTATGTTCTCCACTTCGTTTCGTAATTTAATTTCCAGCATTCTCGTGCAGACCTTCATAGCTACTGTAGACAGGCATGTAGCCCTGTCTCGTACTTGATTGTACTACCCTTCTTGTAAATTGATATTATTATATTTTTCTCCCAGTCTGTTGGTATGTTGTTGCTCTCCTATGATTCTTTACATATTCTCCACATTGACCGTATAACATCTTTTCCTCCATGTTTGATAAGCTCTGTGGATATTTCATCTGCACTGCCAATTTTCCCAGCTTTATCTTTTCTATTGCCAGCTCTACTTCAAATAATTTTATTCTATTTCCATCTTGGCGCTCACCCTGTACTCTCACCATTACCTCTCTGTTCATTTTCTTGCTACTGTTTAAACATTCCTCCATAGTATTCACTTCATACTTTTAGTACTTCATTTTTCTGTTTTGATGTTCCCTTCTCTATCTTCTATATTCATTATTCTCTTTCCATATTTCCCTTTAAGATTTTTGACGGTTTGCCAGAATTGTTTAACATTTCTTTGACAGTTCTCTTCCGTTTCTCTTCCGAAATCTTCCCAAGCTTTGCTTGTTTACAGCCTGCTTGGCACTAATTTTTTTCTGACTTGTTTCTGATATATTTTTTCCAAGCTTCTTTCTTCTTTTTATCTCCCCCTTTAACAGCATGCTTCACCATTTGTTCTTTTCATTGGTCTTCCTATTGTGTTAAGTTCACACACCTCGTCTGCTTTTATAAGCAGAGTTGTTCTTAACACATTCCATCTCTTTTCCAATGTACTTCCCCATTAATTTCTTATTCTCCTATGCTCAATTCTTCTGTCACTCGTCTTTCAAATTCTGACCATGTCCTCTTTCTTCTTAATTTCCTATACTACCATTCCGATCTCCCATTATCACAATATGCCTTGTACTAACTCTGGCTTTAACCACATTCCCTTGAAGATTTGTGTAAAACTTTCCTTTCTTTTAAATTCTTTTGCATCTTGTGTTTTTCTAGATCTAAATTTGCTCTTATTATTCAAGAGCTCACTGGTTTTCAATCTATCACTCTTGCTGTGTAATTTGCTTCTAAGTTAATTTTTACTCCTTCCTTAGCCCTGTTCTTCTTACTTATTCCTGAGTAGAAGAGTGCATAATTCTTATCCAGAATCATCTCTCCATTCCCCTTTTTCTTAGTTTCACTAACTCCTAGTACCTTTATTTTATATTTCCCCATTTCTACAACTATTTTAGTTTATTTCTCTGTTAAATAAGTAATATTCCATGTTCCAAATGTCGTTGTCCTATCCTTGCCTTGTTGCCTCCAATGAATCTGTCCATATTAGTTCCTTTGATTTCTCTGAATGTTTGTTGTTTCACTCTCATTGGGCTGCCTCCTCTGGGTTCTAGGCTTGCCAGATTTTCATTCGGGGTTGCTTCCCCTAGCCTCTTTAGAGTTCTCTTCCATCTGCAAGGTAGCAGATCCTCACTTTCAAACTCTAGTGAGATTGAGTTGCCTGTTCCGCCATCCGTACTGAGAGAATTTCTTCTCTGCCACTTCCGCCATTGAGGTCTTCACCGTATCCCTTACAAGGTACTACCATCCGGAGCCAGATGGACTAGGTTCCTCCGCCTCCTCAGCCGTTGAGATGACCATCCATCTTATTCCGCCTTTGGAGTCGTTGATCAATAGATTGCTTCTTAATCTGACTCTTTTCTTCTAGCTAAGCTACCGCCTGCGAAGCCTACGGCATCATCAGATCACGCAGGCCCACTACCAACTACAAGGTCCTGCAAACACTAGGTGGGGGTGAAGTTAGATAATATTTATTTATCTACAGTGTCTTTTTCTTCGGTTCAACCATTAAGTACGATTTTTAATGCTTTTCGACGGCGATAAATAGATTTTAGTAGCAAATTTTCAATGGCAACTTCTAACGCCGTAGAGTTAGGCAACACACATATCGCCTTGCAGGGAAGCGAGTCTTTCAGGATGTAAATACCCCATTTTTATTGACGGTGACTGTACGTGAAACTGCACTAACGCGCCTATTTGGTTACACGGTGCAACACCGACTCGTCTACGTCGTTGATTTGGTTTCTTGATTGATTGATTTGGTGTTCTAAGACCACTATATGTACAGTAAAACTAATCGGGACTGGACCAACATTTTAAAGTGTGATCCGAACCACTATGTGGCTCCACCGGGTATCGAACCCGGGACGCCTTGATTACAAGGCGACGACGCTACCACGGAGCCATCTGGGAGGCCCTCGTTGATTTTGTGTCTGCGTAGTATGCACTACGTTCTGGAGTGGTGTAGTGTTTGATGTATGATCATGTGGTGCGTGCTAACTAATCAAATTAACATGTAAAGCAACAGACAGGCATTTGTTGTATCTTCTGAAATGAACACCGCTATTCCTCTACTTGGTTGAACGACATTTCCTTGCAACAGCCTGACACCGGGATACACCTGCACTACACCGATTGTCAAAAAGTGCATCAAACTAGACGGGGCTAATATAAAGTATTCGTCATATCTCATAATAATACTTGACTTCACTTAATTCCTTTTGCACCATCAGGAGCATAGGGCTTCAGTGAAACGCCTCCATTTGGCTCTGTGACGTGCCAACTCCTTGATCTCTCTATGTTTTTCCTTTATCGGCTGCTTCTTCTCCTACTGTTCTCTTCCATGTCTTCTTCGTACATACTATTTTCCGGGCTCCTTGGGGGTTCCAATCTTAGGCTGCTTTCTGTATTGCTCCAGTTGGTTTTCGTAAGGTGTGACCTAACCAACTACATTTTCTTCTTTTTATTTCGGTTGCGATTGGCTGTTGTTTAGTTTCTCTCCATAATTCTTCATTTGATATTATTTCTGGCCACTTTATATTGAGGATACGCCTGAGACAGCGATTAATAAAGGTTTGTATCCTTTTCGTGTTAGTTTGTGTGGTTTTCCATGTTTCGCAAGCATACAGTAAAACTGATTTTACATTTGTATTGAAAATCGTTATTTTTGTCTTTCTAGAAACATTGCAGGTTTTCCAAATAGTATACAGTTGTATAAATGCCACATTGGATTTCTTGATTCTATTTTCTATGTCTTCATCAGAACCTCCTTCTTTTGTTATGGCACTTCCTAAGTATGTAAATGACTCTACTTGTTCAACCAGCTCATGACAAACATTCAATTTTTCTTTTCCTCTTGCACTGACTCTCATTTGTTTAGTCTTGTCCACATTAATAGTGAGTCCTGCTATCTTTGCTTCCTCCTGTAATCTTTTTAGTTTCTCCTTCATGTCACTACGTCTTTGGGCTAAGAAGCAGATGTCATTCACAAAATCTAAATATCCTAGTCTACAATTGAGTTTCCATTGTATTCCTCTTTTCCTGCAATAATAATAGAGATCAGATAACTTAATTTTCTCGCCACGTTTTCTTCTAAGAACACCAATTGCGTTAAATCTTCAACTTAGAATGCAACATATAAAATCTAAATTCTAACTCTGAGGCTCTCAAAGACTTTTTTACCATAAGAAGACTGTAAGAATGAAATAGGTCCTCCATCTTGATGTACCGTCTCTGGTCCTTCACAATGGCGATGGTTCCTTTTCTTCGGCACATGAATGCCTCGCGTCGGCACACAATAGAGGACCTCGCGATCAGTCGATTCCTCGGCCGTAACACGTGTCACTCTTTCTCCCCCCTTTCACGTTATTCGGTCCCGACTCATGTCACTACAAAAGGCCACGTCTAACATTATTCGACATGTTTCGTGAAGACGTTGCTCGCAATATATTCTATCCCGTAAACAGGGTGTTACAAAAATTATGCACTGTTCTTTTAAGGGGACAGTTTCTGCCGAAACAAAGCCCCAATCGATATTTATCGATCAATCCCTAAAATATTTTATTTCTGCAAGTAAGAAAATTCAGTTTTTACATACATATTGTGGTACACGGGAATTGGAAGAGAGAATGTTAATTTTAGCCAATGTTATTTTACAATTTTCATGTAAACACATCGTAGATTTGATTTGATTTATGTCTTCCTGAATAGAGGAGCTTTTCTTCAACTTTTGGCTAATCGCGGCGATGAAGATACGTAATGATATGATGACATTGATGAAGAAACACTCACATAGAACACTGATGTCCAGGCCGGGATTGAACCCGGAACCCCTGCGCTGTGCTAACCGCTCCACCACGGGAGATCAGCTTATAGATTAGAGTAAATATTTGAAACCTACATATATATATATATTTCAGTACTTCATGAAATATCGAGTGGTTACGACGCCAGACGTCCTGGTTTCGAATCCCGGTCTAGTCATACGTGTTCGTTGTGAGTGTCCCTTAATCAATTTCATTGTGCTTTGTGAGTTTCTTTGGGTTTATGTCCACTGTATGCATAGAAAGGCTAATTTGGACTGGACCTACAGTTTAGAGTGGGATCCGAACCACTACGTGCCTCCCTCCAACGTTATCGATCTGCAATATCATCACTCATCCTCATCATCGATATTAGCCAAAAGCGGCAGAAAAGCGACACTAAATTATAACGAAGCTGTAAGCCTGTACATTTTCAAGAAGCTTCAACCTGACCAAGGGTCATTCACTTGTACTACAAGCCGCTTGCTCCTTTTAGGTATTTCAAATATGCTAAGTCAAGTGTAAACATACTTCCTGGAGTATTGGTGTAACAAACAAGCTAACAAGTAAACAGTGAGTAATTTGCTAACATAATAGGAAGCGATAAACTTCCACCACACGTATCATTCTTTGGAATGAGGGACCGAACCAGCCACTCCTGATTGACTTATTGTGTGATATACTCTAAAATCTCCTTCATCCTCAGAGGAGAGTCTTACTCGCTTGTAAGTTGGCTTGATGGTAAGGAGCCAAGAGGTACTACTGAAACAAAATGACCTACAAAACAACTAGAAATGGCAAATAGTCAGCACTTGGATTTTAAAACCTTGGAACTTGAATCATACATGGTAAAATTAGGATAATTACCTGTCTAATACTTGAAGACTGATGCTTGTACTAGCTTTCTCCAGGGTTCTGGTTGCTTGTCAGCCTAAATCAGGCGGACTCGCCCTGTTCGAAGAAAAACCAAAAGTCCTCTTGACTATTCCCAGTCAATCAAAAGAGTGTCCCTTCTCCTCTATCGCTTTCGCAGTGGATACTTCCTCCGTGCCGATTCGTCAAGTCTCTCGCTTCCTATTATGTTAGCAAATTTCTCACTGTTTACCTGTTAGCTTGTTTGTTACACCAATACTTCAGGAAGTGTGTTTACACTTGACTTAGCATATTTGAAATACCTAAGAGGGGCAAGCGGCTTGTAGAAGAAGTGAATGATCCTTGGTCAGGTTGAAGCTTCTTGAAAATGTACATGCTTACAGCTTTGTTACGAAATAAAAAAATCAATTATGAACGGAACTATGATACATTAGTGCTAATATTTACATAATGCAACAATTTTAGTGGTATTTGGCTAATAGACATTTTGGAAGAGTTACCTTCAAAATATCCTTATTCAGCTAATAGAAACTTCCCTATCTCAGGATGGCATCCAATTTCGTCTAATGGATTATCAGCACCTGTCAACCAGATTTAACAGCTGTCTGCCATTTTAGGCGAAATGGGATATCCCGTTTCGTGTAATGCCATTTTGTCAAAACAGGTTTGAAGGGAAATGTTGCAAGTGATGGAAATTTTGTCGGCAATCATCGTAAACACAATACAAATTGGAACATGTGACGATGCTAACTACGAACAGTCACATGAGCCAAATAGTCAGGTGTTGCTCCTGAAAAGGAGCAATGTCACACAATCCAGCAGCCGGGGATGTTTGTTGTATTTTCTATAAGCTAGAGGAGATATGATTCCATTTGTTAGTGTATCTTCTAGTAGGCAGAGACGATCCTTAATCTTTAAATGACAAGGCTCTGTGATAGGACAAATTTAACAAGTACGTCTCATGGATGACACCTACCCTATTTCTGACTTTTAGACCCACAACTAATTCCAATTTTTCAAATATAGTTTGAATACCTTTAACTTGAATATCTCATGCCAAGTCCAAAGAAAATACGTCAATAATATCATCTTCTTTCCTAAGCTCTTCCTTTCAGCCGAGGGAGGTGGGTTACTAGATTCTTGCTTCTGCTTGGAGTTTTAGATTTTCTGCTACTCAATGGCTTGTCTGCCCATACAGTTTCCAATTCTATACCTACAGTGAAATTTGTATTATCTTCAATTTCCATATCATTTCCATAATTGACATCTGAGTCATTCGTATCGTAACCAAGGCTTTGAGTAAAAGTGGCAAGTCTGCTATTATCCTTAACATAGAAGGAAGCAGAGAAAGGAATGCTTAATAAGTAATTACTCAAACGTTAGGTGACTGACTGGAGAGACTGCTGTGGAATCAAGAGAGAGGGACAGTTGGCGAGTGAACGGAATTGTGATAGGATCGGGGTTGAAGAGCGCAAGGGGTGATGAGAGTAAAGTCTAAGAGGGTGGTCACATATGTGACAGTGACAATTGAGATGGTTGAGAGGATGATCTGTGGTGCTGCAGAACCTCCAGCGATATGCGACTTCTGATTGGCTCTCATTCCGGAAGTTAATCCAGTGTTCCCTCAAGGTAACGCTAGATGACAGGGTTGAAATTGACAATGTTGATTTAAGAGATCCATCCCAATAAGATAAGAAAGCCCTTCAAACAGAGATTAATTATGAGCACATTTTTTTCAAAATTAGGGTTTTGAAAGACAGAAAATCAGAACTCTTCTAAAAGTTAATGGTTTTCTTATTTAAAGTCACATCAGTGCAAACATTGTAAATACTTATGCATATACTTTCTATGTCACGTCCATGGTTGTGCATAGTTAGAGATCGGTTAGTTCATCGAACTATGCAGCCTAACTATTGCCTATTTTTGGGGGAACAGGAAAAGGTTTATAGTCACCTTGCCTTGACTCATCTCATCCTACAGGTCGCTAGGTGCCCTGGCTTGCCCCGAGTTGATAGCTTCCTGGAGATGAGGCCTGCTCGAAAAATGTTCATAGTATGGTTGATTATACAGAAATGAATTCATTTAGTATATTCCAAGATATGAAATTTCTTCTTTTAATGCAGTAATTACTTCGTATAAGCTACAAGCGCTTTCAGAGATACCAACATTATTATTCACGATGGCTTCATATTGATTTTAGTCACCTGAAAACGATTCAAAAACATTTTTAACATTTTTTCCATACAAATATATATTTCTTAGTATAATTTCGACAATTTGATTACAAATTTTATTTCTAAATAATCACGAGTCTGATCTTTCCATACTTATCCTGTAAACAGACAAACAAGGGACGACGGACAAGGAACATATAAACTCTTCCGGTGCGCACAGCCAATAAGACAGCGTTGTATACGTCTGGTTCTGCAGCACTCTAGGGTTTGTAAATACTACATCCGGACGAGTGACCGGTAAAGTCTTTCCTAGTTAAGTCCATATCGATTCAGTCGTGGAGAGTATAAAACCAATTTACGGTACTTGTCCATTCTTGCCATTCTTCTAGAGTGCAACCTCTCGCACATCATACTTTAGACCAATCGAGGAAAGACATTGGTAAGATGATTGATGAATAGCTACTCCACCCAAGAGACGATTTAGGGTATCTGGTTCGATCCCGACGCAACAATAAGTTTGCGTTACGCATTAAAAGTTGGTACATGCCTCCGCATCGCCAGCGAGACCCTCTTTGTGGTGTTCCTCTGTTTCACCACCTGAAATCCCTGAACTAACTCCATCGTCATTGCTTGCTTTTCTTGCCTTACCAGTTCATTTCTTATCTTTTCCTCGATAGTCGCAGTAACTGTGGGAATACAAACAGCAAGGCAGTGTCACACAAGTCACCTATTACTGTGCATAAAGTGGGCTTAAAACACCAAATCAATCAATCAATCAAAACAAGACACCTATGTACCCATGCCCTCAAATAATATGCAACTACGAGAAGATTAGATAGGTGGGGCCACAGGCGACTATATTCCTTTTCCGGAATGTCTGGAGTAAGAGAACGCGAACGCGTCCTGCGCGCACGTTGCGGTGTGTGCCTCGTCCAATGAACGCGCGGAGGGGAGGTATCGCGCCGGAGGGGGCGACTCGACTGGTCATTCGTGGTCCAGTAGTTCTGTGGGAATTCTGCATTCAGCAGAGCGCCGCATAGTCTGGCCCCGCCCACAAGCTTTCGCCTCTGCGCGTCGCTACTCCAGACATTCCGGAAAAGGAATATAGCTCCATGTCTACTTATATAGTGGCTAGGAAGTATACCCAGTGCGGATCTACCGGGTGTTTCAACAGAAACGCCGTGATTTCAAATGGCATTTTAAAATATTTATGATAACTACTCAAAAAAAAATAATTACATATTCTGATAGAGAAAACACAAAAGTTTAATGAAAAACATGTTCGAAATGTCCACCTTGACGATTTATCACTTCTTGCACCTGGTTGCACATGTCAAATATCTGTCCAAGAGTTGCACGACTAACTTGTGCAGTACAGTGTTCGATGTTTGCTTTCAAATCATCTAGTAATCGCAGTCCTCGTTTGAAAACCCCCTGCTTTAGGAAACCTCACAAGAAATAGTCTCAAGGGTTTAAATCAGGGCTAGTTGGAGGTCACTCTAAACCATTTTGAAATACGCGTAAATGTGTGTAGCGATTCTCAGGACAGGTTCAGTTGTATGCGGCTTAGCTCCGTCTTGCTGGAACCATTGCTGACGAATTGGACAACGTTTCCGACGAAGACCAGGAATGATGTACAGTATTCCTGCAGCATTTTCAAATAACTTTCTGATGTGACATAGCCATCAAAAAAGAAAGGTCCAATCAAGCCACGTTTCGATACACCACCATATCAAAACTTATTGTGCGTACAGAGGTGTCTCCTTCGTTCATGTGGATTATAGGTTGCCAAAAATTAAATTTTAGACTTTTGTCAATCATGACATATGCAAATTATTACTGTGAATATACTAAATATTTTTAGGGTCATTTGAAATGATGGCGTTTCTGTTAAAACATCCGGTACAAGCCGCAAAACCTAGCAGTGCGGGCGGGCCCGGAGACAAGCAAGCCTTTAGAAGGCCCTCAGCCATTGACATAGTTGGGTTTCGTACATGTGTATGTAAAAATAAACGTAGTTACTCGGAGGTACAGGAATGACTACAATATATACAGGTAAAGTTAAAGTTTCCTGTGCATATAGCCATGAAGGCACATTTAGGGTGTGTTGGGGTAAGGCCCTACATATTTTCGATCGATATTATCTTGGTGGTGATATGATCAGCACCAGGCTGCGGCCGCCTCTAGCCCCTTTGCCCTCGGGTACCATTTGATTTGAGTCTGGGTGGGCCCAAGAGCTGCTTTATACGGGGACAAAGTCGTAAAAAGTTTACCTTAGGTCCCCCACCCTAGATTTCCAGCGTGCCGGTCAGACTAGAATCCAATCAGACTAGAATTTCACGAGAAATGCAGTGGTGACGGTTTCTTCAACCTATATTTAATCAAGAAAAAGTTATGTATATTATTATATATATAAACACACACGGACGTGTATATGTGTGTATGTGTGTGTGTAAAGGTAGGTAGGTAGAGGGGGTATTTGGTAATATTTTGGGGGGCGTCCAAGATTTGTAGATCCAGCACTGGGTATACCACATGTTAGTAACCTAACCGGTTTTCATGCGCATGCATGAAAAACAGCCTTGTTATTCAAAGGCTAATACGTCTCCACTTCAATCTTTGACGTTTAGCCGAATTGCCAACTACAACCAGCTTCATTGACGCTTCATTTTCTGCTTGTTCTTGTTTTATCTAACAGAACCTAACCAAACCACGTGTGTGACGTCAAGGAGAGCTAGGGATGAATCAACCTAACAAAACAGAGCACGTATCTCCCTGTTGAGAAAATGTTAAATTTCGCTTATTTTAAATACGTGTACTTACCTTTTTACCAGTATCGACGAAATGGGATTTGGCGAAAAGGTAGCTACATCCCGTTTCCCCTAAAATGACGGGCAGGACATAAATCACTGTATATTGTGCTGATAAGCAAATAGGCGAAACGGGACTACACGTTTCTCAGTATTGTCCTGCAGCGGAACCTAATAGAACCCATTAGAATTTTTGAGTTCCTAGACCTTAAAAACCCTGGTTGTGAAACAGTGTAAGTTGATATATCGGAAATATTCATTGATCCGAAAAAAAGGGTTCCTGTACCGTATTGAAACAATTTGCAGGTAGAAAGGTTCTTTACGGTCCAGCACCGATTTACGCTTGCTGATTTTCTCTCCTGGACCGGAATTGAATTTATTTACAATCTCTGGACCTTTAACAACCCTACATTTTGAAACCCTTGAACCTGGTTACAGAAATTATTCAGAAGAAGAAACCCCTATGCACCATTGGGAATTAAAATAAAATTACCTTTTCCTCAACCGAATTTTCAGTGCGTGCAGAACATCTTTGTACGGAAACGCAATTTAACCGGACACTCAGATTCTTCTACGCACTTCCGTCTCTTCCTTTGGTATTTCCCCAAAAGTTCGTATCTCCTCCTGCCTTCAACCTTCCTTTGCACAATTCACAATGGTTGGAGAAGCTTTCAGAAAGCAAAGACGTCCTTGGCTTATTCACTTTGGAGGAAATCCGGAATTGCTTTAAGCTGCGTTTCCTGCAGGAGTGAAGAGGGAGCGCAGCGAAAGCAGTAACTCAGAAGGGCTCTGATAGACTTAAACCAAATTTTATTCTTGGACGACCAAAGCTGAGATGGATGTTTTCTTCTAGGAACCCTAGCCTCCACCCGCATACATTCAGGGGTATGCGCTTGTTGTAACTTATATTTACACTAGGACATCATATGCGTTGAATTTCGGTACCTTCGTCTTACTTATCCTCAATAATTCTTTATTACAGTAAAACCTCGTTAATCCGGACTAATGCGAGGGATAAGTTGACCGGATAAACGAAAGTCCAGACTGACTTAAATAACCTAAAAAAGAGTGGAAAGGACAAGAGAGAAAGAGGAGAGAAAAAGAAAGAAGAATGAAGGAAAAAGAGCGTGAGATAAAGAGTCCAACCACATTCTAGATGGAAGTAAATATGTTTTAGCCTTTTAGGTGAAAGTACAGTTTACAAGAGAAAGCCACCTGCTAGAATGTTCCAGAACAACTTTCTAATAGTCTGGAGGGTAGTAATGTTTGTGCATATATAAGTAGGTGGAACCGCCGATCCTAGAACTACCTTTTGACCTACTTTCTCACCTTAATGGATTTCTCGCGTAAGGCACGAGCAGTGTTGCCAACTCCTCACTCGAAAAATCACCAAGGTTTTTGTTTTACGCACTAAACTAACCTACAATGAGAGAAAAAATGGACAGAAAAAGCTCTGGCATCATTTTTTAAGCTATTTTTTATGCTAACTCGTTTTTTGACCCACATTTGAAATGACTTACGATATTTTCCTATAAGGCTGCCCCCCTTTTACTGTAGGCCCCCCCCTCTCTCCTCTTCCCCCCTTTTTTAGTGTAATCTACCACGACGTGCTAATAGGCTTCTGCTCTCAGCGTAATTTGTTTTACGCACTAAACTAACCTACAATAAAAGAAAATTAGACAGAAGAAAAGCTCTGGCATCAGTTTTTTTAAGCTATTTTTTACCTTCTGCAAATCTTGCTCTTATGCTATTTCGCTTTTTGAGCTACATTTGAAATGACATACCTATAAGGCTGCCTCTCTTAGTGTAAGGCCCCCCCTCTCAGTGTAATCTACTACGACCTGCTAATAGGCTTTTGCTCTCAGCGTAATCCGTTTTACGGGCTAAACTAACCTACAATGAGAGAAAATTAGACAGAAGAAGAAAAGCTCTGGCATCAGTTTTTTAAGCTATCTTTTACCTTCTGCAAATCTTGCTAACATCGTTCTTTAACCTATATTTGAAATGACTTACGATATTTTCCTATAAGGCCGTCTCCTCTTACTGTAAGGTCCCTCAGTGTAATCTACCACGACCTTGCACTCTCAGCGTAATCTACCACAATGTTTTGTTATTAAAACTCTCAGGTGTGATCTTCTACAATGTGTGTGTGTGATAATCAAAATTTATTTTTTGTTAAGGAAATCCCTGGCCCCCAAAAAAAGAAAAATATCCCGCCAGGGGTGCGTGGTGCCCAACACAGTTCTAATGGCCACGGCTAACAAAGCCATGCCTTTGTAGAGTTTCATGGGTTCTTTTTTTTTAAACCCCCCATGACTCCCTACAGAGGACCTCCGTGTGTAATGTGTGTGTTTTATGATTGAAGAGAAGAAAAATTTTTTGGTTAAGAATGGAATGTGTAAGAACTAAAAAAAAGTTTCCGTAGGGGGTGCAGCATCTGAAAGAAATAAAAAAATATCCTCAAAATAGTGTACATAATATGATAGAAAAATATAAAAAAAGTGTGAATGCAAAAATTAGTGTGAATGATTGTTTTTCTTTAAAAAAAATGATAGAAAAATATAAAAAAATGTGAATGCAAAAATAAGTGTGAATAATTGTTTTTTTTTTTAAAAAAAGTGGTGCAAGAAATAATACGTACTTTTTTGATTGAGAAGTCTAATGGTGCGAGCAGGTTTCTTCCTCGTCATGGCATCCCCATTCTCGGGTGTGGATGTTGCAGTCGAGTAGCCTCAATTTGGTGTCGCGGGGATCAAGCGCCACTTTGTTGATTGTGGATGTACGCAACTGGTCGATGGTGCTCGTGATCCGATGTTCGGTCATGCGTTTGATTTTTTTGTCGAACAAGCACGACTTGTAATCTTCTACGGTTAGTTTGTTTGTGCTCGAACGCCCCACCCCTTTTGCTTTTTTTATTTCGGTCTCGTCCTGGATTTTCACGGCGTACATTTTCGCTCGAAGACCAGCAAACTCTGTGATGATGCGGCCGTTGACTTCATCCTTCATCTTCCCGATCGTCATTTTCTGGCTGTCGTCGAAGAGAGCGTGATCTTTGGGATAATTAGAGAAGTCGAAATGCTGGCTCATGCTTTTTAGATCTTCGTATAGATCATCGGTGCGGATGTTGTACACGAAGCTGTCTGTGTCGGTGTACGCCACCTCGATCGCCTCTCCATAGCGTGGTTTCATGATGTCGTAGTGAAACTTGTACATGGCCAGCTTCGACAACTCGAGGATCGCGACTCCCACGGCGATTGGTTTGTCGAATGTTATGTTTCTGAGAGCACGTTCGATCAATACCAACGTGTCGCTCAGTATCGTGAAGTTCTTGTACGTGGGCTGAGCGACGAGCTTGTTTATTTTCTTCGGGTCGGAGACCAAGTTGATATTTCTTCTTTTCCTCGCATCTTCCATGCTCTTGCCGTAGATGCTGTTGTTCATCAACTTGTATAGGTCTTTGTCTGCGGAAGAAGAAGCTGATGCTCGACGTTGAGTGTTGCCGTCGATATAGGGCGCTAGCCACCTGGTCTGTCTAAACTTCAATCCCGAGTGCACGCGCTTCAAAACCAATCCATGCTGGAGGTAGAATTGTAGGAGACGATAATGCACCACGTAATTCTCTTTGCTCTTGAAGGTGAGCATCAGCTTCTTCTCCGGAGTCGATTCCATCACAGGTGCCATCGCAAATCCATGGTGTTCTCGATGAAGCGATGCAGGATATTCCAAATCTACTTTCAGGAAACATCCATTTTCATGATCTTCGCCCCATTCCAAACAATCTTGAAGTTCCTGCTCGCTCATCCATTCGTATTCTCCGATGGGCAGAGTCTCGGACATGGCATAACCATACAGGTTGTTCATGTCCCAGTATGCCAAGAAGTTTGTCGCTTTCTCTGCATCGAAATCGGCAACATATGAATTGTTGGCTTTGACGTATCGAAGGGGGCACTGGACGATTCCACCGCGTTTTGCCTCTTCGACAAACAAAAGTTGATTGACGTCCTTGATGAGTTCTATCTTCACCTTCGTGGATTTTAACATCGCTTGCCAAGAATAACCCGGTGTGGTGTAGCTGAAAGCGGGGTCCAAACCATATGCCGCCATTCCTCTCGAGCGATGGAGATGAAAACGGTCGCTCAATAGCGTAACATCCAGTTTCAGATACAGATCGTGATAGTCGGCCATGGTTTGACAAGAGAATGTAGACCACACGAGCTGAGCATGATGGTAGTCCTCTTCGCTGCAACGGGTGTCGCTAAGACGACTGTAGAATGCTTCTCTCGGTGGTAACGACGTTTCTGAGAATTTGGAAGCATCCGTCATGTATTCGTACGGGTAAACACCCTTGCGTCTCAACAGTGCTAAATGTTGGTCGCCGAAACATTTCCTGGTGGCGATCAAATCATCGTCGGTGAGTTGAGACGCGAGTGTCACCAAACTCGAAGACAGAAAGTTGTAGGAGTCCAAGAAGCGAATTTCTACGTGATTGCCATTTCCAACGTCCACCTTCTTGCTGAATGAAATGAATTTCTCGTTGGTGCGAGCTATGACGCTAATGGGTTGAGCGTCGCATCCCATCTCCTTTATGAAGATTTTGGCGTCGTAGCCCTCCAAATTGTGAATGAATACTGGAATAAAATTCGGTTTCTTGATTTGTAGATTACAGTTGTTACACAGGGGGGCTACGTATTTTCCCGTGTGATGATTGTGGTGGCGAATTTTGATATTTTCGAGGGTGAAGTTACATTCGCACGCATCACACTGAGAGGCAAGGTCGTATGCTTCCTTCTCTTCCTGGGTAAGAGGCTCCATTGCTTTGTCTTCTCTTAGTAGAGGAGCGAATCGTATGGCCATCTGTTTCAAGGTTTGAACAAATTTTTGTGGAACATCATTGCCACGATATAAAGTAACATTGCCTGTGTTGTTGACCATCAATCCAAAAGCGCAGGCTTCGTGATGTAGAATTTCGGTGGTGCTTGATACGCTGGGATTCGGTTCGCATGTGGCGAGTGGAAGTTGGAAACTTTCAAAGTCGGCGCATATCACCACGGGATGCCAGAGTAACGCCTTGTAGTTGGAAAATGTCATGTCATGAGAAGGCATTTTGATAGCCGTAGCCGGATGTTTACTGCACATTTCATGATGATCTCGGAGTTCTTCATCAGCATTTTTTTTCCCTTGACCGTAGAATATACTCAGGCATCTGTCGCATACTTGAATTTTATGTTGATGTGTGGTAATTTGACTTCCTATTAATTTTGGAAGATTCTGGATTAGACAGTAATGATAATTATCATCATCTTCGATTAGGAGTAATCTGATGACGCGATTACTTTTAATGTTGCTGTGTCTGAGAACGTAGATGGTGTTGTTTTTGTCTAATCCGAAGATGTGTACTGCTATACTTTCGTTTTTATCTGTCTTGTACTGTGCCTCAAATTTACTAATGTCTCGTAGATTTACAGGGTAATTAATGCCAGCCATAGGTTTTTCAAATTCTGAGAGATATTCTGGCTTGTTGTAGTGGTATAAACGATGTTTGTTATTATTGGCTGGGTGATGATCGGCAATGATGCACCACAAAAAGCATCTGTTATCTTCATTTTGAATGTTGATGATGGCTTTCTTACTGGCTATTTCCGGGGGCAAATTGATGTAGCTGGATGCTCCCATCGGGTTGTATCGTGCCACCTTCAAAGTTAAAGTGTGAGGCGAACCGCAAAGTGTCCAACCCGATCCACGTTTTTGGAAAGTCTCGTGCTTGTTCAACAAAGCGTCAATCATCTGGTTGCAAATGGCATCCACCTCATCGACGTCGGCGGCGTGGAGGCTCTTTACACCAGTGTAATGATGGAAAGTTTCTCGCTCTTTTTTTACGTTTTCGTAAATGACGGAAACGATGAGGTGGATTTTCAACGAGCATTGCAACAAAGCTTCGGTGATAGACGAAATTAACTTGGTTTTGACCGAGTGAAAAAAGTTGTTTAGATCAGATGTTTCTTCAGATCGGAAAGTCTCCTCGATTAAAATATTTCTAATATTTTCGCCGGCACTCTTCTGCTTTTTTCGTGGCGCTTGATCGTCAACATCGAGCTCTCTCTTACTTGATCCTTCCCCATGCACATCCTTCCGATGTCTACTCAAGTGAGAGATGGATATATATTTCCCACATTGGTCGCATGCACGTTTCGCTTGCTTCTTCTCCATTCTTTTGCTAAGAAAAAAAATGAAGTTACTAAATTGCACACATTTTTTTGTGGTGTTATTTATATTAGACCCCGAAACCCATAAATAATCTAGCATAGATGAAGTTACTATTTGTAGTAATTATTTATATTAGACCCCCAAGCATAAATAATCTACCATGGATGAAGTTACTATTTGTGGTGTTATTTATATTAGACCCCAAAACCATAAATAATCTACCATAGATGAAGTTACTATTTGTGGTGTTATTTATAGTAGATACGTTCTTAATTTTTTCTTAAATAACCAACATGAATCTCTTTGGTTTCCGAAAGCAAACAATGGAGACTGTACACCGCACGACGACAGATCATGAATTTCTACCTTCCGTATTAACTAAACTCAATGGTCTACTGATTGTTCATCTCAACAGTATTTGGACGAAATTGGATGATGATGTGGGCAAGATGTTTTACGTCTTCAATAACAATTTACATTTTTACGAAATTCCGATCGACGGGAAACTTCAAATCACCGTGAATCCGGAAAACGTAGGCGAAATCAAAATATCTACCGGCAAGAACATTTTTCGAATCAAGCACGACAAGATGCTTTCTAACATTACGTACGATGTGTCTGCAGGAGATTATCTTTACGTGGAACTCCTAGGAGATTACGACAAACTTATTCCTCTCTTCGTAGAATTACGAATCGTCTATCCTATTATAAATAACCGTTAACCAAAAATGCCTAACGACATTTTCGGCAACACCAAGCGTGTAGACCATGCAGAAGAGATTCTCATGTTGGACATTCGAGTTAAGAAGTTGAGGACCGATTTGATCGCTTTGCAGGAAACCTTAAACAAAAGTTTAGAGTCGGAAATCGCTACGCTCCAAACGCAATGTCTCGATCCCATTCTGAAAATCGATTCCGAACTGAAGACGCTGATAAAAAATTATGTCGACGTACCTTCTTACGACAACGTTCAAAATATACAGTTGAGCGTGGATTCGCTTCAAAATGATTTGGCCAAATTACAGCAATTTCAATCGAAAAATGAAGATTTGGAAAAATTGAAACTCGAAATCGAAGAACGAACTTCCGCAATAGAAAAGAATTTCTCTGAACTTCAAACCGTCGTGAACGATATAGACGCAGAACGCTTGCATGTCGTCGTTTCCAAATTACAAGAAGAATTCACCAGCACGTTGGAAGAAATTAAATCCAAGTTGCAGACTTTGGAAGATACCATGACGAACCTACCATCGTCGGACGAACTGCAGGTCATCGGTAAAAGCGTCGCGAACATAAAAATTCAATTGGAGGCCTATCGAGATTTCGAACACATTCAAACCACCATCGCTACGCTTCAGGCGTCCTTGGAATTGATCAACGAAGAAATTAAAAATATTCACGCTGAAGCGAGAGCGTTGACGAGCATTCAAGACACGTTGAGCACGGTTCAGCAGAAGATCGAATATTTAGAAAATTTGAACGTCGAAACGAATCTCGCTCATTTTCATCATGTACTGGACAACATACAGGGTGACTTGGAATCGTTACGGACGAGCGTGCCTTCGAGCGAAGATTTGGAAAAATTGAAAACGGCGGTGACGGCACTATCCGATTCGAGTGACATCAAAAGTTCATTGAGCGATCTCGAGAGTAAAGTGGCCAATCTCCCTACCTCCAAAGAATTACACGCTTTGAAAAGAAACATATCTCGAATGCTGAAACGACTAGAAACGGAAACGGCGAACGTGGAACAGATTCGAGACGAACTTGCTTCGTTGGTGTCGACGCTGCCCACTTCGCAGAGCGTCGCCGATCTTCACACGCAGTTTACAGAGATGCGAAGCATCGTGAACGATCTTACCGAGAAGAGCTCGAAATTGAATCAAGTCGAGAACCTTCAGAACATCGTCGTCAACATCAGAGATCAAGTTGGAGTGCTGGAATCCACGCAGGAATCGACGCTGGCCTCTTTCGGTGCCAAGTTGCAAGAACTCAACGAAAACTACAAGCAGTTGAACGTGGAAGTGAAAATCAAACCGTCGTTTTCTACCGTAACGGATACCATAGTCGAGCATTTGCTGCCCATCGAAAATAAACTCGGACAAGTTCACAGTAATCTGCTCGGCGTCGACACTAAATTCGCTAAACTGCATTCTCTGCAAGCCATCGAAATCAACAGCGTACCCAATCAACAGAGAATCTCCACGTTCGTCGAAGGTAACAAACTGTACATGTTGCATCCTTATCATCCGTACTACAAGTTTCTCCTCGATGGCACGATTCAGATAAACGAATTTTCGTACTGGTCTCACGGTAGAAAAGCTAGCGTTCCCACCATGACTTTGATATCGAATCGTGGTGTCCAGAAAGCAGGAAACATTCCTCTGGCACGTTGGAACGAAACGCGCAACATATATGAAATACACGAAGACGAAGATCTTACCGTTTTCGACGTGAGTGCCGGCGATAAGCTGATCATTCAAAACACGAGCGAAGTGCCACCCTCTTTGAATCCCATCACGCTTGTGCTTCTCTTGAAACGTAATCTCTAAAAAAAATGTCTAGGCAAGCCATCGTCGAAGAATTGCATAAACCTGCACGCCGCAACTACGAACGTTTGGCTGTGGTAACCAAGGCCATCGACGACCTCTGGCAAAGTGACCTCGTGGAGATGAGTAGCGGCAATTTGAAAAACGTGCATAAATTGAACAAGGGCAACAAGTACCTCCTCACCGTCATAGACACGTTTTCGAAATTCGCATGGGCTCTACCTTTGAAAGCCAAAACGGGGACGTGCGTCACGGAAGCATTCAAATTAATTTTTCGCGAAAGCGGCGGCAGACAACCACGGTTTCTGCAAACGGACAACGGTAAAGAATTTTACAACGCCGTATTCCAAAAGTTTATTCAAAAACACAAGATTCGACATTATTCGACCTTCAGTCACATCAAAGCCGGCATCGTGGAAAGATTCAATCGAACCTTGAAAACACACATGTGGAAACGATTCACGCTTCGGGGAAATTACAAATGGGTCGACATCCTGCCGGAACTCGTCGACACCTATAATGATACGGTACACAGAACGATAGGCATGAAGCCAGCCGACGTTACCAAGTCCGACGAGCAGCGTTTAATTTCTACAGTTTACTGTCCAAAGTACACACCCACGACAAAGAAAGCTAAATACAAAATTGGAGACCGGGTGAGGATTAGCAAATTCAAACGCACCTTCGAGAAGGGATTCACAAAAAATTGGAGCACGGAACTCTTTACGGTGGTTCGAGTTCTACCCGGAAACCGACACACGTATATAATAAAAGATAGTAGCGGCGAAATTTTGAAAGGAAGATTTTACGAAGAGGAACTCTCTAAAACGAAACACCCCGACACGTACCTCATCGAGAAAGTATTGCGTAGGAAAGGTGACAAACTTTTGGTGAAATGGCTGGGACTTCCGGAAACAAGTTGGATCGACGCGAACGAAGTGATCTTGTGAGTACGTGGAACGTGGTGAAGCGTCTACCGGATCCGGAAAGTCAAACGAGAAAAAAAAAGAACGGTAAGTTGCTTCCCGACAGCATCCGCTGTCTGATCGTAGGTCCTTCGGGGTGTGGGAAAACGACACTGCTCGTGGACAATTTTCTCCTCGCACCGAATTGGTTAGATTGGAAGAACAGGCACCTGTACTTGTTCTCGAAAAGTTTGGAGCAATCCAAATACCAGCAACTGATGAAACTGTACGATGGTCTGGACATTGCAACGTTTGCCTCGGAAATAAAACCACTCGACGATTGTCGTGAAAATTCAGTCGTCGTGTTCGACGACGCCATCCTGGAAAATCAAAATGAAATTCGCAACTTTTTCACGCAAGGTCGTCACAAAGGAATGGATTGTTTTTACCTAGCTCAAACGTTTTCCAAAATTCCAAAACAGTTAGTACGCGACAACGCTAATTTCATATGTTTGTTTCGTCAAGATCACACCAACCTCAAGCATGTGTACGATGACTACGTAGGCGGAGACATGAACTACAATCAATTTTCGGAAGGCTGCTGCTCTACTTGCTGGAACGGTGACGATTTCGGATTCGCTACGATCGACATGACGAGGAAACCCAACGACGGAAAATACAGAAACAAAATCAACGACTTTCTAAACGTTGCAACGTTGTGAGAAACGACGTATATAAATAAAGTCATGACGAAACGAAAAATCGAAGACGAAAATCTCAAGCTTCGCGATTACCTCGCGAAACGCTTCAAAGGTTGGAAATCCGAAAATCGCGGATTCTACGAAGAGAAGAAACGTCAGGATCAACCCGTGATCGATGCCATCAGCGGTCTAGGTAAAGAAATTAAAAGTGTCACGGAACAAAATAAAAATTTGATTAATGAACTCGTACCGCTCGCAGCTAAAAGTTACACCGTACCCACGCCCATTTCGAGCATTCCTTCGACACCGTTCGAACTGAAGGATGCACCTGCACGACGTCGAGCCATAGGCAGCACGTCGTCGTCTTCGGATAAGATCGAGTTGGGACCTTTGGCACGAGACTACCTGAGCACGGGGAAATTCGACAAGGATGAAGTGTTCGGATTGTATCCCAGCATGGAAACCAGCGAAGGCGGCGGTGTGGTGTGGAAGATTGGGAAATCGAAGGTGACCTTCGAAGGCAACGACATTAAAGTCAATTTAGGCGACAAGGATAGTTGGAACAGGTATCCGGGTACGGTGGGACTGTGGGAACTCGTCGCCAAAAAGCAGCCGAAAGATTACACCGACGAAGATTACCAGAGTTACAAGGAAATTCTGATCATGACGGATGCCTTGTACCAGAACAACGACGCCTCGCAGAATAGGGTGAAATCGAGCAGCGGCGAGAAGTACAGGAATCTCATCAAACCAATTTGGAACCAGGTCAAAACAGGCAGCGGGGTCAAACGCTACAACACGTTACCCAAAGAATTCGTTTGGGTGGACGACGTTAGGAAGCTCGTGGACCGATTGTTGGTGATAGCCGGCGAAGAGAATGCAGGCAACGGTAATTTCTACAACGAGAAGGTTGGCATCGTGGACATGATCAGCACGAAACTTTCCAACTTCATCGTGAACGACGACAAGGGCATAGGTTACCTCATCAAAATCATCAACACGCTGCCTCCGAAATTCTGGAACGTGGCCGAAGGAAAAGGACTCGTGAACGACATCATCAACAAGTTACCTTTCGAGATGCATCTACCTGGCTACCAGTACTGCGGACCGGGTACCAAACTCGAGAAAAGATTGGAGAGAGGAGACAAGGGTGTGAATCCGTTGGATGCCGCATGCAAAGATCACGACATCGCCTACAACACCACGCAGACGGATCTGAATGCACGTCACGAAGCAGACAGAAAGTTAGAGCACGCAGCTTTCGAAAGGTTCGTGAGTAGAGACGCATCGCTGGGTGAACGGGTCGCCGCACTAGGCACCACCATCGCCATGAACACGAAACAAAAATTGGGGTGGGGTATATAAATAACATACAGTAAAAAAAACAACATGGCTTGCATAACTGATTTGCCACCCGAGCTACTATCTAAAATATTCAAAAAGGTAGTTAACGGAGATGTTAATAAACTTGTAATCATGGCAAAAACAATGCCGGAATTTCGCATCCCTTGTGAAATGGTTCTCAAGGACCTTCTTCGGGAGATCAGCGGCCTGAGGTGCGGTGATCTCAACATTCTGCTTTCGGCTGCAGGGGAAAAATTAAACGATAGGTCGGACGAACTGTACGAGGCGATGCAGGGAAGAAGACAGTATACTGATGATTGGTACAAGTCTATGCAGGAGAAGGAAGATATCACTACGCACATCCTCGCGTTTTCCGAAGCACGAACTTTCTTCCTCTGTTAAAAAAAATAATAATATATATACGTGTCAAAAAAAAACTTGATATATAAATAACACACATCATAAAAAAATAATCTTCGGTATATATAAATAACACACATCGTGAAAAACAATTAAATTTCTCTCTAACACTTTGAAATTTTTTTGATATGACGACCGAAAAAATAAGTGATCTCCAAGCATTAAAACAAATGCTAAATTTGTCAGTCGAGTATGTAAAAATTCAGGAATTGGAAGTCGACAAACCTTACACGATAACTTCCGGTTCAATCGTTTCTACCCAGTATGGTCCCAAGGTACGCCTGTTGCTCAACGCACAATACAGTCTATTTTTACCAGATCGATACGCTAACATGTTATCCGACGAGAAGCTATCTATTTTAATCGAGAACAAAACTCGAATCGTGTACAAGGGGACAAAGGAACTTCTTGGCAAGAAAACGAAGCACGTAATAGAATTTGTGTAACGACTGCGAGGCCTTGAAAATATATAAATAACATACCGTAAAAAACTACACAAGAAAAAATCTCAGAATATATATATAAATAACATACCGTGAAAATAACACATAGAGCATCAACATGAAGCCCAAGGGTGTCGTGTACCAGATACCATATTCGAATCTAAAAAATCTAGGTACCCTCGATGGGTTACTCACCAAGAAACAACGCGAGAAGAAACGTTCTTGCTTGTCGAAAGGACATGGAATGAAATTGCTGCTCAGCACACCTCAATTGAAAAGGTTGCAGCGTTCGCGGAAACAGCAAAAGATCGGAGGTTTCATATTCAGCATCCCGGCCATCCTGGCAGCATTGGGGGCCGTTGGAAGTTTGGCCGGCGGAAGTGCCGCCATTGCGAAAACCGTCATCGACTCGAAGAAGAACAAGGCGGAATTGGAAGAACAGAAACGTCACAACCTGGCCATGGAGAAGAAGGGGAAAGGTATAACCAAAAAACAAAAAAGCAACCTCGATGCTTTGAAGAAATATAAAAAAAAGAAACAGAAGCACTCACCAACCGAGACATTGAATCTCTGATCGAACCGTTACAAATCAAACACTTCAGAGGAGTTTTCATGTCCTACTCGTTACCTTCAAGCGTGAAAAGAAGAGAATGTGGAGTAGTCAACTTGGACGGTCAAGAAAATCCAGGCACGCATTGGATATGTTACCACAAAAATGATGATAAAGCATTCGTTTTCGATTCTTTCGGAGGTGTTCCACCTACAAATTTAATTCATTATCTGAAAACGAGCAAAACCTCTATATACTACAACGACGAACGCATTCAAGATTTCGGAGACGTGAACTGCGGTCATCTCTGCCTCTCCGTGCTCGCGTTTCTCTCTAAAATAAATAACCCTACGGTCGAAGATTTCCAGAAAGTACTGTGGAACCTGAAACAGCATCACTAGGATGGGCGTGTTCCATCTCACGAGCGAATCTTCAATCTTGAAACTCACGTTGCACGACGACATCGTCTATCCTAAATCCGTGGCTCTGCGTGCATTCTACAGCATGTACCTCATACCTAACGTCACCCAGCACAACAACAAAATTAGCGTCGGAAGCGAACACATCGTCGTCACGCCAGGCCAATACAATCTTTCCACTTTGCAAGCTCAATTACCCAAAGGCACGTACCTTTCTCAAAATTCGGTCACGCACAGAGTGGAAATCCTGTCGGCGACGGAGACCGTGGACCTGGGCACCATGGGAGAACTTTTAGGTTTCGAGAACAACACAAAACTCGAAGCTGGCATCAAGCACGTGGCAACAAACATTCCTAAATTTCTAGCCATCGAAACTCTGAACGTACACTGCAACGTGGCAGAAGGTATGATCACGAAATCCTCGGACGGATTGTTAGGAAGTCACAAGCAGACGGGAATCATAGCCACTTTCAAACCAAGTTCCGAGTTCATGGAACCGATCATCTACACACCCTCTTCGCCGATCTATTTTCCAGTATGTCGCAACCGCATAGACGACATAGAGTTGGTGGTGACGAACGAGAAAGGAGACGTGGTGGATTTCGCAGGTGCCACTACGACGGCCATCGTGGAGATCAACATATAATAAATAACCATACATGTAAAATGGAGCAAATCGAAAGTTACGAATTGCAATCTTTCCCTCCCAACCGTCGCACGTTCGCCAATCTCAACGAGGCGAACAGGGAGATCGAATACGACGTGGACGTAGGCGATGGGTTCGTTCATCCTCACAGAGCGGACCTCTACCTTCAATTCGACGTGGTGAAGAAGGAAAGCGGAGACGCGTTTCCCGCAGCAGCAAACTTGATACTCGTGGACAACTTCGTGCCTCACCTGTTCTCGCAGGTGGAGGTGAGGAAACACAACACCGTCATCGACAGAATAGATTATCCAGGCATCACGTCGACGGCAGTGGGAACTTTGAAATTATCCAAAACGGACGCACCGTACTATCAGGCCGGGGGATTCGAAGCCGGAACCAAAATATCGACGAAAAGTCACACGGTGCTCTTTCCCATGCGTCTGCTGCCGGGATTCTTCTCGGACTACAAGGAGATCATGTGGAAGGGAGGACTGAGGGTCACGTTTCGAAGAGCGGCCAACGACAACGACGCACTGATGCGATACGCTACTTTGGGTCCGGACGGCACCACGCCGATAGCCAACACTCTACCCGAAGCAGCCAAGTGCGTCATCCTGAGCATGGAATTGAGAATGCCGGTGGTGGAATACGAAACGAACTACGCCCTCAAGTACAAAGCGGAGATCTTGAAAAGTCCGCAGGTGCCGATTCACTTTCACGGTTACCAGTGCGTGCAGAAGATGGCGTCGGGAAGTCACATGGAATTCGACGTGACGACGCAGTTCAACAACATACAGTTCGACATGCCAGATTTCGTCGTAGTGCTCTTTCAGACCGGGAGGGACAAGAATCAGGAAAAAGATTCCAGCAAATTCGACGACTGCAAGATCAAGAACGTTTATCTGAAGAACGGTAGGAACGAAGTGTTCCCGCGCGAGAATTACAACCTCGACGTGACCAAAAACGATTACCTCAAACTTTACGAAGCTTACACGGCTTACAAACGCGTGACCGAGGGAAGCGTGGACATGTACTACACCCCCAGCGAATTCAAAATCCGCAGGCCGATGTTCGTCATCAACACATCTAAGAGAAAGAAGGTTGTGGTCAACGATCGAACCAACATCAAGGTCGTCAGCGAGTTCCACGACGCGCTGCCTGCCGATACTCTGTGCAGCGTCATCCTGATTGCAGAGAAGTCCTTCGCGTATGACGTGAAAAACGAGAGGGTCACAGAGCAGTTTTAAAAAATATCGCCAACAAGCAAGAATAGCTTTTCTACATTCCCAATTACAAAATTTTTAATCTAAAAACACATCCAAAGCATTCTAATAGGATGCAGAGTGTTTTTTTAGGATCAAATCGAATTAAAAAAAAAAAAACCCATGAAACTCTACAAAGACATGGCTTTGTTAGCCGTGGCCATTAGAACTGTGTTGGGCACCACGCACCCCTGGCGGGATATTTTTCTTTTTTTGGGGGCCAGGGATTTCCTTAACAAAAAAATAAAAATTTTGATTATCACACACACACATTGTAGAAGATCACACCTGAGAGTTTTAATAACAAAACATTGTGGCAGATTACGCTGAGAGTGCAAGGTCGTGGTAGATTACACTGAGGGACCTTACAGTAAGAGGAGACGGCCTTATAGGAAAATATCGTAAGTCATTTCAAATATAGGTCAAAGAACGATGTTAGCAAAATTTGCAGAAGGTAAAAGATAGCTTAAAATACTGATGCCACAGCTTCTCTTCTGTCTAATTTTCTTTTATTGTAGGTTAGTTTAGCCCGTAAAACGGATTACGCTGAGAGCAAAAGCCTATTAGCAGGTCGTAGTAGATTACACTGAGAGGGGGGGCCTTACACTAAGAGAGGCAGCCTTATAGGTATGTCATTTCAAATGAAGATCAAAAAGCGAGGTAGCATAAGAGCAAGATTTGCAGAAGGTAAAAAATAGCTTAAAAAAACTGATGCCAGAGCTTTTCTTCTGTCTAATTTTCTTTTATTGTAGGTTAGTTTAGTGCGTAAAACAAATTACGCTGAGAGCAGAAGCCTATTAGCACGTCGTAGTAGATTACACTAAAAAAAGGGGGAAAGAGGAGAGAGGGGGGGGCCTACAGTAAAAGGGGGGGCAGCCTTATAGGAAAATATCGTAAGTCATTTCAAATGTGGGTCAAAAAACGAGTTAGCATAAAAAATAGCTTAAAAAATGATGCCAGAGCTTTTTTCTGTCCATTTTTTCTCTCATTGTAGGTTAGTTTAGTGCGTAAAACAAAAACCTTGGTGATTTTTCGAGTGAGGAGTTGGCAACACTGCTCGTGCCTTACGCGAGAAATCCATTAAGGTGAGAAAGTAGGTCAAAAGGTAGTTCTAGGATCGCCGGTTCCACCTACTTATATATCGTCCTGTTTTGTACCTTGTTACATTTGTACTTGGTGCAGAGTCTGAAAAAGACCTTGCGAGAAGGTTGAAACGTTACGTTTAGTTTGTTTTATAATAAAATAAATTACTCCCTTGGTCAGCATATTAAGTTTTTCATATCATGGAAACAAGGCTTAATAGTGTTATAAAAACAACAGTAGAAAGTGCATTAAAACTCCGTTTATGGCAACAAAACACGTTTATTATGATGTACTTAAAAAGCATAGGCCTAAATACACCTATAGAGTACAGTACAAAGTCTGCGGAAAACAGAATTCCATCAGTGGTCGACTGCCTTTTCTTTGGGAAGTTCTCTTGTTGACTTCTAGCCACATTTAAAACCTTGCATTCTGCTTATGATTTGTTTTTTTGCCTTTTGCCTGTCCGGATTAAGCGAAGTCCGGCTTATCGGGGTACGCATTAACGAGGTTTCCAAATGAACATTACGTGTACATCATTGTTCGGAGTTCCATAACAACGATATTGATTATACTAACAATACAATTAATATAATTAATACAATTAGACTTTCAGCATTTTTCATTAATGATGAAACGCACTGGAAGAGGTATTTACGTATATATTTTTATATATTCTCTAATTATGTTAATTAGTGGTTATAGTGTGGAAACTAGTGAGAGTAATTTCGATACCCGGTGGCGGCACATAGTGGTTCGGATCCCACTTTAAGCTGTATGTCCAGTTCTGATTAGCCTTACTTTGCATAAAGTGGACTTAAAACACCAAATTAATAAATAAATAAATAAATAAATAAATAGACTAGTTAGAGTAAGGGAGTTAGTTTTGTTGTTTAGTAGTATTTAAGGTAAAGCAATATAAATTATATTGTATGTACACATGATTATTGGTGATAGCAGGTCAAGAACTGTGAAATACCGTAACACCTTTGTCTATCTTCCTGCTTACATATTAATTTGATCTTGAGTTCTCCAAATTTAAGCAGGATCAATGGTGGAGTGATTAGCACAACGCGCTACGACGGCCTGGGCATTGGTGCTCCTTGTGAGTGCCTTCATGAATTTCATCATACGAGGTGGTATCAAAAAGTTTCGAGAGTAGTTCTGTAACACACCAAGAGATGGCAGAGCAAGGCTGCACGCACAGGCACAGTGAGCACCAACCTTCATAAGTCAGTGTGCCAAGAGACATCGTCCTGTGTACATCGTGAGCTGTGCAGCTGGTTCTCTTCTGACCACGTGCGTTACCACGTCTGCGAGTTCATCATGGTCAGCAAGTTAGAACAACGAGCGAACGTGAAATTCTGTGTGAAACTGGGCAAATCCGCCACAGAGACGCTTGACATGATTCGGCAAGTGTACAGCGATGCTGCAATGAGTCATGCGAGGTGTTTTGAGTGGTACGCGGGCTTCAAGAGTGGAAGAACATCACTGGAAGACGACGAGAGATCAGGACGAGCACAACACCCGAAAATGTCGAAACCATTCGGCAACTTGTGCATGAGGATCATCGGAGAAAAATCCACAACATTGCTGCCATTGGCGGTGTGTCATACGGAACAGTGCAGGCAATCTTCACGTGTGATTTGAACACGCGCATTGTTGCTGCCAAGTTCGTCCCCAGCCTGCAGACCCTTGAGCAGAAGGAACACCGCGTCCAAGTCTGCCAAGAACTCCGTCAGCGTGCCGTCTTCCAGTTATGTTCTTCCACTCTTAAAGCGCGCGTGTCTCTGTGGCGGATTTGCCCAGTTTCGCACAGAATTTCACGTTTTCTCTGTTCTAACTTGCTGTCCATAATGAAATCGCAGACATGGTAACTCACGTGGTCAGAAGAGCACCAGCTGCACAGCTCACGATGTACACAGGACGATGTCTCTTGGCACACTGACTTATGAAGGTTGGTGCTCACTGTGCCTGTGCGTGCAGCATTGCGCTGCCATCTGTTGGCGTGTCACAGAAATAGTCTAGAAACTTTTTGATACGTCCTCGTATCATCACTCAACCTCATCTTTACGATTAGCCAATAATGGCAGAACAGCTTTGAACAAAAAACCAAAGCAATCTTCATATTTAATATTTTTTTCTTGAAAGTTTGGCTTGTAACGGGTGTTTCACTCGCTCTCAGCCCCTGATTTCCGCTTATAAAAATCAAACTATTGGTCATAATGTAATGAAATTTTCATGGTGATGTAACAGAGAGTGTTGGAAGTGGTCACCATTAGCATCAATGCATGCCTCTCCATGTTACGGAAGGCAGCCACCAACACATCAGGAGTCACAGCGTCAATTTCCCGCCGAATGCTGTCCTGCAATTCTATGATAGTCCGTGGCTTGTTCCATAGGAAGAAATCCGATGAGGTACGGGCAGGCGATCTGAGTGGTTCTTTGACACGATCTTGAAAGAAGGACACTACGCCATGCTGCTGAAAATAGCCATTACGTCAGAACAGCAGGGCCAAGAACGTAGACTGAAAGCACACGTCTGGAAGATTGGCATTTAAGGCAGAATCGGCCAGAAGCACACGCATAACCACACAAGGACTAAAGAGATTGTGACTCCATCTCCAATGATGTCAGCATGCTCTGCATACACCAAGGTTATGTCAGTAGCAAATATAATTACATTATGACCAATAGTTTGATTTTTAAAGCGAAAATCAGGGGCCGAGAGCGAGTGAAGCATCCTGTTTGCATTTCTATCTAATATTCAGTTATTTTGTTCATTTCTTGAACTCAAAATCGGAAAGCAAAGCAACATATTCTATTAATATGAATCCAGTAACCAAACATTTTCCTAATATGAGCTTCTGAGTTAGGCGTATTAGCAAGAAACAAAGGATGCATTTCTGTATCTAATAGAGAGACAAGAATATGACGACTTTATTGTTCACAAAGTTAGTCCAGCACTTCTGGGACTCAGATTAACAATGATTTGCGAGCAATGAAAAGTTCTGGAGGAAATGGAAAAGCACCCTGGTGGACAAACGCAGAAGTAATGGAACCCTTATAATTTTTCCTCTCGGCAGAAATAATTGGCAGTTACATCTTGTCGGAACGGTGAGTACGAAACCAAGTGTCGCCATAAAGTGCGTCTCGCCAATCGAAATTTGCAAGAGTCCTCTTCTCTTCGGCGACTTATGGGATCCACTGACCAACGAATGAAATACTCTCCTTCATAAAACAAGCGACGAGTTCCGAAACTCGAAGGGCCAGATAGTGCCGGAGGATGTACATAATGGATGCCATCACGGTTCACGTAACCAGAAGAGACATACCGTTAAATCCGGGGCAGCCTCACCTGAGTGGATAATGCAGAGGCAACGATCCATTAGTAAATGTTTCAACTTGAAGTCCGCTGGGAGCTGGATGTATGGATTCTCTCTTCGGATCTGAAATTACAATGAAAGCAGTGCCGCTATGCGTCCACTGAGAACAAAAGCTGAGTACGTTCAACACGAGTAAACACTCAAGCAGCATTGGTCTTTTTCGTATGTCAAATGTTTTAACTTTTTTTTGCCTCCGGAATCTTGGAAATGAGGTCAAGCTTCATCTTGCTGAAACAACGTCATAACATATTATGGTTGTTTAGAGTTGCTTGTGTTCTGGTCCACTGGAGCCAATGAACATCGGCGTGTTGTTCTGGTGGAAGTAATGGTTAATGACTGTTACTTCGCCCTTTTAGCTGAACTGGGGAGGTTTCTTTCTTGGGGTTGATCGTATAGTAGCCTCGTCGTAATAAACTTCAACAAGATTGTACCTGGAAGTTTTAATGGGCTTTTGCATGGTGCTGTTCGACATCTCTACGTAATTTATGAAGAAAAGAAGCAGTGACAGAACAATGTGTTTATTTCTTCCCTAATTATTCCTGTACAGCTTTAACCAGGCATGTACACTCTATCCCAGGAGTTTGTGAAGCAAGCGAAGGAAAACAAGTCTCTGCGCAAGTAGTGACTTGAGAGGACCAATGAACGGATATAATCCACGCGTTTACTTCGTTAATGTCGAAGAACTGAAGAAAGCCGCCGCCACGAACGTGGGTGGGGATAAGCAGCGGGCGAGTTGTTTTCGTCCAATCACACTCAACCTTCAGCCAATGCGCGCAGCTGTCATTCTGCTCGTCAACTCCACGTGGAGTCCTTGAGCCAATGGGCGCAGCTGTCATTCTGCTCGTCTACTCCACGTGAAGTCTCAGTCACATGACTGCGGATACGATGTTGCCGTACTTTGCAACTTCAATGCGAAGATCGTGGGAAGGTGCTTGTGCCCGGAGCGACAAGGTGGCGTAGAGAAGATGTGGAGAGTAGATGTGTGGCAAGACTTTGCGTTGAATGTGATTGTTGCAGCTGGTGGGCTCGCTCCGTGGACTTCAAAGCCAGCCGGTCGTTAACGTAGCTAGCGCTAGCAAAAATGGCGAAACGCGGCTGCAGCTACTCACCATTTTTGCAGCAGCGCACAGTGCTTTGCTCGGCTAACTCGCTTTCCTCTTTACTCTGCCGTTATGCGCAGCCTTCTTCCACAGATTCAACAAGACAGAGTGTAGAGTTAGGAGTTGATTGATTCATATGCTTTATTTTACTTTGCTTTTGTGCCACTTTTGACTAATTTGCAAAGATGGGGATGAGTGATGAAATTGATGAATGGACACTCACAAACATCCATGCCCAGGCAGCGATTCGAACCCGGGACCCCTGGAGTCGTAGCTGGATGTGCTAACCACTCCGCCACGGAAGCTGGCCATGGTTCGGAGTATTGTGGAGAGTTGCCGTGTACACAATATGCATTTTTGATATTTTCAAGCCTATCAAGAAGTATCATACCTTCTCTTTTTTCGTGGATTTGGTGCCTCCCGGATGGCGCAGTGGTAGCGTCTTCGCCTTGTAATCAAGGGGTCTCGGGTTCGATACCCGGTGGAGGCACATAGTGGTTCGCATCCAACCAGTCCCGATTAGCCTTACTGTGCATAAAGTGGACTTAAAACACCAACTTTTCGTGGATTTCTAAGTTTGATTCAAAGTTTGAGTTATAAGTCCACTTTATGCACAGTAAGGCTAATCGGAGACTCTGCCTAGAGTTAAAACTTGATCCGAAACTCTACGTGCCTCCACGGGTTATCAAACTCGGAAGCCGGCGACATTACCACTACGTCACAGGGGAAGCCATTTCCGATACATTAATAGGTCACTTTCACTGTACATAGATTTTATTCCTTTCCCAATGTCGTTTCACGAATTTAATTTAATCCCTACTCATCCTAATCAACGTGATTAACCCGAAGAAAGGGTGCGAAATTCTGGGCGGACAGGAGGGATTACCCCCAACATCAAGCTTGCCATAAAAAAAACGAGATATGGGGAGAAAAAATAAAGATAAGTAATCAGCTTTGGCTACAAATATACTTCACTAAGGATAATATCGAATACAGACGCAAAAAAATAACAATTATTTCTGGCTCTGTTTCTGAGTGTCACATGCTCTCTCTACAAGCGTCGTCGCCTTGTAATCAAGGGGTCCCGGGTTCCACACCCGGTGGAGGCACACACTGGTTCGGATGTCACTTTAAACTGTAGGTCCAGTCCCGATTAGCCTTACTGTGCATAAAGTGGACTTAAAACACCAACTCAATGAATCAATCTTCGCTCTAGAGACTATTCAGATATACATCAATGCACAATAAAACAAAAACAAGAGCCCGACCCTGTGGCCGAGTGGTCAGTCTCGCGCCTAGCGCGGAACAGGTAGGTCGTGCTGTACGAGCTCTGTGCTTTGAGGAAAAGTGAAAGTTCAGCGCGATATCGGTACGTACGTGTGGGAGAGGTTGTGCTGTTGAACTGTGCTAGTGAAGAATTGGACAAAAGTAAAATATAGAATGGATCGCGAAAATACGATACAAATCAGTTTTGAAACGGGAACTTTGAAACCTAGTCCTTTGGAAGTACATGAATTTATTCATGATAAATTCAAACTGAGTGTGGATGAAATTGCAGCCATACAAATTCCCACGACGATGAAATGTGTATTTTTGAAATTAGTGCGTCCGGGAAAAATGAGAAAAATATTAGAAGAAAATACTGGTGAAGTGAACTTTTATTATAGTAGTGGAGCTGTGACACAAGTGAAACTGAGTGATGCGAATCGAATTTTGAAGCCGGTTCGAGTGTTTAATCTTCCTTTGGAAGTGCCAGAACGACAAATTCGTGAAAAACTGAGTGAATATGGGACAATCGATGAATTGAAAGCAGAAAGAAACTTGGAGTGACAAATTTAGGTACAAAGTGTATAATGGGGTGCGTCAGGTTTTGATGGCAATTAAGAAGCCAATTCCCTCCTTTGTGAAAATAGGCCAATATACGGCACATGTAGTATATAATGGTCAAATCCCGACTTGTGAATGGTGTGGTAGTAGTGATCACATGCGGTTTAATTGTACCTTACGGAAACCAACAGTGTTCAAAGTCATGGGTCGTGCAGTTCGGTCCTATAGCGAAGCAATTGCACCGTCTACATCTACACACGAAGATATAAATGTGAGTCAAGAATCAGCACAACTGTCTGTGATCGAAGGGCTTCAACAGGGAAAACATATACAGGAAGAGAAAAATATTCACAAGAATGATCAACAAACTTTGACCAAGGAAGGAACTGAAGAAAATATGCAAGATCAACCAAAAGAACCTGTGTTAAATGTTCAACTTACGCGACCAAGTGAAGAAATTTCCCTGGATACTATGGAGCAGAAGAAGGGTGGACCACTAAGACGACAAGAAGACATAACTAAAGTGCAAGAGGAATCGCGTGATGAAGTGCTACAGAGCAACAAGGAGAGGAAGCAGAATCAGACCAAGCAAAAGGACTTCAGACAAGAAGCTGAACAGGAAAAAGATTCGGAAACGGATAGTGAAAGTGGAAGTGTCCAAAGTAGTACGGGTCATTCGGTTTCCGGCTCACAAAAACGACCAAAGAGTATAAGGAAAGTGTCAGGCAGCAATCGGACGAAAAGACGATCATTGCGACATGTAAAAACAAATGTCCAAGATATGGTTATTGATCCAAGTCCGATAGGCCATGAAAGTTTGTGAATACTGGATACAGGTAATCACTTTAATGATTAGAAAATAGTATTATTTGGAATGAATATTTTATATGGACTGTCAGAAAGTTAATGATATTGTATTGCGTGGTGGTAGATATTTATGGATTAAGCTATACAAAGGGAAGGGGTATTTCCTCCCCCCTACTAAAATAATATTGTTAGTGTGTTTGTTAATTTTTGGTGTATAACATTAGGGGCATATAAAAATAGTGTAAGAACTATTACTCTTAGATGGGGCAAAGGTGGAAGTATAAGTATTGGGAATACCCAATCCCAAAAATTTTGTTCATAGTATTTATGATGACGACCCTTCGTTTTGCTACAATAAATATAAACAAAATGAAATCCCTTACAAAACAGGCGGCGTTAGAGGACTTTATTATACAAGCTTCATTAGATATTGTATTTCTCCAAGAATGTGGTCAAATGAATTTCAATTTTTCCCCAACGATAAGAGTTCATAATAATGCAAATTTCCAATCGACAGGAACAGCTTTGTTAACACGTAATACGGTTCCCCTCACAAATGTGGTATGTCATCCAAATAATAGAATCATATCAGCAAAAGTTGCAAATGTATGGATATATAACATATATGCTCCATCCGGGTCACAGTGTAGAAAACAAAGGGATGAGTTTTTTGCGCAGGAAGTTGCTGTTGAAATGCAGGGTAGGAGAGAACACATAATATGTGGGGGAGATTTTAATTGTGTATTGTATCCGCAGGATCAAAGACCTGGATTTAACACGTCGAATTCATTGCAAAAATTAGTAACTGGCTTTAACTTCACAGATGTCTGGAGTGACAAATGTTTTGGGCAGAGGGGTTTCACGTATATACGTGACAATTGTGCATCCCGTTTGGATAGATTTTATGTCACACCCATATTACGTCAGAACGTAAAGTCCATCAGTATAACACCTACATGTTTTTCAGATCACAGTGCTGTCATTATGATGATAAATGTGGACATTCCAATAGTCCCGAGAGGGTACGGTTGTTGGAAATTAAATGCTTCAATTCTTAATGAGAAAAATTTCCAACAAGCATTTAATGACCAATGGTCGAGATGGATAACACACCGTCTGAGGAGGATAGATATAATCCGCTGGTGGGAGGAGATTCTCAAACCGGGTATAAAAAGATTTTGTATCAGTTACTGTAAGGAACGGTCGAGAGAGTGGACAAATAAATATAATTTTTACTACAGGGTATTGCGTGAACAAATTCAGCAAGCAACAGACGGGAAAAAAGTGCAAACTGAAGTCAAACGTATACAAGCTGTATTGTTAAAAATGACTGCAGAAAGGCGTCAAGGGGTCAAAATTCGTAGTAGACTTCCTCATTTTGACAACGATGAGGTCGCCTCTATCAGCCATGTAATTCATGAAAGAAAAAATGCTAAAAGACAATGTATTAGTGAAATATTTGATAATGGGGGAACAAAGATCAATTCAGCCCCTGAAATACGTAACTGCATTTATAATTATTTTGAGCAACAATATTCCCAACCAGCGTCACATAATGGAGCTTTAATGGATGAATTGGCATCCGAATCAGATGTTTTTACAGATGAAGAAAGTGAAAACTTAAACAAAGAATATACAAGTGAGGAAGTGTTTCGAGCGGTTAAGGTAGGGCAATCATTTTCAGCTCCTGGTTGGGATGGGATACCCAATAAGTTTTATCAAACCTTTTGGAAATTGATGGGTCAAACAATAACAGATTGGATAAATGCAGTGTTTAGCAAGTATCAAATGGGTAAATCTTCCAATACGGGTATTATAATTCTAATCCCAAAATGTCCAAAACCAAGCGAAGCTGGTCATTATAGACCCATCACCCTCCTTTGTACGGATTATAAAATATTGGCGCGATGTATGCTTGGCAGACTTATGCCTTATGTCGACAAATTAGTAGGAGAGGATCAATATGTTTTTGGTTTAAATAAGAAAATCACAAATGTTTTACAAACGATGCGTGAAATAATTACATGTTATAGATTACAGAACAAAAACTCTGAAAATGCTATATTAGCATTAGACTTTGAACGTGCTTTTGACTCGATAAATCATGAATATCTATTTAACGTTTTGCAGGGCTACGGTATACGTGGACATTTTCTTTCAGTATTTAAAAGTCTTTATAGTCATGCAACAGCAAAAATTCAAATAAATGGTTTTCTGACAAAAGAACTCTATATTTATAAAGGTGTAAGGCAAGGAGATCCTTTGTCGATGTTAGCGTTTTGTATTGCACTGAGACCCATTCTGTCTGAAATAGGCCGAAAAGTTCAAGGAATTAACATACACTCTAATACCATTAAGGTGTTAGCGTATGCTGACGATGTTACTGTATTAATAAATGAACAGTCTGATATTGATGAAACATGTCAAGTATTACAGAAATTTGGAAAATGGTCGGGATTAAAAATAAACCAAGAAAAATCGTCAATTTTGAATTTAAATTTGGTTCATTCTCACTCGCAGCGAGGTAATTTTAAGGTTGTACAAATGATACGTATACTAGGTATAATATATACGCACTCTATCCAAAGTATGATCCAATTAAATTATGATAGAGTATTAACTGGGGTTAAAGCGATATTACAAACAAATAAATTTCGCAGCCTTAGTTTACAGTCAAGGGTGACCTTTGTACATGTCTATGCACTGTCAAAGGTATGGTACATGGCAAAAATCCTCCCACTACGGAAGTTAGATATAAATAAACTTAAGAGTGCAGTAAATTGGTTTATTTGGAATGGTCAGATATTGAGGGTGAAACATGTATTACTTTGTTTGCCTTTTGCCGAGGGAGGAATGAATCTTGTGAATATAGAACTCAAATGCCAGGCCTTACGTATTCAAGCTGACACGCAGACATTGATTCAGCATCCACTCAGCCTCACAAGTAAAGTTTTGAGAAGCGCTTTGGACTATATTTCACTAGAGGCTCCTATTGATATTACTAGACTGGTAGACACTTTATGGTATTTTAAGTCAACAATAGTGGATATTAGTTATGCCCTATTACAATCTCCGATATTAACAATACCAGTGACATCGGAAATATATCGCAGACTATGTAAATTAGAACAACCAACTTGTAAAATTATTGAGCAAAATCCTAGAATGAAGTGGAGAGAAATATGGAATAATATTCAGGCTCACCATCTTACATCACGAATCCGATCAGCATGGTATATAATTGTCCACCAAAAATTAATCACTGGAGAGAGACTGTATGATCTTAAATTAATAAATACGCCAATGTGTGCCAAATGTAATGTATCTGATAGTTTAGTCCATAGACTGAGTGAATGCCAAATAATAGAAACATCATGGCTTTATATAAGGAAACTTGTGAGTACTATTTGTCGAACATCAGTGTATAACATCTCTGTAAATATTCTTTTATATCCAGCTTTTGAATATTACCCAAAAACAAAACGTAAAAGTGTACAATGGCTCCTAGGACACTATGCCTATTTCTTATCGACATATCGGCAACCAGATTTTAATATACAATTTGTAAATTACCTCCATCAAGAATACCACAGGATACCTGACTGTAAAAGAAATAGATTGTATGCTAATTTTCTTACTGTAATGTTTACTTGCCCAATGAGTTGAAATGTAAATTGCAAATGTAATGTAATAAATTGCAAAATGTAATAAAAGAAAAAAAAAGTGGTTAGCACATCGCGCTGCGACGCCAAGGGTCCCGGGTTCGAATCCCGGTCGGGCTTGGTTGTTTGTAAATGTCAATTCATCAATTTCATAATTTCATCACTCATCCCCATCTTCGCAAATTAGCCAAGAGGCACAAAACGCGAAGTAAAATAAAGTAAATCAAATCCAGAACAAAAACAAGAATTCAAGACAAATAAAAGTATGAAACTAATTTATTTATATTAATAGAAAGCAAAAAAAAATACACAAAATAAAAACACTTGAATTGTAGTGTAATTTATTGGCATGTATTTGGTAAAGAAATTAGTTTGTTACCTTATGATTATACGATTGAGTTTGAGCATTCGCATTACACTTATGCGACTACAATATAATTTAACTTTCTTAGTAATATATATTTAGTTCCAATCGTATGATGGATCAAAACCTCGTACACAGACATGTAAATGCATCAGATGAAACACAAAATGCATAAAATCTGCATGTCAGACCAAATATTTAAGTGTATCGTCGATAAAGATGGAGGAAGGCGCATCAAAAAACGCATCAAATATGAATTATAGCTAGATATAGAAAGAAATACTAGCTATCATCATATGATACACTGTGGAGTTACCTGTATCAACGATATGCAAACATGCCTCAAACTGTAAACCTGAATCTTGTCCAAGGACAAGAAACACACTTAAAGTTTCTGGTGCACCATACAGATTTGATGTATTTAAATTTGTTTGCGTTCAGTAATTTCAATTTTTTTTTGATTTGATTTGATTTAGTTTATTTTACTTCGCGTTTTGTGCCTCTTGGCTAATTTGCGAAGATGAGGATGAGTGATGAAATGATGAAATTGATAAATGGACATTCACAAACAACCAAGCCCGACCGGGATTCGAACCCGGGATCCTTGGCGTTGCAGCGCGATGTGCTAACCACTCGGGTTCAGGGTCGGGCAGTAATTTCAAAATTGAAAGACAATTAAAGGTGAGCTAGTTTTTCCTTGATATCAAACGTTTATTACTTGTATTAGACACTGCAACAAATAGCTCACATATTGAAGTAAAACACAACATGTCTCTGTTGAACGTAATAAAAAAATGTTTGAGTAGTCATTTAAAAAAAACGCACATGTCTACCTAGCGTTCTTGTTTTTTTAAAAAATGTTTGATATCATGAAAAGTAATATATTTTAGTTAATTTAGTTCGCAATTATTAGAATAATTAAATCAAGAAGACTTAGGTGGGCAGGCCATGTGGCACGAATGGGAGAGGAAAGAGGAGTTTACAGGATTCTTGTTGGGAAACCTGATGGTAAGAGACCGGTAGGCAGGCCAAGACGAAGATGAAGGCATAACATTGAGATGGACCTAAAGGAAATCGGTAAGGATGGATCTTGCTAAGGAGGAACAGATGGAAGGCCTGTGTTGCTGCAGCCATGAACCTTCGGGTTTAAGAAGGCTAGAGAGTTAGTTAGTTAATCATTGAAAGTCCCTGTACTTTTTTCATCTTTGAAACATGGTTTGTTTTACCTTGCATGTAGGACACACATTTCTTGTTCCTGTACCACATTGTAAATCCTTATTTTGTAGAAAAAAAACATAATTAAAAAAGCGACAGCTCCATACTTCACATGGCTTATGCATGTAAAACTGAATTTCTACCGACCGTGAAGTGTCATGTTCTTTTGTAGTTTACAAAACATGGCAGTTAACTTACACCGGATTACTGGAAACTGTGCTTCTCCAGAGAGGCACAGGGAAGACCGTTGGAAGCTAGAAGTGCGTAAATCAAGGAGGGACAAAGTGGGCCGGGAAAAACGATGTACATCCCCCGGTGCTTGAAACGCTTGCAAAATGAAGAGGTGCACTTTGGAGCTTCTTCTCAACCGTTGGAGGAGCTTCAAACGGTTTAGCTACGACCAATATTTCAGAATGGCGTCTCTTCGTTTTTGCACATCAATGCGGTAGTCAAGTAGCGGTACCGTTTTGTTCATAATCCACCGCAGTAAATCTCTCCACACTTTTAACATATTTCCGAAAACTTTCAGGCATAAGCCGTGCAAGAAGTCAACGTTGGTCTAGCTCAGAAAGGACATACTGAAACGTATCCTGACAGAAATAATGAGATAAAATTGTCGAAAGAAGTGTCTCTTCCTGCTCATTAAATTTATCTTCTGCTGGAAATGGAAGTACCGGGTGTCTCAGAAGTCTTTCCCTGATTACAAACTTTATTCATAACCGCTATATGCAAGGTAGAGATGTGAAAGTGGTGCCAAAATGTTGGGAAACTAACTAAGTATTTTTGTTGCAGGTTTGACTAACGTGTCTGTAGTGTAGCAGTGTCAGTGCCCAGGAAACCGGAAATGTTCACAAATCAGGAAAAAGCTCAGCATGTCCTCTGCTATCACGAGACCCGGTCACCAATAACAGTGCAGAGGAACTTTCAAATGTACAGAATACTTTCGTCTAGAATATCTGCCATCAATAAGTTGGTATTTAAAAAATGGAATTTATCTTCATTCCCAAATCCTGTCAAGTCCAAGAAAAATTGTATGGAAAGATGCCACTCGATGTCAAGAGCATTAATTCCGGATTCCTTGGCACTGACACTGCTACACTACAGCCACCTTAGTGAAACCTGCAACAAATAAACTTGGTTAGTTTTCCAACATTTTGGCACAACTTTCACATCTTTATATTGCATATAGCGGATATGAATAAAGTTTGTAATCAGGGAAAGACTTCTGGGACACCCGGTATTACTTATGGGTATGTTTTTTGCTTTTCCTGTAGTTTTTTTTTCTCTCTTTAGACAGGGTTCGATATTATTGAAGTTGAAGTTGGTGGAGAAGATCTTCCTTTACACACACACCCATACACACACAACCCCCCCCCCCACACACAGACTAATACGTATAGCTAGCTACATACGAATTATTATATGACTCACATAGTTATTAATTTATTATATATGAGAAGTAAATTAATATTTTTTTAAAATGCATTTATTAAAAAGATGCTAACATATATTAATTTGTTATTCACATATATTGATTGATTGATATATTTTACTTTGCTTTTATGCAACTTTTGGCTAATCGCGAAAGTAGTGCAGGTGACCCGGTTCTGCGCCCGAAAATGAAGCTCGGTGGAGCTCGCCTTAATGGATTTCTCTCGTAAGGCATGAGCTCCATTTTCTGGCAGTGTTGCCAGCTCCTTACTCGAAAAAATCACCAAGGTTTTTTTTTTGGGTCTAACCTAGCCTAAAGCAAGGAGCTGGCAATCTTGCTTGAGGCTCGCCTTAATGGTTTGCTCTTGTAAGGCATAAGCCTTATTTTCTCGCAGTATTGCCAATATTTTACTCGAAAAAATCACCAAGGTTTTTTTTTGGGGTCTAACCTAGCCTAAAGCAAGGAGCTGGCAACCTTGCTTGAGACTTGCGTTACAGTGCATAAAGCAAGAAGCTGGCAATCTTGCTTGAGGCTTGCCTTACAGTGCATAAAGCAAGGTTGCCAACCTACTGGTACTTTTGCCATAGCCTTTTACAAAAAAAAGAGAGAGGAGAGAGAGAGGAGAGAGAGAGGAGAGAGAGAGGAGAGAGAGAGAGAGGAGAGAGAGAGAGGGAAGAGTTAAACAACCGACAGCTGCCAACACCCACCCTAACCTAACCCACCCTAACCTAACCTAACCTAACCTAACCTACCCTAACCTAACCTAACCTAACCTAACCCACCCTAACCTAACCTAACCCACCCTAACCTAACCTAACCTAACCTAACCTAACCTAACCCACCCTAACCTAACCCAACCTAACCTAACCTAACCTAACCTAACCTACCCTAACCTAACCTAACCTAACCTAACCTAACCTAACCCACCCTAACCTAACCTAACCTAACCTAACCTAGCCTAACCTAAAACAAGGAGCTGGCAACCTTACTTAAAACTTGCCTTACAATACATAAAGCAAGGTTGCCAACCTACTGGTATTTTTGCCATGGCTTTTTACAAAAAAGAGAGAGGAGAGAGAGAGGGAAGAGTTAAACAACCGACAGCCTACCTACAGCTTTTTTTTTCTTGGATTTCCGAGCATAGGTTCTATTCATATTTTACTTACATATAGGCGTACATGACGAATCCGCAAACAGATTTTTTCTAAGTCTTGCCGTTTCCAAGATAACCCCACTTCCGGTCGCTATTTTGGATTTCCGAACATAGGTTCTATTCATATTTTTTCTCACGTATAGGTGTACCTGATGAATCCGCAAACAGATTTTTTCTAAGTCTTGCCGTTTAAAAGATAACCCCACTTCCGGTCGCTATTTTGGATTTCCGAGCATAGGTTCTATTCATATTTTACTTACATATAGGCGTACATGACGAATCCGCAAACAGATTTTTTCTAAGTCTTGCCGTTTCCAAGATAACCCCACTTCCGGTCGCTATTTTGGATTTCCGAACATAGGTTCTATTCATATTTTTTCTCACGTATAGGTGTACCTGATGAATCCGCAAACAGATTTTTTCTAAGTCTTGCCGTTTCAAAGATAACCCCACTTCCGGTCGCCATTTTGGATTTCCGAGCATAGGTTCTATTCATACTTTTTCTCACATATAGGTGTACATGATGAATCACCAAACAGATTTTTCCTAAGTCATGAATTGGAGGGTTCTATGACAACCTATATTAATTCTCGTAAAAGAACAGAAAACACACACAAAAAAAAACAACAATAGTGTGGTCACTACAACAAATAGTCTTCTTCAACCCCAATCCAACAACCCAAAAATCATCCTAACTATCTGCCATCTGTTAGAGGTTTTGTGAACTATGTGGTGTTTTGTTTGTGTGTAAAAAAAAAAAATGCAATGCTTTTTGCACTTGGTTATCATCACCTAACATGTTATTAATTGTTTTTTAAAATTAATTACAACTGAAAACTAATAATTAATATTATCTAAAGTTACTAATTAATATTATACAAGTAATTGATATATTTTTTTTGTTCTTGTTGCTAGTGTTGGGTAATTATAGTTGTTGCAAAATATTAGCTCTCGCGTATGACAGTTTTTGAGTTTTGTTGGGTATATATAGACGAATCGAAATTTTATTTGTTATGTTAAATTGTATGTTAGGGTACATGGTAGGAGAAATCATTGTATATTAGATCGCTCTTTTAATGATTTGCCTATAACTGCATACAGGCAGCCGTAAATTTAGCATAAAATATCCTGATCCTGTTTCTTCTAGCATGTGCGACGTTTGTTGTGGTGGGATCATTAGGGGAAATGTGATTCTCCCAGTATGTCATCTGACTTACTAGCATATGCGATACGAAGAACAGGTGTGTATGTGGCTTACTAGGATTAGGCTCATGGTAATGAGGTCCTAGTAGCTGAAACGTTGTCGGGGTATTTTGCAAAAAATTTTCTTAAACAGTTAACAAATATAATATATTTTTTTTAATTCAGACATTAGATGGATTTTACAAATATATTTAAAAAAAATAGGTTAGGTAATTGTGGCTTCTACAGCTCGTCGCCAAGCAGGGTGCTCTTACATAAGCTCTTATCAGTCTGTAAGTCAGCAACAAGCAACCTGCGCTAGAGGTAGATGCTCTTGACATTATGAAAAATAAAAGCTTGAGTAAATTTAGCTAGTTTTCGAGTATTTTCTTTTGTGTGTGTTTATCTTTTTGAATGTGTTGATACTCTGAGTTGGATTTGTTGTTTTTTTTAAGTCTACTTTATGCACAGTAAGGTTAATCGAAACTGGACCTACAGTGGGATTCGAATTATACATGTACACAGGAGGAAACTTTATCTTTTTGTCTGTGAAGGTTCTAAGGTTTTGTGAATATATTGGAAAAGCACTAGTATATACATAGAGCAAAGTTACAAGGTTTTACGTCCCATAGGAGTCCTATTGGAAACATAATGATTAGTGCTTAAACAAGTATATTTTCATAGTTTCATACCTCTACTAGATTGGTAGAAAAATATACTAACGGGCAATAAAATCTGAAGAAGATTCGTGTCTAGCAAAAATAAGCTAAATAGAATTACACATGCATACAATATTTATTGTGCTTTTTCCTATCTACAATCATATTTTTCTTATATATTTTTTTAAATTTTTTTACAGGGTTGATTAAAACACATATTTGAGGAAAACAACGCCACCCATATATAAATAAACCCCTCAAACTAACACTAATTAGAATTAGCATACAAAATTTTTCTCGTAAGGCATTTTTTTTGTAAACACTCTACCACCAACAGATCACATATAAATAAACATACCCCCCAAAAAAAATGCGCTCCATGAAAAGTTGTCCTGTGTGCAAGAAAACCAAATCAAGCATACATTTTGCAAGACATTGTCGTACCTGCGTGCCAGGCAAGCATTTGGCTGCCACTGAACTATGTTCCGGATGCAATAAACAGTTCACAATTGCGTATGTCGAGAAGCATAAGCTTAATTGTCTAAACAAAAATACATCTGGGGCCAAGCCTTCGACCTCCACCAAGAGGAAGGCAGAAGCAGCCTCCATCAATGCACCACCCACGAAACGCGTCAAGCCTGTAGCGAAAGCGAACCAGGCTGCTTTCGAGCGGTTGTTAGAGGACTTTGTCCTCACTTCGGAGGGCTCATGCGACGTGCGTAGCTTTTTGGAGAACGTGCAAGCCAAAATCATTTCCATCCTCGGCGATGCACTGGCTACGTACTCCACCAAATTCTACGCATCGCTACGTTGCCAGTACAAGAAGCCGTCTGAAGAAATTTACAGCTTCTGCCACAACACCAAGGCGAAGACGCTGCATCTGGCGGATGTCGACAACCTCGAGGTCATCTACAACCAGTTTGCAGAGGAGCTGGTGACCAAACAAGAAGAACATCAAGCTAAAGGCTCGGGGGGTTCGCTGTGTGGCGAGCCTCACGAACTGTGCGTCAAACTTTGTAAGTTCTTGCCTCTCTCCGCCTCCAGCTACGTCCCCTTACCACCTACCATTGTGGCAAAGAAGGCCGTCCTGAACATTCAGAACAATGACGCCAAGTGCTTCGTATGGTCGGTGCTTGCAGCGTTGCACCCTGTCGACAGGAAAAACCATCCACACCGACTTAACCACTACCTACCCTACGAGGCAGAGCTGGAAGTTGCGATGGCTGGGATCGACTACCCGGTGGCGCTTTCGGACATTCGAAAGTTTGAGGTTCGTGCGCGGTTGGCTATCAACGTTTACGGTCTCACTGACGAAAATGCGGTGTACCCCATCAGGGTGAGCGACGTAAATGTTGATGGTGCGCAGGAAATTCACCTTCTGCTCATCAAGGACGAGACCAATCACCACTACACCCTCATCCGTTCCCTCTCTAGACTTGTTTCGAGCCAGCGGAGCAGTGATAGTCACCACGTCGAGGTGTGTCGAAGGTGCTTGTCAACTTTTGATAATCGAGAACAGCAGGACTACCAGCGCATCAGAGGTCCCAACATCGCTGCAGAGAAGCTCGCCAGCCACAAGATCTACTGCAATGCCAACGAGCCAGGTGTGGCAGTCTTGCCCAAACCTGGCACCGTGGAGCGTTTCCACATGCACGGTGCCATGGTGGAGCATCCCGCTATCATCATCGCGGATTTCGAGGCCTTCCTCAAACCCCTGTCCACTTGCGATCCAGATCCCGAAGTTTCCTCCACCACCCCTTACCAACTCCACGAGGCCTCGAGTTATGCCTACGTTGTGGTGCGACGTGACCAGCACATCGCCCCCGAGCCCTACGTGTATCGCGGTCCCGACGCAGCCAAACACTTCCTCGAGAGGATGGTTGTGGAAGCCAGCAAGATAGGGAAGGTACTGTTGGCCCCCAAGTCTATGCTCCCACTGTCTCCCGACGATCAACGTAGACACGACGAGGCCATCGCTTGCCCTGTCTGCGTCAAGGAGTACACCACCAACAACCGTAAAGTCCAACACCACGATCACTTTAACGGTAGGTATGTTGGTCCATGGTGCAACGGATGCAATCTCATGGCCCGGGACCCGCGCTTCATCCCTGTGTTTTTTCAAAATGGCTCGGGATACGACTTCCACCATCTGGTGCCTCACTTTGGGTACGACAACATGCGAATCAACGTCCTGGCGCAGAACGAGGAGCGTTACATTAGCTTGAGCAAGTGGGTGCGAATCTCAGAATTACGCTCTACCGTCGAGCTTCGCTTCCTCGACTCCCTGAGGTTCCTCCCGGCCAGCCTCGATGCTCTCGCAGGGAAGCTTAGCGACGAGCAAATGCTCATCACCTCCGCGAACTTTCCGAACTTGGACGCCGGCCTCTTCAAGCGTAAGGGGGTCTATCCCTACGAATACATCACAGACCCTTCCAAGTTCGCAGAGACGTCGCTACCTCCTCGAGCAAACTTCTATAGCAAGCTGCGAGGCTCGAACATCACCGACGAGGAATATCACCACGCCCAGTCCATGTGGCGCGAGCTGGGCTGTCGAACTCTCGGGGACTACCACGACGCCTACCTCAGACTTGATGTGACGCTCCTCGCCGACGTGTTCCAGACGTTCCGTGCGACTGCGAAGACCATCTACCAGCTGGACCCTGCCTACTTCTACAGTCTCCCCGGACTGGCGTGGTCAGCCATGTTTCTGGTGACGAAGATCGAGCTGGAGCTTCTTTCGGACGTGAACATGATGCTGTTTGTGGAACGTGCCGTGCGGGGTGGAATGGTCCAGGTGTCGCAGCGACACTCGCGCGCCAACAATCACCACATGGCCACCGGTTACGACCCCTCACAACCGTCCAGCTACATCATGTACACGGACGTCAATAACCTCTACGGACACTCCATGATGCAGCCACTCCCCTTTAGAGGCTTCGAGTGGGCTGACCCTTCCAACTTCGACGTCGAAAACTTCGACGATTCGGAACATGGGTTCTTCGCCGAGGTGGACCTTGAGTTCTCCGAGAAGCTGCAGGATTTGTTCTGCGATCTTCCCCCTGCACCCGAGTTCAAGTGTCCACCCGATTCCAACCAGAAGAAGCTCGTCATGGATTTCGAGTCCAAAGAGCGTTATGTCCTGCACTACCAAAACCTCCGGTGGTTGATGAAGCAAGGGGTTACCGTCCGCACAGTACATCGAGTTTTGATGTTCGAGCATTCTCCATGGTTGAAGCCATACATCGAGCTCAACACCGAACATCGCACAGTCGCCACTTCTGATTTCGATCGCGATTTCTTCAAGTTAATGAATAATGCGGTGTTTGGCAAAACTATGGAGAATGTACGGAATCGCATGGACATAAAATTGGTAACGAGGAAAGCACAATGTCGCAGGCTCGTAGCAAACCCATTATTTAAATCGATGACCATTTATAATGAGCAGCTTGCTCTGGTGCATATGAGGAAGAGTGAGGTGAGGCTCGACAAGCCAATTTATGTTGGTGCCTCAGTATTAGACCTGAGCAAGCTGCACATGTTCGAGACGTACTACGACATATTACGTCCACATTATAGCCACAACATCTCGCTTCTCTACACGGACACGGACAGCTTGGTGTACCACGTCCACTCAGCCGATGCATACAGGGATATAGTCACGGCACCAGCTTTGGTTAACCTCTTCGACACCTCGGGCTATCCCCAGCCGAACCAGTACGGCATCCTGCCCCGAAACAAAAAAGTACCTGGCAAACTCAAAGACGAGAAGGACGGTGATGTAATTCTCGAGTTTGCAGGTCTTCGCGCCAAGGCCTATGCCATCAAAGCCGAGGGCAGCGTTACCAAGAAGGCCAAGGGTGTCGGCAGACAGGTGGTTCGGGAGCATCTCGCATTCGAGGACTTTGTCGATTGCCTCATAACCAGGTCGTCGGTTCTAAGAGAAGAACAGCGCATCCAGAGCGTCGACCATGTGTTGACCACAAACAAAGTTAGAAAAATTGCGCTGGATCCCAACGACGACAAGAGGTGCGTCCTCGAGTGTGGTATTCACACATTGCCGTGGGGGTACTATCGCTTAGCAGAAAGCAAAACCTGCAACATATGTCCATCTTCAACAGAAGATTCATAAAAACAAAACAAAACAAAAAAAACACTTTGACTGTCATTACAAAAAAACTTTGACTGTATTCTTAAATAACCAGCATGCCTATGAATTTGTTCGGTTTCAAAAACAGATCATTATGGAAACCATACCAGATTATGAAGTCTTACCTTCCGTGTTACCTAAACTCAACGGTCTGTTGATTATTCACCTCAACAGCATTTGGACGAAACTGAATGACGATGTGGGCAAGATGTTTTATGTTTTTAATAACAATTTACATTTCTACGAAATTCCGATCGACGGGAAACTTCAAATCAACGTGAATCCGGAAAACGCAGGCGAAATCAAAATTTCTACCGGCAAAAACATTTTTCGAATTAAGCACGACAAGATGCTTTCTAACATTACGTACGATGTGTCTGCAGGAGATTATCTTTACATGGAACTCCTCGTAGATTACGACAAACTCATTCCTCTCTTCGTAGAATTACGAATCGTCTATCCTATTATAAATAACCGTTAACCAAAAATGCCTAACGACATTTTCGGCAACACCAAGCGTGTGGACCACGCAGAAGAGATTCTCATGTTGGACATTCGAGTTAAGAAGTTGAGGACCGATTTGATCGTTTGCAGGAAACCTTAAACAAAAGTTTAGAGTCGGAAATCGCTACGCTCCAAGCGCAATGTCTCGACCCCATTCTGAAAATCGATTCCGAACTGAAAACGCTGATAAAAAATTATGTCGACGTACCTTCTTACGACAGCGTTCAAAATATACAGTTGAGCGTGGATTCGCTTCAAAATGATTTGGCCAAATTACAGCAATTTCAATCGAAAAATGAAGATTTGGAAAAATTGAAACTCGAAATCGAAGAACGAACTTCCGCAATAGAAAAGAATTTCTCTGAACTTCAAACCGTCGTGAACGATATAGACGCAGAACGCTTACATGTCGTCGTTTCCAAATTACAAGAAGAATTCACCAGCACGTTGGAAGAAATTAAATCCAAGTTGCAGACTTTGGAAGATACAATGACGAACCTACCATCGTCGGACGAACTGCAGGTCATCGGTAAAAGCGTCGCGAACATAAAAATTCAATTGGAGGCCTATCAAGATTTCGAACACATTCAAACCACCATCGCTACGCTTCAGGCTTCTCTGGAATTGATCAACGAAGAAATTAAAAATATTCACGCTGAAGCGAGAGCGTTGACGAGCATTCAAGACACGTTAAGCACGGTTCAGCAGAAGATCGAATATTTAGAAAATTTAAACGTCGAAACGAATCTCGCTCATTTTCATCACGTACTGGACAACATACAGGGTGACTTGGAATCGTTACGGACGAGCGTGCCTTCGAGCGAAGATTTGGAAAAATTGAAAACGGCGGTGACGGCACTATCCGAATCGAGCGACATCAAAAGCTCATTGAGCGATCTCGAGAGTAGGGTGGCCAATCTCCCCACCTCCAAAGAATTGCACGCTTTGAAAAGAAACATATCTCGAATGCTGAAACGACTAGAAACGGAAACGGCGAACGTGGAACAGATTCGAGACGAAATTAGTTCGCTGGTGTCGACGCTGCCCACTTCGCAGAGCGTCGCCGACCTTCACACGCAGTTTACAGAGATGCGAAGCATCGTGAACGATCTTACCGAGAAGAGCTCGAAATTGAATCAAGTCGAGAACCTTCAGAACAATGTCGTCAACATCAGAGATCAAGTTGGAGTGCTGGAATCCACACAGGAATCGACGCTGGCCTCTTTCGGTGCCAAGTTGCAAGAACTCAACGAAAACTACAAGCAGTTGAACGTGGAAGTGAAAATCAAACCGTCGTTTTCTACCGCAACGGATACCATAGTCGAGCATTTGCTGCCCATCGAAAATAAACTCGGACAAGTTCACAGTAATCTGCTCGGCGTCGACACTAAATTCGCTAAACTGCATTCTCTGCAAGCCATCGAAATCAACAGCGTACCCAATCAACAGAGAATCTCCACGTTCGTCGAAGGTAACAAACTGTACATGCTACATCCTTATCATCCGTACTAGAAGTTTCTCCTCGATGGCACGATTCAGATAAACGAATTTTCGTACTGGTCTCACGGTAGAAAAGCTAGCGTTCCCACCATGACTTTGATATCGAATCGTGGTGTCCAGAAAGCAGGAAACATTCCTCTGGCACGTTGGAACGAAACGCGCAACATATATGAAATACACGAAGACGAAGATCTTACCGTTTTCGACGTGAGTGCCGGCGATAAGCTGATCATTCAAAACACGAGCGAAGTGCCACCCTCTTTGAATCCCATCACGCTTGTGCTTCTCTTGAAACGTAATCTCTAAAAAATGTCTAGGCAAGCCATCGTCGAAGAATTGCATAAACCTGCACGCCGTAACTACGAACGTTTGGCTGTGGTAACCAAGGGCATCGACGACCTCTGGCAAAGTGACCTCGTGGAGATGAGTAGCGGCAATTTGAAAAACGTGCATAAATTGAAAAAGGGCAACAAGTACCTTCTCACCGTCATAGACACGTTTTCGAAATTCGCATGGGCTCTACCTTTGAAGGCGAGAACGGGAACGTGCGTCACGGAAGCATTCAAGACAATTTTTCGCGAAAGCGGTGGCAGACGACCACGGTTTCTGCAAACGGACAACGGTAAAGAATTTTACAACGCCGTATTCCAAAAGTTTATTCAAAAACATGACATTCAACATTATTCGACCTTCAGTCACATCAAAGCCAGCATCGTGGAAAGATTCAATCGAACCTTGAAAACACACATGTGGAAACGATTCACGCTTCGGGGAAATTACAAATGGGTCGACATCCTGCCGGAACTCGTCGACACCTATAATGATACGGTACACAGAACGATAGGCATGAAGCCAGCCGACGTTACCAAGTCCGACGAGCAGCGTTTAATTTCTACAGTTTACTGTCCAAAGTACACACCCACGACAAGAAAAGCTAAATACAAAATTGGAGACCAGGTGAGGATCAGCAAATTCAAACGCGCCTTCGAGAAGGGGTTCACAAAAAATTGGAGCACGGAACTCTTTACGGTGGTTCTAGTTTTACCCGGAAACCGACATACGTATATAATAAAAGATAGTAGCGGCGAGATTTTGAAAGGAAGATTTTACGAAGAGGAACTCTCTAAAACGAAACACCCCGACACGTACCTCATCGAGAAAGTATTGCGTAGGAAAGGTGACAAACTGTTTGTCAAATGGCTGGGACTTCCGGAAAAGAGTTGGATCGACGCGAACGAAGTGATCTTGTGAGTACGTGGAACGTGGTGAAGCGTCTACCGGATCCGGAAAGTCAAACGAGAAAAAAAAAAGAACGGTGAGTTGCTTCCCGACAGCATCCGCTGTCTGATCGTAGGTCCTTCGGGGTGTGGGAAAACGACACTGCTCGTGGACAATTTTCTCCTCGCACCGAATTTGCTAGATTGGAAGAACAGACACCTGTACGTGTTCTCGAAAAGTTTGGAGCAATCCAAATACCAGCAACTGATGAAAGTGTACGATGGTCTGGACATTGCAACGTTCGCTTCGGAAATAAAACCACTCGATGATTGTCGTGAAAATTCAGTCGTCGCGTTCGACGACGCCATCCTGGAAAATCAAAATGAAATTCGCAACTTTTTCACGCAAGGTCGTCACAAAGGAATGGATTGTTTCTACCTAGCTCAAACGTTTTCCAAAATTCCAAAACAGTTAGTGCGCGACAACGCTAATTTCATATGTTTGTTTCGTCAAGATCACACCAACCTCAAGCACGCGTACGATGACTACGTAGGCGGAGACATGAACTACAATCAATTTTCGGAACGCTGCTGCTCTACTTGCTGGAACGGTGACGATTTCGGATTCGCGACGATCGACATGACGAGGAAACCCAACGACGGAAAATACAGAAACAAAATCAACGACTTTCTAAACGTTGCAACGTTGTGAGAAACGACGTATATAAATAACGTCATGACAAAACGGAAAATCGAAGACGAAAATCTCAAGCTTCGCGATTACCTCGCGAAACGCTTCAAAGGTTGGAAATCCGAGAATCGCGGATTCTACGAAGAGAAGAAACGTCAGGATCAACCCGTGATCGATGCCATCAGCAGTCTAGGTAAAGAAATTAAAAGTGTCACGGAACAAAATAAAAATTTGATTAATGAACTTGTACCGCTCGCAGCTAAAAGTTACGCCTTACCCACGCCCATTTCGAACATTCCTTCGACACCGTTCGAACTGAAGGATGCACCTGCACGACGTCTAGCCATAGGCAGCACGTCGTCTTCGGATAAAATCGAGTTGGGACCTTTGGCACGAGACTACCTGAGCACGGGGAAATTCGACAAGGATGAAGTGTTCGGATTGTATCCTAGCATGGAAACCAGCGAAGGCGGCGGTGTGGTGTGGAAGATTGGGAAATCGAAGGTGACCTTCGAAGGCAACGACATTAAAGTCAATTTAGGCGACAAGGATAGTTGGACCAGGTATCCGGGTACGGTGGGACTGTGGGAACTCGTCGCCAAAAAGCAGCCGAAAGATTACACCGACGAAGATTACCAAAGTTACAAGGAAATTCTGATCATGACGGATGCCTTGTACCAGAACAACGACGCCTCGCAGAATAGGGTGAAATCGAGCAGCGGCGAGAAGTACAGGAATCTCATCAAACCGATTTGGAACCAGGTCAAAACAGGCAGCGGCGTCAAACGCTACAACACGTTACCCAAAGAATTCGTTTGGGTGGACGACGTTAGGAAACTCGTGGACCGATTGTTGGTGATAGCCGGCGAAGAGAATGCAGGCAATCGTAATTTCTACAACGAGAAGGTTGGCATCGTGGACATGATCAGCACGAAACTTTCCAACTTCATCGTGAACGACGACAAGGGCATAGGTTACCTGATCAAAATCATCAACACGCTGCCTCCCAAATTTTGGAACGTGGCCGAAGGAAAGGGACTCGTGAACGACATCATCAACAAGTTACCTTTCGAGATGCATTTACCTGGCTACCAGTACTGCGGACCGGGTACCAAACTCGAGAAAAGATTGGAGAGAGGAGACAAGGGTGTGAATCCGTTGGACGCAGCATGCAAAGATCACGACATCGCCTACAACACCACGCAGACGGATCTGGACGCACGTCACGAAGCAGACAAAAAATTGGAACATGCAGCTTTCGAAAGGTTCGTGAGCAGAGACGCATCGCTGGGTGAACGGGTCGCCGCACTGGGTACCACCATCGCCATGAACACGAAACAAAAATTGGGGTGGGGTATATAAATAACATACCGTAAAAAATAATAATAATAACAACATGTCTCGTATAACTGATTTGCCACCCGAGCTACTATCTAAAATATTCAAAAAAGTAGTAAACAGAGATGTTAATAAACTTGTAATCATAGCAAGAACGACGCCGGCATTTCGAATTCCGTGTGAAATAGTTCTCAAGGACCATCTTCGGGAGATCAGCGGCCTGAGGTGCGGTGATCTCAATATTCTGCTTTCGGCTGCAGGGGAAAAATTGAACGAGAGGTTGGACGAACTGGAGGAGGCAAGGCAGGGAAGAAGATGGTACACAGTAGATTGGTACAAGTCTATGCAGGAGACGAAAGATATCATTACGCACATCATCGCGTTTTCCGAAGCACGGACTTTCTTCCTCTGTTAAAAAAATAATAATATATATACGTGTCAAAAAAAAAACTTGATATATAAATAAATAATCTTCGGTATATATAAATAACACACATCGTGAAAAAACAATTAAATTTCTCTCTAACACTTTGAAATTTTTTTGATATGACGACTGAAAAAATAAGTGATCTCCAAGCATTAAAACAAATGCTAAATTTGTCAGTCGAGTATGTAAAAATTCAGGAATTGGAAGTCGACAAACCTTACACGATAACATCCGGTTCAATCGTTTCTACCCAGTATGGTCCCAAGGTACGCCTGTTGCTCAACGCACAATACAGTCTATTTTTACCAGATCGATACGCTAACATGTTATCCGACGAGAAGCTATCTATTATAATCGAGAACAAAACTCGAATTGTGTACAAGGGGACAAAGGAACTTCTTGGCAAGAAAACGAAGCACGTAATAGAATTTGTGTAAAGACTGCGAGGCCTTGAAAATATATAAATAACATACCGTAAAAAACTACACAATAAAAAATCTCAGAATATATATATAAATAACATACCGTGAAAATAACACATAGAGCATCAACATGAAGCCCAAGGGTGTCGTGTACCAGATACCATACTCCAATCTTAAAAATCTAGGTGCCCTCGATGGGTTACTCACCAAGAAACAACGCGAGAAGAAACGTTCTTGCTTGTCGAAAGGACACGGAATGGAATTGCTGCTCAGCACACCTCAATTGAAAAGATTGCAGCGTTCGCGGAAACAGCAAAAGATCGGAGGTTTCATATTCAGCATCCCGGCCATCCTGGCAGCATTGGGGGCCGTTGGAAGTTTGGCCGGCGGAAGTGCCGCCATCGCGAAAACCGTCATCGACTCGAAGAAGAACAAGGCCGAGTTGGAAGAACAGAAACGTCACAACCTGGCCATGGAGAAGAAGGAGAAGGGCGTGATGAAGAAGTTTAAAAAAAAGAAACAGAAGCACTCACCAACCGAGACATTGAATCTCTGATCGGACCGTTACAAATCAAACACTTCAGAGGAGTTTTCATGTCCGACTCGTTACCTTCAAGCGTTAAAAGAAGAGAATGCGGAGTAGTCAACTTGGACGGTCAAGAAAATCCAGGCACGCATTGGATATGTTACCACAAAAACGACAATGATAAAGCATTCGTTTTCGATTCTTTCGGAGGTGTTCCACCTACAAATTTAGTTCATTATCTGAAAACGAGCAAAACCTCTATATACTACAACGACGAACGCATTCAAAATTTCGGAGACGTGAACTGCGGTCATCTCTGCCTCTCCGTGCTCGCGTTTCTCTCTAAAATAAATAACCCTACGATCGAGGATTTCCAGAAAGCATTGTGGAACCTCAAACAGCATCACTAGGATGGGCGTGTTCCATCTCACGAGCGAATCTTCGATCTTGAAACTCACGCTGCACGACGACATCGTCTATCCTAAATCCGTGGCTCTGCGTGCATTCTACAGCATGTACCTCATACCCAATGTTACGCAGCACAACAACAAAATTAGCGTCGGAAGCGAACACATCGTCGTCACGCCAGGACAATACAATCTTTCCACTTTGCAAGCTCAGTTACCCAAAGGCACATACCTTTCTCAAAATTCGGTCACGCACAGAGTGGAAATCCTATCCGCGACGGAGACCGTGGACCTGGGCACCATGGGAGAACTTTTAGGTTTCGAGAACGACACCAAACTCGAAGCTGGCATCAAGCACGTAGCAACCAACATTCCTAAATTATTGGCCATAGAGACTCTGAACGTACACTGTAACGTGGCCGAAGGTATGATCACGAAATCTTCGGACGGATTGTTAGGAAGTCACAAGCAGACGGGAATCATAGCCACTTTCAAACCAAGTTCCGAGTTCATGGAACCGATCATCTACACACCCTCTTCGCCGATCTATTTTCCAGTATGTCGCAACCGCATAGACGACATAGAGTTGGTGGTGACGAACGAGAAAGGAGAGGTGGTGGATTTCGCAGGTGCCACTACGACGGCCATCGTGGAGATCAACGTATAATAAATAACCATACATGTAAAATGGAGCAAATCGAAAGTTACGAATTGCAATCGTTCCCTCCCAACCGTCGCACGTTCGCCAATCTCAACGAAGCGAACAGGGAGATCGAATACGACGTGGACGTAGGCGACGGGTTCGTTCATCCTCACAGAGCGGACCTCTACCTTCAATTCGACGTGGTGAAGAAGGAAAGCGGAGACGCGTTTCCTGCAGCAGCAAACTTGATACTCGTGGACAACTTCGTGCCTCACCTGTTCTCGCAGGTGGAGGTGAGGAAACACAACACCGTCATCGACAGAATAGATTATCCAGGCATCACGTCGACGGCAGTGGGAACGTTGAAATTATCCAAAACGGACGCAGCGTACTACCAGGCCGGGGGATTCGAAGCCGGGACCAAAATATCGACGAGAAGTCACACGGTGCTCTTTCCCATGCGTCTGCTGCCAGGTTTCTTCTCGGACTACAAGGAGATCATGTGGAAGGGAGGACTGAGGGTCACATTTCGAAGAGCGGCCAACGACAACGACGCACTGATGCGATACGCTACTTTGGGTCCGAACGGCACCACGCCGATAGCCAACACTTTACCCGAAGCAGCCAAGTGCGTCATCCGAAGCATGGAATTGAGAATGCCGGTTGTGGAATACGAAACGAACTACGCCCTCAAGTACAAAGCGGAGATCTTGAAAAGTCCGCAGGTGCCGATTCACTTTCACGGTTACCAGTGCGTGCAGAAGATGGCGTCGGGGAGTCACATGGAATTCGACGTGACGACGCAGTTCAACAACATACAGTTCGACATGCCAGATTTCGTCGTAGTGCTTTTTCAGACCGGGAGGGACAAGAATCAGGAAAAAGATTCCAGCAAGTTCGACGACTGCAAGATCAAGAACGTTTATCTGAAGAACGGTAGGAACGAAGTGTTCCCGCGCGAGAATTACAACCTCGACGTGACCAAAAACGATTACCTCAAACTTTACGAAGCGTTCTCGGCTTACAAACGCGTGACCGAGGGAAGCGTGGACATGTACTACACGCCCAGCGAGTTCAAAGCACGGAGACCCATGACCGTCATCAACACATCTAAGAGAAAGAAGGTTGTGGTCAACGATCGAACCAACATCAAGGTCGTCTGCGAGTTCCACGATGCCTTGCCCGAGGATACCCTATGCAGTGTCATCCTGATTGCAGAGAAGTCCTTCGCCTACGACGTGAAGAACGAGAGGGTCACAGAGCAGTTTTAACAAGTTTTTTAACATCTTTTCTTGCACAATAAGAAATTTTTTGTACTAGCACAATCAGTTACAATGGCACAATACGAATTTCACTAGTTCAGATCAGTTACAAATGTCAATTTCATTAGTTATCAGTTATAATATCTTTTTTGCACTATAGTACGAGACAATCAGAATTTTTGCACAAAAAAAATTGTTGTTGTTTTTTTACACGTGAAAATTAACAATAAATTTTTTTTTATCGTTTCAGATGCTGTCGAAACATCAAAAACACATACACACACACTAGAAAAAAAGCATGCAACTTTATTTGTAACACACACATACATTCTCCATCTTCATCAAGAAAATATTATAATAAACATAATTATTTTTATCTATCTCACAATAAAACTCTATATCCAAAAATATCACAACATCAAATAACACTAGAGTCGTTAGTACACGTTGCATGCATTACGGAGGTCCTCTGTAGGGTTTCATGGAAGTTTGGGGGAAAAAAAAACACGTGAAACTCTACAGAGGTCCGGTAATCTATAACCGCAGCCATTAGAAAACTTTTACATTTTTTGGTTGGGCACCACGCACCCTGGCGAGGTTATAGGGGCCAGGCCTCCTAAAAAAACAACAATTATTATTTTGTTTGTTTGTTTGTGTTACAATACATATGCGCGCGCGCGCGTGTGGCACATCGTTCCCCCCGAGAGAGAGAGGTTTACAAAGGTCACGATATACAAACATTGGCCTCTCTCTCTCTTTTTTTTTGGGACTTGGAAAAAATTTACAGTAAGAGGACATCGCCCACCACCGTTGCCAGCCATAAATCTCTCTCTCTCTTTTCATCTTACAGCAAAGTTGGCATCTCTATTTTTTTTAGTTGTAAGTAAATTGCCAACACACTCTAGTTAATAATGCTACATATTATACGCACACACGCACGCACATACTATATTACCATCCACCCATCTCTCTCTCTTTTACGGCAGTGCGTGTTTGTTGCCGGCTCTCCTTGTTTAGTGTGTGTAGGTTGGCAAAAATTGCTTTATGCACTGTAAGGCAAGCCTCAAGCAAAGTTGCCAGCTCCTTGCTTTAGGCTAGGTTAGACCAAGGAAAAAAAAAGCTGTAGGTAGGCTGTCGGTTGTTTAACTCTTCCCTCTCTCTCTCCTCTCTCTTTTTTTTTGTAAAAAGCCATGGTAAAAGTACCAGTAGGTTGGCAACCTTGCTTTATGCACTGTAAGGCAAGTCTTAAGCAAGGTTGCCAGCTTCTTGCTTGAGGCTAGGTTAGACAAAAAACCTTGGTGATTTTTTTCGAGTAAGATGTTGGTAATACTGTGTCCGAAAATAGAGGGGGGGGAGTTATGCCTTACAAGAGCAAACCATGAAAGCAAGCCCCACCGAGCTTTACTTTCGGATGTAGTGTTGGCAACACTGCAAGAAAAAAGTTGCCAGCCCCTTGCTTTAGGTTAGGTTAAACCAAAAACCTTGGTGATTTTTTCGAGTGAGGAGCCGGCAACACTGCAAGAAAAAGGTTGCCAGCTTCTTGCTTTAGGCTAGGTTAGACCCAAAAAAAACCTTGGTGATTTTTTCGAGTAAGGAGCTGGCAACACTGCCAGAAAATGGAGCTCATGCCTTACGAGAGAAATCCATTAAGGCGAGCTCCACCGAGCTCCATTTTCGGGCGCAGAACCGGGTCACCTGCACTACTCGCGAAGATGAAGATGAGAGATGATTTGATGAAATACATGAGACACTGACAAAGAATACCCATGAATAGGCCAGGAGTCGAACCCGGGACCGTGGCGCCGTAAAGCGCTGTTATAATCACTCGGTCACGGAGATTTACACTTTTCGTATTTGATAACGGAAATTATAGGAGCTGGGAATCGAAATTTGCATTTCTAAAATACAAAATTATATACACAATTCGAGGATCTGCTTGTTATACACGTAGGCTAACTATAAGAAGAATAGAGAATAATACACAATGAATCTTGATAAAGATATTATTTCGTATTTTTTCTCGAAAATACACTTCTCGCTTTTATCATGCCCACTTAATTGAAACTCCGTATCTTGTTCCAGGTGAAAACACTGTTAGATTTTTACAGTCCCAGACAAGGAAAAGACGCCTACAGAGCTGACAATTTCTACTTAAATTCTCTCACCCCTTTTATGTTCGTAATTTACGTTTTAATGCAGATACCCAAAATGCGTTTCTGTCATTGTGTTTCCTTTGTCATAGAACTTTTAAGTGTCCTGTTACAGATCCAACTTGCTAATTAAAACTTTTCAGATTCAAACTCCAACTTCGAGTTATCGATCGTGTCCGAGGACACAACATTTTAGATCTTGAAGATTCGTGCTTCATGTAAATTAAAATACTCAGCAGAATGTAACTGTTCTTCTTTACTTTTAAGTTGTTACAAAATTTAATTTTAGTACTTAAGACATGTCGATTAAAAGTTATAAAATATGAACTCTATTTCGACATTCCTTTGTGATATTACATGTGCTCGCATTGCCCTATTTCTTTATTTACTCATTGTTTTTCCCAGTTTATTATTATTATTATTCATTATTTGTGAACACTGTAACTAGCAAATAGCGCATTCCCTGATAATTGTACTGAAATGTATGAAGCCTAGACTACACACAGCCGGCCACGATCTCTCTTTCTCTCTCTCTCTCTCATACACACACACCCACATGTATATACAGGGTGTCTCAAAAGCAATAGCGCAAACTGACACAGGTAAAAGTACACGATAATAGAAGCAAAAAAGCATGGGTCTGACTCAAGTTTACTGAGACTTTGTTGCTTCTATTATCGTTTACTTTTCCCTGTGTCAGTTTGCGCTATTAGTTTTGAGACACCCTGTATAACAGAGAGAGAGGGGGGATAAACTGGTGATTATTAGGAGGACCAGTCCTCGACAGAAAAATGTAATACATATCCTTTCACATGTGATTCATGTTTCGAATGGTAACGTTCAAATTCATTTTATTCCAATTGTAATGAAAATCATGAATGTAAAATCTAGTGTGTTCGAGAAAATACGTATAAATAACAAACTGCGATTTCATCTACTTTCATTTAAGTCTCCCTGAATCAATTAAAGAAAATATTACAAGTATGAGTTTGTATTTGGAATGTGTAAATATTCTACATCATGTCTGTAATCAAGGTGCCCGCAGTACGTTTTCTCAGGGTGGGAAGAGTCATACAATTTATTATTATTATTATTGCTAACTAACTAACTCTCTGGCCTTCTTAAACCCGAAGGTTCATCGCTGCAGCAACACAGGCCTTCCATCTGTTCCTCCTTAGCAAGATCCATCCTTACCGATTTCCTTTAGGTCCATCTCAATGTTATCCCTTCATCTTCGTCTTGGCCTGCCTACCAGTCTCTTACCATCAGGTTTCCCAACAAGAATCCTGTAAACTCCTCTTTCCTCTCCCATTCGTGCCACATGGCCTGCCCACCTAAGTCTTCTTGATTTCATTATTCTAATAATATCTGGACATGAATACAAATTATGTAGTTCTAAATTATGTATCCTTCTCCACTCACCTGCCTCCTCATCCCTTTTAGGTCCAAAGATTTTCCTAAGGATCTTATTTTCAAATACTCTCAATTTATGTTCCTCTTTCAATGTAAGGGACCAAGTTTCACACCCATATAATACTACAGACAAAATTACTGTTTTGTATATTTTAACTTTTAGTTTCTTAGATATTAAACGAGAAGACAAAAGTTTATGAAGAGAGAAGTAACATGCATTTCCTGAATTAAGCCTACTTTTTATTTCCTCTTTAATATAATTTTCATTTGTTAATATTACTCCTAAGTATTTGAATTTGGAAACTGGTTCAAACGAGTTGTTATTAATAATTAGATTTTTATTATTACCTAACACTTGGTTTCGGCCTATAAGCATATATTTAGTTTTTTCTTTGTTAACTTCCAAACCTATCTCTTTAGCAGTTTTGAAAAATATTTTAGCATTATTCTTAATTGTATTCACATCATTCCCCAGTAAGTCTACATCATCTGCATATGATAACAACTGAGTCACACCATTTAATTTTAGTCCTTCGTTAGTTTCTTTTAAATTCTTAACAGCATATTCTAAGGCAAAATTAAAGAGTAATGGAGATAATGCATCTCCTTGTTTTAACCCATCATGAATTGTAAATTTGTCAGACATATTAATACCCACACGAATTTTACTTTCTATTTCACTGGTGCATATTTTTATCATACTAACAAGCTTCTTAGGTATTCCAAACTCTACTAATATATTATATAATTTATCTCTTTTGACCGAATTATATGCTTTTTTGAAATCAATGAATAGCTAATGGACATTTGGATTATATTCCCACTTTTTTTCAAGTGTCTGTCTGATGTGAAAAATGTGATCTATAGTTGATCTGTTACGTTTAAATCCACATTAATAATCACCTATAATTTCTTTAGCATATGGGGTTATTCTTGTTGAAAGAATGTTAGACAATATTTTGTATGTTGTTGAGAGTAGAGAAATTCCACGGTAATTACTGCAGTTCATTTTATCACCTTTTTTAAACACAGGTACAATTATGGATTAATTCCACTATTGAGGGATTTCTCCTTTATTCCATATTAAACAAATTAACTTATGAATTTGACATATTAATGAATTTCCACCATATTTAATTAACTCAGCTGGTATTAAATCAATGCCAGGTGCTTTGTTATTCTTTAGCCTTTTAATAGTATCTTCAACTTCAGTCAAGTTAGGTTCTGGAACTAAAGGTTCTGCTGTGTGTACTTCATTTACTTCTGATTTATCTCCTACATGGACATTTAAAAGGTCATTAAAGTAGTTCTTCCATCTATTTACAATATCGCTTGGGTCAGCTAGAAAATCACCTTCTTGATCTCTTATCAAATTTACTTTAGGTTGCCACCCCTTTCTAAATTCATTTACACCTTTACATAAATCGCTGATATTTTTATTTTTGCTGTTTGTTTCAATTTCGTTAATTTTGCTTTTCAAGTAATCTCCTTTTTTACTTCTAAACGTGCGGTTAACTTCTCGCTTTATTCTATTATAATTTCTTAGATTTGTATCATTCGAGTTATTTAACCACCTAAGTATAGCCTGATTTCTTATTTCTATTAGATTATGACATTCATTATCAAACCATGGCTTACTTTTTCTCGGTTTATGGTATCCTATACTTTCTTTAGCTGCTGATTCTATTGCATTACGTATGTGCTCCCAATTCTTATTTACGTCCTTCTCATTTACATTTTCATCATCATTTAAATCCTGCAAAACATCAAATCTATTTGACAGTTTAATTTGGTAATCTTTCTTAATAATTTCATCAGTAAACTTTCCTGTATCAAATGTTAGAACTTTTAAATTTTGTTGCTTATGATTTATCACTGAGAGTCTTTCTCTTAATTTAGCAATTACTAAATAATGGTCACTGGCACAGTCAGCACCTCTATGTGTACGAACGTCAATTATAATAGTATGTATTCTCTTATCAATGAGAATATGATCTATCTAAATGTCTCTTCTTTGCCAATCTGTGCATTACAGTCACCTAACAGAATTTTCATATCGTACTGAGAAAATTTGTCAAAGATCTGTTCTAACTCTGCATAAAAATCATCTTTAGTATTATCATATTTATCTTCCGTTGGTGCATGTATGTTTAATAAAATAATTTTACACCACCTACCCTGTAAAACTGCATATGATATCCTTGTTTTGAGAGCCGAGATAATTCTATTATTTATGAAAAATCCTGTTCCAAAATTATGATTTTCTGTACCACCATAGAAAAAAGTATAATTTTTTAGTTTTACAATTCCCTTCTCCTGGCCACCTAACTTCCTGGACAGCTACTACATCTAATTTATACTTAACTGTCTCATTAACTGTACACTGAAATGCCCCAGGCCGGTAAAGTCTCAGAACATTCCAGGTGCCTACTTTAATATCCTTATTCCTAACGTAGATCTTATCGTTAGTCCAGGTACCTCCCAAAGTAGTCCCCACCCGGAGATCCGAACGGGGGACTATTTTACCTCCGGAATATTTTACCTTGGGAACATCCATGGCCTTATATTGCTGTTTCTTGACATTTTTTTTTTTACAGTGCAGAGTTGTCAGCTCTACGCCTAACCCACAATATGAATGGAAGAACTATTGGGTTGGTGCGAATGAAATGTCCGCTTTGACGTCTTGTGGGAAACTCACCTCAAGAACACAACACAGGGATTGACTGGGGTCACGGGTCTAACGTTTTAAACTCTGTATACGTCCAGCAAACAGGCTGGAGCACCCAGACAGTCAGGAGGCAGTGTGTTGCTGAACAAGGTTGTCTGAAAGTGCACCATGGAGAACACACAATTGCGAGTAATTTGTCTTTAAGAATTCAAACTGGAAGATTCTGCTCAGCAAGCCACCAAAAACACTAACAGTGCCTTTTGGCCAGGAATGGTAAATGAATGCACCATTCGCCGCTGGTTTGTCAAATTTCGTTCCGGTGACAAAGCATTGCAAAATGAACCCCGTGGCCAACCACCAACATCATGTTTGGATGAGCTCCACAGGAACGCCGTGGAAGCGGACCCTCGGAAAAGTGTTGTGCCATTGCAGACGAGTTAGGCATACACCATACCACTGTCGTTCGGCGCTCCGTGCGATCGGTAAAGTGAAAAAGTTGGACTCATGGGTACCACACGATTTGACACCGGCCAACAAGACTTGCCGTCTGGAGGTGTACAGTTCTCTGAGTGTAAGGAATAACCGGGATGGCTTCCTGCATCGGATTGTCACTTCAGATGAAAAATGGATCTGCTATGACAATCGTAAACGATCAGGACAATGGTTGGATCGTGATCAACGTCCAGGATGGTCTCCGAAACCACCTCTCCACCCACGGAAGGTGCTGTTGTTGGTATGGTGGTCTATGGTGGGTGTGATCCATCTTGTCTTTCTCAGGCGAGGTGAAACCATCAATGCAGATCGTTACAGTGCTGAACTCCATGAAATGCACCGAAAACTTCTCCGGAAGCATCCAGCAATGGTCCACAGACATAGTGTCCTCATGTTGCACGACAATGCTTGCCCACATGTCGCGCAAAGGATGGAGCAGGCTCTCCATGAGTTGCAATACGAAACCCTTCCTCATCCAGCATATTCTCCTGACCTCTCTCCCACTGACTACCATATCTTCGGGCATCTCGATCACTTCCTGACAGAAAAGACCTTCGCTGATGATCGGGCGGTGCAACATGCCGTTGAGGAGTGCTTTGCGTCGCAGACTCCAGACTTCTTTCGCCATGGAATCCAATTGTTGGCTGAGCGATGACAAAAGTGCGTGGCTGCAGACGGCGACTGTTTTGATTAACTGTGTATTGTAGTTTTGATTTTTTTGGCTTTTGGCAATGACGCAACTGGGCCGGACATTTCATTCGCACCAACCCAATACTACACAAGACAAACACAAACACATTAGACAGCACAATTACTACACACGACGAACACAAACACATTAGACAGCACAACTACTACACAAGACACACACAAACACATCACAACTATAACAACTATTAGTCTGGAAGGGAGTAATGTTTGTGTATATATATCGTCCTGTTTTGTACCTTGTTACATTTGTACTTGGTGCAGAGTCTGAAGAAGACCTTGCTAGAAGGTTGAAACGTTACGTTTAGTTTATGTTTTATAATAAAATAAATTTCTGCCTTGGTCAGCATATTTAGTTTTTCATATCATGGAAACAAGGCTTAATGGTGTTATAATTTAAATGACGTTAAGGAAACTGGTAACCTATATTTCTGTTCTGAATTTTTCAATATCACCACAGATCTGTGGCGGTGATTTTGGGTGCATGGGAGGCCGTTGCCCCCCCCTCCCCCGCACTTTTTGCTCCTGCACAATGGCTTATTAATGCTAAGCCTTGTCTACCAAGAGACTGTAAACAGTCCTTGCCGCCTTGTTTTGGCACCAAATCGCGGCGCGGGGACTGTCAGACTGCATGAGACATCAAGCTACTTCAGAGATGGGTAGTTCAATCTAAAGGCCATATGAAGATACATTTTTCATTTGCTCATTTCTCTCTGTGTACTTGCTATTTCACGCCGATCTTTTCGTCGGCCTCGTTTGTTAATCGCAACAATGAGTTTCTGAGTTTTCATATGTCAACTTTATGCACACAATGGCTAATCTAGACTGGTCCTACAGTTTCAAGTGGGTTCCGAACCACTAAATCTCCACACAGTATCAAACTCTGGGCTACTTGATTGCAGGAGACGACTTTACCACTTCGTACACACAGAATACCAAGTGCATCACACCGACCGACACATCAAAACGCACCGATTGATGCACCAAAGCGTGCCTCACGGCATCCGCGAAGGATCAGACTCACATCCGATTAATTCCAGTGCACTCCCGCATGCTGCAAAAGAAACACCAAAGTGCATCATGCGACGCAAGCGAGGACCTCCCCCAGGCACTTTCGGCCTCTCCAATGACATATAAAATGCACCAAAATGCATCAAACGTGAACCCGACTCCTCGCAGATGCCACGAAACACACCCTAGTGCATCAATCGACGCGTTCGGGCGCACCAATCGGCACGACGCATTCAGTTCTCCCTGTGTAGGGATGTGAAGTTTTCGTGTTATTTTCACCTGAATTTCGATGTTATTTTTCGCGGTTTTGGGCAAAATTCGGTGTCATTTATACATGCATTCTTACTGTTCCTTCTATGATTGAGATTTTTACATTGCTTTAATTCTGGAAAATTGAGGCAAATTTTAGTTTTAATGACAAAAATAAATAAACTTAAGGCTTACCTTTGCTAGCAAAGACCAAATTTCTTCCATTTGGAAAACTATTTCGTCTCATCAGCCAGTAAATGTGAAATGTTTATTGAATGGTATCACCCAAATCTTTGAAAATAGTCATACATATCACTTTCTCCAACAATGCCAAGAAAATCCCTCTGCGACCTCAAAATAGAAGTTTTGTGTACGCACACTCACATACACAATCCCCCCCGAAACACAACATATGCTTCTCCCTGAAAATTTTTCCCATTCCTAATTAATTTCCCTTCTGGGAAGATCCCCTCCCCGAGCAAATTCTATTTCAGGAAGAGGTTAAATAGCATACTCTCAGTCATGTGCGCGTCAAGCGGCAATAAATGAAGCGTGACAATTTCTATTGAATCAAACTTTCACCAGCTAGACTAGAAACGACAGATAAAATAGCACTTCAGGTAGTTCGTTTTGAACAAAGGAGGTGTTATCCCTAGTTTATATTGCATATTTCACGGCGTTTTTCGTGCTAAACTGCAAAATTCGGTGTTATCCTGAAAATGGCATAATTCGAGTTATCTCGCGATTCCGAAACACCGAAAACTTACCTTCTTAACTTACTCAGATACATCTTAAACAATTTATTATGTTTTCTTCAACTTTTCGGTGTTATTGTTAAAAGGAGAACTTCACGTCCCTACCACTTCGTCATTTGAGAAGTTCAGTGGCTGCGATGAGGATGAACCCATGAAAAGAATGATGGGATAAACACACCGTGCTTGAAGTACATGCAATGAAGTAAATACATAGTTGAAACAAGAAATGCATCAACTCTGTAGCTCATATCAAATGTTTAAGGGAGAATTCACACCGAATAAACACGCAACACGCGACACACAACATGCGACACGCAACACGCGACACGAGTGTTTCACACCGAAGAGACAAGATACAGGCGGCAAGCGACACTGGTTTCTTTGCTCAGTTTGCATGATGGTACCGATATAATTGCATTAATCAGTTTATCAGTCACCCGAAAATAACGTAACAAGAGATGTACATGTAAATTGCGTTGTAAAATTTGTGCAAGTTATTGAAACTTGGGAGAGGCATGCTGTGCACGAGGAAAGTGAGAAATAATATTCACTGACCTCAAACTGTATACGCTAGACTTTTCAGCCTGAATAAAGCGAATACCTAAACACTAGAGAAATGGTTTTCAACCTTCGTGAAACCATATCACGCTATTTCTTTTAAGTCAATACTCTTAGCTGAAGAATTTTCCTCGTAAATCTTTACAGTATTGAAGATTTTATGCATGAATTAACATGTACCTATGAAATTAAATATTGATAAATAAATTCTAGCATAATCATAAGAGTAATAATAGTTTTTTACGTGTGTAGGGCTGTTGACAAATATAAAAATATGGAAGGCAAAGTGGTAACGTCGTCTCCTTGTAGTTAAGTGATCCCGGGTTCGATAACCGGGGAGGCACCGGGCAGATCCAGTTCTGATTAGTCTATTATTATTGCTATATTATTTTATTATTTTTGTCATTATTATTAATAATACTACTACTAGTACTGTTTTTTGAAGATTACATACATTTGTAACGTCCATATTCTGTATATCTATATACATATAATCAAATAATAATAACAATAATGATAATAATAGTTACTGTAGCTTACGGGCTGTATGTCATAGAAAACAAATTGTTTTGTTTTATATTATGGCTACAATTTCACCATTCAAATTACATTAACTTTTTCCAGAAATCTAAGGCGGGGCAATTGTCCTCCTTGGCCCCTCCCTGCGGGCGCTTTTGTCTGTAATGTTTGCTATTAAAAGAATAAACATAAATAATTGTGTGCTGCAAAATGTTTTGACTTCAGTGCTCTTTCACGAACAGCATAGAAATATGACTTGTAGGTGATATGTTACATCAATAGTATTTTAGTCACCCTAAGTAGCATTGGTAGATCGAACTAGGTATTTTAGTTGTATCATCGTATAGAGTCTTTTATGTGAATTGTGGCTTACGCAACTCCAACAAACTTTTGACAAAATAATATTTTACAAATTTTATTGATAACATTTAGCTTTAGATTTCAAGTTTTAATATGTTTGCTCCATTGCTCAAGATATAACTTGTGAACTAGGCGCGAGTGTAGTTTGGAACCTTTCCCCTCCCAACCCCACCCACACCCCCGAGCTTTCAAGCACCGACCTATAATGTGCGTCCTTCGATATTTTCTTCATATGCCATGGTTTGTGATATTTATATCCTACAAATTTTGAAATGAGGAGGCAATGAAAAACTTATTGACAGAGGGACCAACCCGATAGGCTATATACTCGTATACATTTATATATACATAGAGAGAGAGAGATTACAAAATAGTTCAAATAGTTCTGTTTCCGCAAATTAACAATGCTTTAAAATTTCCTTCAATTTTCTTATGCGAGCGCCATTGAAAAGTTATGATAACTATATGTTTAGAAAGGAATCTCTCTATATATAAAAATGGATGTATGTGTGTATATGTGTCTGTTTGTTTGTTCCGGCATAACTCTCGAACGCCTGGAGCGATTTCAACCAAACTTGGTACACGTATCACTTGCAATCTCTAAATAAATACTGTGGAGGTAAGACACCCCCTGCACCCCTAGAGGTGGGAATGGAACATACAATAGAATTCTGTTGCGTGCCATTTTCGTGTCATATCCTGCACGTTATGCTTCCTGCAACACAGCACGGCGAAGTTGGTTGCCTAAACAGAAGGTGCGATATTGCTATCCTCGAGCAATTTCAACATATATCACTTACAATCTGGAAAGAAATACTGTTGGGCACCCCTGTACTGACTAAATCGGTGATTCGGACGTCTGGTAGCCTTGCATTAATAATTATAAAACTAAAACTACCCAATATTGCAGACCGGTGATTTCTGCACAAGAAACATATTCATTTATATTTATATTTCATACAAAACTGAAATTTTTACAAATTTGAAGAATCGACCTTGTCATTTTCGTAGTTTTTTATAGGTTCACATTTAAATATTTCAGGGTTCGAGAGGGGGCCTAGGCCCCTCCCCTGTGTACGGGCCTGGTTCCAACTAAGATTGGAAGTTCCTCACAACGTTGATGTTCTGCTCTTTCCATAAAATCTCAGCGCTTGTAAAGAACAAGAAAAGGTAGGCAAGAGAGAGAAAGAGACAGAGAGATGAGAGGGAGGAGGAAAATGGATTAAGAAAGGAAAGTCCAGAAGCAGAGACAAAGAGAATCAATTAAGATGTTGTTGGCTAAACACCATTACACTGATTTCTAAGTAAGTGATCACTCAAGCGCAATATTCAAGGAAGTGGAACTCAGAGAAACACCAAACGATAAATCATCGTTTCCATCCGATCCTGATTTCGTAATATTAAGGATCTAATCTGCGTTAAAGAGTTCCCTGGGAATGTGCAGATTTCATTTTCGCATCGCTGGAGGCTAAATTTACCGAGAGTTGCGGATGAGAACATAATTAATTAAAAAGGATGACAGGGTAATTGAGAAAGCAATGAGCAAAGACATGAATATTTAATCTTGTGGCGCCTTATTTGTACCAAAAGAAAACTTTGCTGTAAAGAATGTACCATTAAAGTAAATGAAATGTCTTTATTTTACATAAATTTATCATGCGGAAGTTACTTCTTGAAAGCTTTATTTTCCTTGTCATAAGTTTTGGGCTTTAGTCTTTCTGCTTTGCATAATTTTTGTTTAATGTATAGAAATTAATTAATGTCTTAACATTACAAAAATATAACAGTTTTATAGCTTTGCTATGCCAGGTAGTGCTAGGGGGGAGCGGGGGGTTGCACACAATTATTTTCACTTCCACAGTCCCAATTTTCATCTGAACAATAGCAATAGCAACCCGCCATCTTGCAAAATCTGCCTTCTAGCGGCGAAATGCATAACTACAGGAGTGTCCTCATCAACCTAATCAGTAATCACAATATTAATATAATGCGTTTGCAAGACAAAGGAAGGTATCCACGAAAGAAACTCATATTTCCCTCCTGTTTTTGCATTCCACCCTCCTTTCAGCAAGAGTTAACTAATCATTGAGTCAAGCTTAAGATTAGATGTTTTGTAAGTTTGGTTATATCTCACATAGGAAGACACGGAGAAAGAAATGTGTACATGATTTTCAATATAATGCAGGACAAAAGAATCTAGAATAAGACACTGGTAACACTGTACTCAACTCTATGATGCAAAAATGCTTGAAGGGCAAAATAGTGAATTTTCATGCGTGACGCGTGGTCAGCACACTGAGTCCCATCGCCGCTGTTTTGTAGATTATAAGGCCAGAATTCTCTGCCTGGCATTCAAATAGCTCCTCTATTATCCTCACGATGCTGGGTAAACATTGAAAGTTTGGTGCTCCCACGTGAGATCGAACTCGGAACCGTTCGCATCAAAGGCAAGAGTACCAACCATTTGGTTACGCTGGAGCTTGCACCGTAAATGTTGACTTCGCCCAAGCAAGCTATTCTTTCAAGAGCATGTTGATTACTAAGATGCCCATCTATTCGTCTACTTTTATCTTTCCAAGAATAAGAATTTGAAGGTATTGATAGACAAATAGACGAAGAAGAAATGCGCATAATTTTTACTCCTGTAATAAGAAGGAAACTAGAATTTGAGCAAGCAAATGTCCTTCAAGTATGTTGATTACTAAGTTGTCGATGTATTGGTCTAATTCTGTGTTTCAAACAATAAGAAACTTAAGGTATCGATAGTTTAGACAAATTAATGGAGTAGGAAATATGTATAATTTTTACTCCAGCATAAGGAAAGAAATTAGAATTTGAACAAGCAGTTCTACATAAAGCATGTTGATTACTAAAAGCCCAATCAGTTTGTGAAGCTTTATTTTCAAATGTTAACTTTAAAAACTATTGATAGTTTAGACAAATGTACAGACAAAAATTGTGCATAAGGTTTACTTCTGTAAAAAGCAGGAACCTAGAATTTGAGCAAGCAATTCTATGTGATCCTCCCAGCTAGATCCGAGGGATCCGCTGACCAACGACAGGTGCGGTCCTCAATTCATATTGGGGGTTAGGCGTAGAGCTGACAACTCTGCACTGTAAAAAGACATGTCAAGAAACAGCAATATGAGGCCATGGATGTTCCCCAGGTAAAATATTCCGAAGGTAAAATAGTCCCCCGTTCGGATATCTGGGTGGAGACTACTTTGGGAGGTCTCTGGATTAAGGATAAGATATGCATTAGGAATAAGGATATTAAATTAGGCACCTGGAATGTTCTGAGCCTATACCGGCCTGGGGCATTTCAGTGTACAGTTAATGAGATAGTTAAGTATAAATTAGATGTAGTAGCTGTCCAGGAAGTTAGTTGGCCAGGAGATGGGAATTGTAAAACTAAAAAATTATACTTTTTTTCTATGGTGGTACTGAAAATCATAATTTTGTAACAGGCTTCTTCTAAATAATAGAATTATCTCTGCTCTTAAAACAGTAGAATTTATTAATGATAGGATATCATATGCAGTTTTACAAGGTAGGTGGTGTAAAATTATTTTAATAAACATACATGCTCCAACGGAAGATAAAGATGATAATACTAAAGCTGATTTTTATACAGAGTTAGAACAGGTCTTTGATAAATTTTCTCAGTATATGAAAATTCTGATAGGTGACTGTAATGCACAGATTGGCAAAGAAGAGACATTTAAACCCACGATTGGTAAATAAAGTCTTCATGAATTAAGTAATGGTAATGGTATAAGATTGATTACTTTTGCAACCTCAAAGATTTTAATTGTGAAAAGTACCACTTTTAAACATAAAGATATCCATAAATATACCTGGTCTTCTCCAGATGGTAAAACTCATAATCAGATAGATCATATTCTCATTGATAAGAGAAGACATACTAGTATAATTGACGTTCGTAAACATAGAGGTGTTGACTGTGTCGATGACCATTATTTAGTAATTGCTAAATTAAGATAAAGACTCTCAGTGATAAATCATAAGCAACAAAATCTAAAAGTTCTAAAAATTAATACAGGAAAATTTGCTGATGAAAGAATTAAGAAAGATTACCTAATTAAAATGTCAAATATATTTGATGTTTTGCAGGATTTAAATGATGATGAAAATATAAATGAAACAGATGTAAATAAGAATTGGGAGAACATACGTAATGCAATAGAACCAGCAGATAAAGAAAGTATAGGATACCATAAACCAAGAAAAAGTAAGCCATGGTTTGATAATGAATGTCATAATCTAATAGAAATAAGGAATCAGGGTAGACTTAGGTGGTCAAATAACTCGGATGATAGAAATCCAAGCAATTATAATAGAATAAAGCGAGAAATTAACCGCACGTTTAGAAGTAAAAAAAGAGATTACTTGAAAAGCAAAATTAACGAAATTGAAACAAACAGCAAAAACAAAAATATCAGAGATTTATATAAAAGTATAAATGAATTTAGAAATGGGTGGCAACCTAAAGTAAACTTGATAAAGGATAAAGACGGTGATTTTCTAGCTGACCCAAGTGATATTCTAAATAGATGGAAGAACTACTTTAATGACCTTTTAAATGTTCATGTAGGAGATAAATCAGAAGTAAATGAAGTACACACAGCAGAACCTTTAGTTCCAGAACCTAACTTGACTGAAGTTAAAGATGCTATTAAAAGGCTAAAGAATAACAAAGCACCTGGCATTGATTTAATACCAGCTGAGTTAATTAAATATGGTGGAAATTCGTTAATATGTCAAATTCATAAATTAATTTGTTTAATATGGAATAAAGAAGATATCCCTCAACAGTGGATAGAATCCATAATTGTACCTGTGTTTAAAAAATGTGATAAATGAACTGCAATAATTACCGTGGAATTTCTCTACTCTGAACAACATATAAAATAATATCTAACATTATTTTAACAAGACTAACCCCATAATCTAATGAAATTATAGGTGATTATCAATGTGGATTTAAACGTAACAGATCAACTACAGATCAAATTTTTCACATCAGACAGACACTTGAAAAAAGTGGGAATATAATCAAAATGTCCATCAGCTATTCATTGATTTAAAAAAAGCATATGAATCGGTCAAAAGAGATAAATTATATAATATATTAGTAGAGTTTGGAATACCTAAGAAGCTTGTTAGTATGATAAAAGTATGCACCAGTGAAACAGAAAATAAAATTCGTGTGGTTATTAATGTGTCTGACAAATTTACAATTCATGATGGGTTAAAACAAGGAGATGCATTATCTCCATTGCTCTTTAATTTTGCCTTAGAATATGCTGTTAGGAAGGTAAAAGAAACTAACGAAGGACTAAAAATAAATGGTGTGACTCAGTTGTTAGCATATGCAGATGATGTAGACTTATTAGGGGATGATATAAATACAATTAACAATAATGCATAAATATTTTTCAAAACTGCTAAAGAGATAGGTTTGGAAGTTAGCAAAGAGAAAACTAAATGTATGCTTACAGGTCGAAACCAAGTGTTAGGTAATAATCAAAATCTAATTATTGATAACAACTCGTTTGAACCAGTTTCCAAATTCAAATACTTAGGAGTAATATTAACAAATGAAAATTATATTAAAGAGGAAATAAAAAGTATATTTAATTCAGGAAATGCATGTTACTTCTCTCTTCTTAAACTTTTGTCTTCTCGTTTAATATCTAAGAAACTAAAAGTTAAAATATACAAAACAGTAATTTTGTCTGTAGTATTATATGGGTGTGAAACTTGGTCGCTTACATTGAAAGAGGAACATAAATTGAGAGTATTTGAAAATAAGATCCTTAGGAAAATCTTTGGACCTCAAAGGGATGAGGAGACAGGTGAGTGGAGAAGGTTACATAATTTAGAACTACATAATTTGTATTCATGTCCAGATATTATTAGAATAATTAAATCAACAAGACTTAAGTGGGCAGGCCATGTGGAACGAATGGGAGAGGAAAGAGGAGTTCACAGGATTCTTGTTGGGAAACCTGATGGTAAGAGACCAGTAGGAAGGCCAAGACGAAGATGGAGGGAAAACGTTTAGATGGACCTAAAGGAAATCGGTAGAGATGGAAAAGAATATATAGATCTTGTTCAAGATAGGGACAGATGGAAGGCCTGTATTGCTGCAACCATGAACCTTCGGGTTTAAGAAGGCTAGAGAGTTAGTTAGTTAGTTAATTCTATTTATAGAATATGGATTACTAAGTTGTCTATGTATTGCTCTAGTTCTATGTTTCAAACAATACGAAACTTAATGTATCGATACTTTAGACAAATTAATGGAGTAGGAAATGGGTATAATTTTTACTGAAGCATAAGGAAGGAAACTAGAATTTGAACAAGCAATTCTACATAAAGAATGTTGATTATTAAAATCCCAGTCAGTTTGTGCAGTCCTATCATGCGAAAGGACTTTCATGGTATTGATAGTTAGGCTAATGTACGATGAAGAAATATGCACAATTTTTACTAACAATTAAACGACATATTGAGTAAGTAAGGAATTGATATGAATTTGAAGGTATTGATAGTTTAGGCAAACGGACTGAGAAGAAATGTACATAATATTTTCTCGGAAACGTGGTATTTGATATTAATTAATGTATGGAATTATCACACCATAAATTGAACATGTTTACAAGGTTGTAATGGGCAGATCCATTGCGTGTTCCAATCATCCGAATTTCAAGAGAAGAGCAGAAAACTCCATGGTTCGTTAAATGCAGAAATTACGGGTTGAAAGGGTTATCCTCTCACAAGGATGCAAGGAGACATTTGACGCCAAGAGTCAACACTAAACCCAAATAAGACGGCTCGGCACACAATGAAGAGGTAGAAGGAGTGTGTTGATTAGCGTTGCCCTTTTGGAAACAACCGTGAAAGGCAACAACTTGATCCTGACAGAGAAACACAATCAAGAGCGAGCAATGCGCCGTATTTCCAGCAATAAAGAGACGTTACTGCAAGTGGCAAGGCGGAACCTTGCTCCGGAGAACACGCGATAGGGCGACTGTAAAACAGGCTCGCCTAAAAGTAATAATTCTGCTTTATGAGGTGAAAATGCTCCCGTGGAACGGTTGGGGGGTGTACGTGCAGATGGCCGCCTGAGCGTGGAGACGGAAGGAGCATCCTCCTAGGGGAGATTTCATCTCATCCATCCCGGCATCTCTCTGAGCATCAAGAGCTTTCATATTTTTTTTTTTTATAAATGAAGCTTTAAGATGAATTTGCATGGATTTATGGTCTTGAAATGGCGGATTAAAAAGAAAACACATTTTATTCTATCAGCATCAAAGGAAATCTTGGTGGTTCTTTTCCACGACCAGCTAGGAGAAATTGTAGGAGGATATCAAGATTATTCTAAAAGATATTAGATAATATCTTTATGTTTGGTTACTAGTTAATGTTATAACAAATTATATTCAAGGTTAAAACTATATTCAAGGGGTACTCAATATTAAGTAAGCGCTACTTTGCAATATAAGACTATTTTTTGTGAAATCATTCTTGAAGCTTTCCTGGCAGCGAATCTTGAAAAGGTTTTATCGGGCAATAGCCAGTTGATTTCCGGAAAGGCTTCCGAGCTTTCGAGAGCTAACGTCACTCTCATCTTCAGGGAATGAAGTGCAGAGATAAGTCAGGATGACGTTATATGTATTTGGTGTGGGAGGGGTCCGGTGTAGGTGGCGGGCCAATCAGTTGGCGTTTCTCCGACGTCCGCGCTCCCAGTCGACTATCGCTAACCAGGCTGGGCCCAGTTCAAGTCCCGTGCCCCTGTTGAGGTTGTCCTTTTCCCCGAGTATGGCTATTGCTTCTTTGATGAGACGGTCCCAGTAATTTGATGATTTATCGATGATCTCGGTGGTTGTGTAGCAAAGGGAAATTATCCATGAATTTTAATCATAATTACTTCTCACATTGTCTTCTGTAACATACTCTAAGTCAGGTATATCTACTTTTTCGAAAATGATTTACTTGAAATTACCAACCTCTCAAAGTTTTAACTAATTGTATGACTTCATTAATACTTATAGCAATTCCAAAGGTTACAAACTGACACTATAGTAGCAGTTTTATTTGTATTGTATTTCTTTGGATATGATTTATGAAATGTATAATGAGTAAATATAACTCAGGTAAATTTACAAGTAGTAGCCTTTGGTCTTGCATAGCAAAATGTATTCTAATGTATTCTCCCAGCATTATACAAATACAGTATAAATTTGAAGCTAACAGACCGACACTAAATCTGAATTTCCTCAAACAAAGTTAGTGGAATAGTACTTGTGATAATTTAAAAATTTTAGAGTTTACAAGCACACATATGTGTTGTACATTCGAGACCTAAATATGTTTTCTTTGCAACAATGTATACTACATTGTTCTTCATTGACATATATTTTTGACCATCGAGGTTGACATTTTTCAAGAATTTCCTATGCTTAAAAGTATATTATGCGATTTGGTAGTCATACCTTGTTTGTGTAGAAAAGTTATCTGTGTTTGTTTCACCAACTTGAGAATATTATATATTAATGTACATTCAACATCGATAATAGGTGGTAGAATAGTGATCACCTGATAGCTGAGATGACTTTTGAAATTGTTGTAAAAATGTAGAAGTAAAAGATAGATAATGTAATATGTGCAGTGGTGGAAATAATTATTTCCCCATGACGCTTTATTAGGAGCAAGAAATTCAAGAGGATAGGCAACACACATTGCACCATTCGATGATCGGGTGATATTGCCTGTCTTAACACCGTAAAACGTCTTCCACGAGGTCAGCACGACAGGATGGCAAAGAGGGTCACGAGACTATTGTTTACGTGGTGTGTTGTGCTTCTCTACGTCCCGAGTTCTTGATCCACATTGCAGAAAATGTAAAGCTTCGTTCAATATATGAAAAAATGTTATTTTCGACTGCATGCTTAATTATGATTAACTCATTAGTAAGGGTAACGGACGTTCCGATTTAATCGGGACAGTCTATTACTTTGAATTTCTGTTCGTCATAGGTGTAATTTGGCGCGGGGCAAAAGGGGCATTTGCTCCCCCCTCCACTCAAATCAGGTTTCTTAAAGCTGAAAAAACAGGAAAAAAATTCGACGCATCTAAAAATTATTATATTTGAAAGATGGTTCCAAAATAGATACCAATTTAATACTTGTCAGATTTGTTTATTACGTCACATCTGTGTGAGGCAAATGTCTACTACAAAAGTGGAAATCCATAACAGAAAAATTAACCAACTCCTTTTATTTCGTAGCCGGTTTCATCTTGAAACTGAAATTAAGAATATTTGTTAACAATATCATTGGTGACCAATAAAAAAAAGATGCATTATTTTGTTAGACCCAATTTTCCGATCTTTTTTTTTAAGTTTAAATTTCGTTGTAAGTTGATTGATTTATTTGGTGCTTTAAGTCCACTTTATGCACAGTACGGCTAATCGAGACTGGACCTACAGTTTAAAGTAGGATCCCAACCACTATGTGCCTTCACCTGGTATCGTACCAGAACCCTTGTTTATAAGGCAAGGCTTATAGGGAGGTGCACACATTTTTTTATATTTCGTGTTTTGAAACGTATATACATTATAATAGGTTGTTTAACGTTGCTACATCTCTATGGATTAAATTTTACAATGAAACAACAGACACATGTCTTAGCCAGTATTCGTCAGGTTTCACAGTAGATAAGCTTCTGTTTCATGTTCATGGTTTCCTCTCCCCACTACAAAAACGGGCAGGTTCCCATAGCTTTCCTTTCAATAGCCTTATAATGTTTGCAAATCATATCAGCCAAAATTGATTCATTCGTTTCGAACACAATTCCGGATGGCGTAGTGGTCGTCACGGGGCCTCGGGTTCGATACCCGATGGAAGCACATAGTGGTTCGAATCCCACTTTCAACTGTAGGTCCAGTCCCGATTAGCCTAACTGGTCATTAAGTGGACTTAAGACACCAAATGAAGACAACCAACCAAGACAATCCCGTTATTGTTCATATTATCGAATCCAGAACCTTCGTCGCGAATAACATAAGCAGGAAAACAATGTGAAATTACCGAACGGAAACAGAGCCTAAAGCCTACAACGGATAGACTGGATTAAGTCGACGATATAGCACGCGTTCTGAAATGAAGAAGAATACGAAAGTTGAAGGACCTTGATACACACCCAATTTTCCTCGCCGCAATGGTAAGCTATCCTTCTTGCAAAGAAGCCTTTACGTAGGCCTTCAAGGCCACGACGATAAAGTGTTCTACATGCAATGACGGGACCAAAACATACGTCTTGTTTGATATAAAAGCTGTGTTCCTCCTTACTTCGTACGTCGATGATAACAGGAACACGTAAACGCGTCTTTGGTAGAGCAGACGCCTGCTTGCCATCCTTTAGTTCAGTGACCTTCGCCCGTAGTTAGCAAGAGTGAATGACTCACCAGACACTTGTCTGTGAGGCTACACAAGAATAGATATTTCGTTAGTGGCTGTAGAATTGTTTCATTTGCGGTTATATCAGTTAACGTTCGAATAGTTTCCTAATGATTACATTAGTGATAAACATGTAAATTAGTTCTCGAGAGTAAGCTTTTTATCTATGAATGTATTATTTTTTTCCTGAAACAAGAAAAAATTCGAAGACGCAAAAAGAGTCGAATAAGAATAGTTAACAAAAATAAAGTAGAAAACGAAAATGTAAATGTTGAAATAAATTTTGGTAGAGATCGAATGAATAACATTTTGTCATGGGGGCTTCTCGATGGCGTAGTGATAACGTGGCCGCCTTGTAATCAAGGGATCCCGGGTTTGTTACACGGTGAAGGCACGTAGTGGTTCGCATCCCACTTTAAACTGAAAGTCCAGTACAGATTGGCTTATCTGTGCACAAAAACTAAAGAAAGAAATTTTCACAGTGTAAGAAAATTTCATGTTCAACCACATACAATAATTAATTTATTCCATGTTGGAGTTCAGATCTGTAACATCTAACCAACACAATTATGAATCGCAACATATTTTATCAGATCCATTTTAATTATACATGTATGATAAAATAACAGAAGTAGAGAGAAAGAGAAAGTCAAGCGAAATACGGATGCCTTCTCCAGAATTTCAAATTTCGTTACATATGTTTCTGGGTTAGATTCCCGGGCAGGGATGGTTTTCATGTTCTTGCCTTTTATCAGCTTTATATCATCATAAATCGTCGTCATGGTTTAACTACAGGGGTAGAAACAAACCCAACTAGGTTAGGTAGGTGTCAAGAAGAAACAAGACTTGACAGTGTCACCGTCTCTCGGTTTGTCGAATTGAAAACTGTTCTCTCGTTCTCGGTCTCGACTAGTTAAATATAGAAAAATAAAACCTATATGAAGATACGTATATTTCATATATTCCGGTTTTGTAGGAGATTTCGTGATTAAATAAGTACTCTTCGATCGCGTTTATTTTTATAAGTTTTGTTCGCTGTTCGTTGATCGCGGCGATAAGGACGAGTGACCATTACGCGAAATTGATGACGAAATACTCAAACACCCTTGACAATGACGGTACTCAAACCCGGGAACTTTCGTGACGATATTGAATATATCGACCACTTAATGAGTTTGCACACCGAGCCTGCTTAATGTTTTGTGTCAGGCAATTCGTAACAACTGTCACAATCTCACATTCATTATCATTTCTTTCATAATTTATCTTATATGATGAACCTGAAGTCGGGGAATTAGATCAAAGGCAAAAATGCACTTCGTGCCAAATTATATCACGTGATATTATGATATGATTATATTGATAATATAATATGCTTCGTTATTCTATTGATTGATCTCAATTCAACACACAAAATATGGTATAATGTCCCGACCTCCATTGAGGAGTAGTTAGCAAAGCGCGCTACGACAGCATGGGTCCCTGGTTCGGATCTCGGCTTGGACATGGGAGTTCTTGGTGAGTGTCCCTTCATCATATGATTACTCATCTTCATCGTCGCTATTTGCCAAAAGTGAAAGAAAGCGACACTAAATAACAAGCATTCAATCAAATGAAACATTTCCACCGATATAATTCTATACTGTACCAAATCCACACTTTACTACAGCAAATCAATTGTTTTCCGATTCTAAAAGAATTGTAATGTTGTTTGGTGCAGTTGATTGTGTATTGTTTCGATGTTTGGATTGTTTACTTAACGTCGCATTAATTAGTATTAGACCAACCGTGGCAGAGGGAAGTATGAGAACAAAGGAAGGGAAAAAGACAAGGGAGACCCCACTGCTCTCTTTAAAGGTAGCATTCCGTTAATACGACTGAAGTGACTGCAGAATATTATGGACAAAATTTGTTTCGCTTTTTCCTATTATTTTAATCGTGTCGGTGAGGATGAATTATAAACTCGTGAATGGACGATGGCACAAAAACTCTATGCCTCTCCCACAGTTTGAACCTGTGACTACAAAATATTCTTATTTTTAAAATTTACGCCAAATATGGGTTGTCACGTAGCAATTTTCGCTCGTCTCTTTCTCAAGGCGTTCCACTGCCTTTCCGATGGCGCAGCGGTAACGTCTTTGTCATGTAATCAAAGGCTTCCGAATTCAGTACTAGATAGAGGAACATTTCGTTCTGATCCCACTTTAATCTGTAGGTCCAGTGTATAAACAGGACTTAAACAATTAGCGTGTGGCACGTGGTCTGAGGTGAGAACTGTATATAAACCATCATTTCAGTGAACCATCTTGACAATGACTCTAATATATATACAGGGTGAGTCATATGTCTCTATACAAATGGTGAAAACGGTAACTAATGTTTATTTTTCCTTTTCAGTCAGGTGGATCAATGAAAAAGACATGCCACTAACGAAGAAGGAAAGGAATTGACATGATTCTGTTGGCTAGGAGTGGTACCACCTGTCATGTAGCACGTATATTCAATGCAACCCACAGAACGCAGATAACCCATGGCACCGTGGCACCCTCCTTTCATCTGTTGCTGTCTTTGGTCTTCCAGGTCTGCTTTCGTCGGTGACGGAACCTGTCCTTCTGAATTTCTTGATAAATTTGGCAACGGTGTTCCCAGCCAACAGAATGATGTCAATCCGTTCTTCCTTCGTTAGTGGCATCTCTTTTTCATTGGTTCACCTGCCTGAAAAGGAAAAATAAACATTACTCACTGTTTCCACCATTTGTACGGAGACTTATGACTCACCCTGTATGTATATATATAACCAGTTCGTGAAATGCTCAATCCTTCCCGAGAACTAAGATCCACCAGACAGACTTAAGCGAATATTTTGTTATTTGGGTTGCATAAACAACAGGCTTTAAGACGTTATGAAATTCTTGGTCACGTGGCCCAGGTAATTCTTTCTCTGGCTGTACGTTTACTCAACATGCAGCGGTGTGTGAAGACTTTCATAATGGAAGATATAATTATTATTTTAGAGTCAATATTAAACCTAAGTAGTTTGCCATCCTTGCGCCCTGTCAATAACCTTTACATTTCACGTATCACGAGATGATTTATCTTTCATTTACTCTCTAACGTTACTAAAGAATAGCTTTTGTGAAAGTAGAGATTATTAATTTTAAAGAAAAAAATAAATGCTGGAGAATTAATTATTTTCAAGTAGAGAAAAGAATGTGGATTAACATGAACCACAAATATCTGCTTAAATCATGAAACAAATATTGATTTCCAAAAACACGTTAAATAATATTATCATTTGAGAGAAAAAGTGGCGATAAACAAATGAAAAGCACTTTTTTCGAAGAAAATATATTTTTGAGTCAATACTTTCGAAAGAACAAAACAGAAGTCTTGAAACCAGATTAATTAATTGATAATGTCCTCAATATCCAAACGCAAGCCTGAAAAAAATTTCCATTATCAGGTTTGAATACTTAAAGGTTATGGAAATAAGTGGTCAAAATATTTATACACTCCTCATAGAAGGTTGAAATATTGTTATGTTGGGCATTTGGTGGTAGGCACAACCTTGGAATGTAACAACACATGGTATATGTATCTGCTGGACGTTTTGGTGTTTCGCCCATACAGTGCCTATCACCTATTGCCTAATATAGCAATATTCCAAACTTGATGTGCCTAATATAACAACATTCGAAACTTTTTGGTCTAATATATGACAATATTAATAACTTTTCGTGAGGAGTGTACTTTAACCTTTGGTGAGGCGACAAGTTGTTTCAAATTTAGTTGAAATGGTCTGGAATGAAATATTAATAATCATTAATGTTTTCATAACATAGCGTAGTACTTTCAAAGCAAAAATATTATTCGATTAAGTTAGTATTACCAAATCATAACTTATCTGTAAGATATACTTACGTCGCAAACAGCTCAAAATATTTATATTTCAAAGCTTAAAGTGATGAACCTAGGAATGAAAATCACATCTGTGAATACAGATATACTGTACAGTGTCTCTCAAAAGTTTTAGGACAACGACATTTTAAACTAGGCAACCCAATTTACACAAGCCGTTGGTGGGTTGCGTGCAGAGTTAGGCTCAATTTCAGGGTTGCCACGTGCACAATAGATATTTATAAAATACGCGAAAGAAATATAAACAATTATTATTGTATAAAATTATTAAAAATATCACTATTATATCGCAAATGACAAAATTCTTTCTGAAAGAAAGAAATAGGTTTCTAGTATTTCATCGCTGATGAGTCTACAGTAAGGAAAAGAGGTGAGAGGAAACGAAAGGTTACAAAAGGAGAGGAGAAAGAGAAAGCGAAAGGAGAAGAGGAAAGGTAGAGGAGAGAAGAAAGATAGGATAGACGAGGAGAGGAGATGTAGTGAGGAGAATGGAAAAAGATTCGTGTGTGATACTGCTCTTACAAATAATGTTACCATGCTCTTGTTTAATGGAAGGGATTCTTTTTTAAGGAACATCTAGTATGGAGGATCGAACGTGGGACCGCAATGCTTTCAAGAACTCTAACCAATACACTACGCCCTTTGTTTTCTTGGAGCTACAGTTCCTAATTATTCTGTCGCCTCAATATTGTAAACGTTATCTGCAAAAAAGAAGTTAAATACTCAGATATAGCTCTGTACTTCTAGAATTACTTTATACACATGCATTTGAAATTTAACTCTGAATTTCTTTCTTCGTATTGGTATATCTAAGCTTGTGAATATATTTTATTTGTAATTTTATAACGGTTTCATGAACATCTACGAAATAGTTCCTTATAACTTGGAATATGGTGAATAGATATGAAATGTCTTGAAATTAATTTTCGACCACTAGATTTTGGCAAGGGAATTATGTGTGATCCGTTTCCAGTCATTCATTGCTTAAACAAACGTTTTAAAACTACGTGGAATTTTCATTCTGGGATACGTTACTTGCTACATGTATGCGAACTACACTCTGTCCCACTTATCTCTGGAGCAGGTGAACGAAAAAAAGTATCTGAGCAGCGATGAACACGTGAGAGAGGAATGGGATTGCGTGGAGGGAGGAAAACCACTGCAGTTACCAGCCTTCCCAGCAGCGTGCACTGATTCGCTCTGTCCACTCGATCCCCTCACCCCACTTCTCTTCCGCTATGCGCGGCTTTGCTCCAGAAATCCTGGGACAGGGTACAGTTAATTGTTTCTCAAAAGGTATCATCTATGTCTGTATGCCACACATTGAATTCTTACTCACATGAAAAAAAAATGTCAATTTGTATTCAGGGGTAGTTTCACAGTTACAAACTATTTTGGCCTTGATGAGAAGTTTAGTGTAAGTAGGCATTTTGTTTATAATTTTGAAATTGAGGTCGTCTATGGTTGAAATCCTCATATTAAGGGCTTAAACTCGTCATCCCAAGAGGTTGAAGATCGTCCTCTACTTTGTGCGTGACCTTCTTTATTTTTCTATTCATAATTCATCCTCATCGTCGCTATTAGCCAAAGGTAAGATAAGAAAAGTCCTCCTCCGTGACCGTGCGGTCAAAGGAGCTGTGCTTTGGACTCGGACTGCAGGACGGCATGGATTCGAGTCCGCCTATGCTCACTCTCTAGGTTCTCGGCCTGTGTATGGGACCGGTAGAAACCCACCATCGTGAAGAAATTGGGGAGCTACGAGTGAATAGCGTAACCCGGTCTCGGAAATCTCCTATGGAGCATGTACCTGGGTAAACAAAAAATAATCGATCAGACAATTCGATCATCGAAGGCGATAAAATAACCTCCGGTTGACCAAGTTGCCAATATAAATAAATGGAATACAGATTGTCTTCGAGCTTACATTGTTAAAAAGGAGCGGATACACGTATTACTATCCCAATAATTATTCAATACGGTTTTTTGTTTGCCAGGAATTATCACTTAAACTATTACATGTTGAGCTGGTGCCTACCTAGCCGCCTCTGATGAAATCTACCATTCTTCAGATTCTCTTTAAAATTCGACTCTGGTCACTTGTAACGTGCTGGGTGCAGAAACTGTGCATCGAACCACAGTGTTTTGCGATAAGAAGCGGCCTTGAATAGCGTGAGTGAGTCACTTTGATCGCGAGCAAGCTAGACTACCAAGCTTGTCTGCCTTTGAAAACCAAGTCAGTTCTTTTTCACGGTTTCCGAACGCGATTGCTATTGTAGAAGTGTATATTCTCTCAAAAGAGCACGAAAGGAAATTCGACCAATATTCTTCCGTCGTTTAAAACCAAATATTATCTATTAAACGAAAAGTTCACGATTTGTCAATAAACGGTTTAATCCATCTGAGCATAAGGTGAATGTAAATACTAAATTTAATAGAAAGGTTCTCCAAAATTTCTCTTCCACTGTCTACGTAAGGTCAGTACCCAGGGGAGGGTCCATGTGGGCCATGCTCCCCCCTCGAACCCTAAAATATTTAAATGTGAACCTATAAATAAATAAAGACGAAAATAACATCGTCGATTTTTGAAATGTGTAAAAATTTCAATTTTGCTCTTGCATAAATGAATCTGTTTCTTGCGCAAAAGTCTTCAAGCTGCAATATTGGGTGGTTTTAGTTTTATAATCATTGATGCAAGGCTAGCAGATGTCCGATTTACCGATTTAGTCAGGACAGTGCGTTACTTTCAATCCCTGTCCCGACATTTTCGAACTGCAATCGTGATGCGAAAATGTCTCTTTATTATTGTTTTTTAACTCACAATTAGACATGTTCTTTATTGTATGAATAATTCTAAGTACGCAACATAGAATTATCATGACTTTTTAATGGCGCTCGCACTATTTGAACTATTTTGTAACATCTGTCTGTCTGTCTGTCTCTCTCTCTGGTCTACGTCAATGACAGAAATACAAGCAATATTCTTATTTATTTTTAACCCAATTAAAGAAAAGTGTAAGCATTTAAAAGAAATAAGAAAGATCATCACTGTTGCTCTTCCTTAGAAATTGTTGTTCTTCTAGTAAGAAAAATTAGAAGGATTTAGTCCAGCACCTTAACACAGTGTCCCACGAGTCTCTCTTGACTAATACTGTCAAATGTGACATGATTTTATGAATAAAATTTTCCGCCTGTTTACGTATAACGTTGCACAGATTTGGTAGTTCGCACACGGTGTAACTATTTCGTGTTACCTTACGCAACAGCAAATACATTTCATAAGACTGTTCTGGACACAATACTTGCATCAGTAAACAAGCATTTTGTCTGTTACAGTATCACAGGAAAAGAACATCGTCCTGTAATGTTCAAGCCTCTAGATATTTTCCATTAGTAATGTCTAATCACAATAATAAGTTAGAAGAAATAACTCGCATTTTCACAACTACCAATATTCTCGTTTTTAAATACTTCGAAAATTATTTCTCGAAGATATCGGTTAGACTACAAGAAAGCAAATCAAAATTAAAGTAAAAGTTCAACTACACGTATACCAAACGACATTTACAATATTAAAGGAACAGAATACTTAGAAAAAATTGTTGTTTCATTCGAAGGTAAAGGCGTGGTGTAGCGGTTCTTCTACCTGGTTTAAGGAACGAAAGCTTGCAGGGTACTGGCTACCGTTCAGGATTGTCAATCTGTTGGTCGTAGGTTCAAACCCTTCCGGTGGCAGAAAATTTTCGTAAGTTTTAGACATATCCTATTGTGTTCATTGTCCACGCCGTGTGAAACGGAATGATTCAGTTTGGAATTAACGATGGCGGGAGGGGAAATATTGAATTACAAAATCTCAATTTCAACGAACCGAGAAGTAGAGAAAAAATGAATAATTCTTATAAATATTGAAAATTACGTTCATTTGTTTAGTGGTGTAATCGCAGGTAAAATCAAAGATCTTACAAGGAAGATTTTTAATTTGCTCAGAACTCAGCCAAAAGGCATTTCGCACCGATCTAATATATTCTCCAATACATTTCAAAATGTTATTGAATGTTTTATGTCGATAATTTTACCAGTGCATCCATTCTTGACGCTCAGACGATATTTTCTGCAACTACCTCTTCTCTCCAGTTCCTTCTCCTTCTTCTCTCCCCTCTTTCTGTTCTGCTTTTATCTCATATCGCCTTCCCTACTTTTCTCGCATCTTATCTCCATCCCACTCTTCTCCACTCCTCTTATCTCCTTTCCTATCTTAGATTTCCGACTCCACTGCACTCTCTTTTTTCGTTCTTCTCTTTTTCTCTCCTTTACTCTACTCTCCACTTCCCTCTTCTCGTCTCCTCCTCTCCTCTCGTTTTCCTCCTCTTTTCTCTTCTTTGTTCTTTTTCCTCATCTCTCCTCGAATCTTTTTCCATTCTCCTAACTACATCTCCTCTCCTCGTCTATCCTATCTTTCTTCTCTCCTCTACCTTTCCTCTTCTCCTTTCGCTTTCTCTTTCTCCTCTCCTTTGTAACCTTTCGTTTCCTCTCGCCTCTTTTCCTTACTGTAGACTCATCAGCGATTAAATACTAGAAACCTATTTTTTTCTTTCAGAAAGAATTTTGTCATTTGCGATATAATAGTGATATTTTTAATAATTTTATACAATAATAATTGTTTATATTTCTTTCGCGTATTTTATAAATATCTATTGTGCACGTGGCAACCCTGAAATTGAGCCTAACTCTGCACGCAACCCACCAACGGCTTGTGTAAATTGGGTTGCCTAGTTTAAAATGTCGTTGTCCTAAAACTTTTGAGAGACACAGTACAAGAAAAATGGGTGATTGTAACCCGACAAACGCGCACAAAGCAAGTGTCGTCAAATATCGTAAAGTGGAATTGAATTATGTCACAAACATTGTGCAGTAGCGACTCACAGTACCAGGTTGTCAATCAGTTTAGGAGAAAAACCAGCTGCGTTTCGTAAGCTAAGGATTAAGGTAGCGTGGAACGAGTAGCAGGAGACATGAACACAAGGAACTGTTTAATTATAATAAGACTCACTCATATTTTCTATATTCAGCACAGGAGAAAAGTTTCCAACCAAATTCCATAACAAGATTTCTTGTCATCAGGTAGAAGCAAAAATTACTCGAGAGAGCAGGGGCTGTACGTCAAGATAGACATGAACATATTACTCCGCAAGAAATAGTGTTATTTCAAATATGGCATTTTCGTTAAATACTAGTTTATGTTGTGTATGGATAGCATTTTTAAATCTTCATGGTTGTGGAATAAGCCATCCTTAGTGCTGGACGGTGCTATAATTCGGATAAAAATTAAGTGGAGTATTTGCCAGTTTCAATTAAATTGGAAACAATAATTTTCCTCAAAAGTCGAATAAAAATAAAAAAAATAAATAAAGTCTTGCATTCGATGAAATACATACATATCCATGTTGCAAAATCGTATTTTTATGTCATTATTGTAAAATATGTTCAAATAGCCAATCTTTCGAATTTTTTACACATACCCAAATGTACAGATCGTTGGATAACAGCAATGGTTTGCCAGAATTAGCTTATTTATATGCAAGAATCATGTATTCCATTCCATGGTGAACGAGAGGCCGTTACCAAAATTCACGGGAACATTAAAAAGGCGTTGTTTTGTAATCAAACTTGCAATTGGGGTAAAACTTTTCCTCGTTGTCATTTTCCCCCAACCCAACGATTTTTTTTAAAAAAGGAAAGAACTGCGAGCGCATGCATTCAACAGTCGCACCTAACCTCATCAAACCTTGAATAATAAATCACTAATTTATATCTGTGCAGGGATCGAATTTTTACCTCGCTTTATTAGACATGAGGATTCCTGCTCTGAATATGGCAAGGCTTGGGAATTCTTCGACTCATACTTTACGCTTGATGAATAACAGCAGATTCGTTGGGATATTGTGGAAAACTCCGCTGTTAGGTCAGGGCTGTAGGGGGGTGCTGTAGTCGTTCCCAGCGTAAACGCTGAATACACTTAACAGTTTTTTGTGCTGAATGGGATCTCGTATTATCATCCAGAAGAATCACACCACGACGGAGGAGACCAGGACGTTTTCTCCTGATGGCATCCCGCAAGTTTAGAAGTGTCCTGCAATAGCTTTCAGCATTCACGGTCTCTTCCTGTTCCAAATACTCGATCAGTAGCACACCTGATACGTCGCACAATACAGTGCATAAAGCTTTCCTAGACGAAGCAACCACTTTGAAGTTCTTCTTCCGTTGAGAAGATGCATGCTTCCAATACATGGAAGCCTGTTTCCTTGATGGAGTGAACAGATGCAATATTGTTTCATCACCAGTCACTACCCGGTGAAGAAAATTGTTCCCCTCTGCTACGTAACGCTGCAGGATATTCAGCGACATTATCATTCTGTTTCTGTTATGGTTCTCGGATAGTGCACGTGACACCCATTTCGGGCACACTTTCCTATACTTAAGGATATTAACCACAATGTTCTGCACAACACCATATGGTAGTCCCAGCTCAACTGATATTGAGCGTAATGTTCTTCTTCTGTCCTCACGAATACACTCATCCACAAGAGCACAGTTCACGTCAGTGGTTGAGGCACTGGGTCTACCATTGTATCTAGGGTTGTCATTAACAATACTGGTCTGTCCTTCTTTGAATTCACGAAAGCACTTCGCTACATGTTGCCTTGAAATTGCCCCCCCCCCCCCCTTACACCTCCTCAATCTGCCTATGAATGTCAGCAGGTGTAGTGTTTTTGGCCCACAGGAACCGCACACTGCCCTCACTTCTACTCTTGACCAATTTTCCAGACGAGTCACCATTTTAAATGTCCGCTTCTCGGGTATACATGGTCAGAATCCAAAGTCCTTAAACCTGCAACAAGACAAACATGTTATTAATCTACACATGCATTTTCGTTACGTTACAGTGAATAAAACAAAAGATATATGCTTTGTAACCTTTTTTTCCGATCATCATTACATTAATCACGTTAATTTTCCAAATGTTCATTTGTACAGTAGTTGAATATAATAGCGGAAACTGGCGGTGTTAAAACGTCATTTCTACAGTCAGCTTGTTACAGTGTATGAACATAATGTGAATGACTGTCAGTGATTGAAGCGTTTTTGCACAATAAAAAAACATTACACTGCATTACCTTCATTTGCAACAGTTACGAACATTATTAACGCATCATATACACATTAGAGAGATTTCATCATCTTTATTGTAATATCAGATATATGCAAACATTTGAGAAGGTGATAATTTATTCTTCATACCTCTGAATTTCTTGTCATTTAACTCGAGTCATTAATTTTTCCACCGCCTTTATAAGAGGAAGAAGCACATTACCTTTGCTCAATAACCCCGAATATTAGTTCTTATAAAGCGAACATAAAACTCTATAACTGTCATCTCAACAACACGCACAAGGGAGCATGAGTAATTCTCTTGAGAGTTCTGCATTTGCAGCTCGACGTACCGGAAGAAATATTTACAACGAAAAACATCTTTGAAGCTCGCTTCCACACGCAAGAAAAGACGACGCACTTTCACACACTCAGGTTCTTCAATAAAAATGCTTTGTGTGCCGGCATAAACATTTCTCAAAGGAGCTAAGGAACATCTGAGAAACTTTGAAGCACACAGGTATTCTCTCGTTGAGGGTGTTCAACCAACTGAAAAATATGACAAGTAGAGAAAATGGTGTAGTTCTTATTCTCAAGCAAACACTTTGCTACGGGATGAATTGAAAGTCCTACAAAAGAGTGAACCGATTGCTGTGACGTTCCAACAGTGACCTCTTTTGTTTAAAAATGATACAGGGATGAGAAATTTTCCATTATAAAATTGTGGAAAAATGTAATTTTCTGCACAACATAATGGCCCAAGGAGGGAAGGGTTCTGTCCCCCATAACCCCTATTTCGATGCGCTCATGAGAGAAAGGGGGTAAAATGGTGAGCGAGAAGATGGAGACCTTTTCGTTTTTTGAGTTTTTACAATGGTGGACACTTTGAAGAAATTCTGCAAGTCTACGTGTTATTCTCCTATGGGTCCAGACTTATGAATCACCCTGTATAATATTTACTATGCTATCTTGCGATTTAGTGAGCAGAGTAAACATAATTTCCATGCTAATTTCATCTGGGTGACAGACATTTCCGCCCACAAAATAGATGGATTTATCGTTTAATTCCCTTAAATTGTTCTGCTTTAATTCCTGATGCGGTTGCGAATTACGTAGTGATTAGGGCCGTGAATGAATAATCCCAATACCCAAGCTTCCAATTCCCTTTATACTCATTATATTGCAGTAACAGGCAGTGTCGCTTTTCCAATAAGAAACACGTTTCATTGACGTTACAGCGTGTCACAGCTTGTGCATTACATGGAAAATAGGAGATTACATAAAATTGTCGTAAATTTAGTGTGACAATTGCTTACCATTTTATAATAAACAAGAGTGTATGCACAAGATGAAATTACAATATGATACTGGTAACATAACCACCATCAGATAATTTACTGGTGTATTTCTTCTGCTGTTGGTATCAGTCAGTGTTGATAGAAGGAAGGGTATCCTATTGCTCAACATGTCTACAGGTTACATTGGGAAGTCACTATCCAATGATACAATCATTAGCAGCATGTCTATTTAATGTATTTTTGAAAGAAATTACCGACATCCTCCTGGAGTAATTTGAGCACTGGACCTTCATGATTGAATATACTTTTGACAACGAAGCATCCTTTTAGAATACACACAAGACTAGTGATTGATTTGATTCATTGATTTCTTGTTTTAGGTAAGTCCACTTTATGCACAAAAAGGCTACAAGTCTATTGAATTAATGGCCTTCCCGATGACGCAGTGGTAGCGTTGTCGCCTTAATCAGGTCCAGTCCCGATTAGCCTTACTGTGCATAAAGTAGACTTAAAACACCAAAACAACAAATCAATGGGTCCCGGGTTCGATACCCGGTGGAGGCATATAGTGGTTCGGATCCCACTTAAAAACTGTAGGTCCAGTCCCGATTAGCTGTGCATAAAGTGGACATAAAACACCAATTCAATGAATCTATTGAATTGATCTTGGGAGTTGGGATATAACTTTAAATGTATGTATTACTAGTTGATTGCCTGGCGTTGCCCGGGTATTTATTTATCCTAATCTTCTATTAGACAGGAATATAATGAATTCTAACTATAGTGTAAAATGAACTTGGAGTTGAATGGCATTGGGAGTGTCACTATTCATCTCAGTGGCCCCGAAAACTATGGATTCCACACTAATATCGGTCGTTTTACATGTCACCCTCTTCCCACCTCCGCCCCTAGGGGTGCCAGGGGTGTCTTGGAGTTGAATTGCATTGGAAGTGTCACTCTTCATATTAGCTACCCAGAAAACTATGGATTCCACACAAATATCGGTCGTTTTTGATAATTTATACGTCACCCCTTCTCACCCCTACCCTTAAGGGTGTCAGGGGTGTCATACCCGCACAGTATTTATTTTCAGATTGCAAGTGATACGTGTACCAAGTTTGGTTGAAATCGCTCCAGGCGTTCGAGAGTTATGCCGGAACAAACACACTGCACGTATATACATACATACATACATTTTATATATATATATATATATATATATATATATCAAATTACTTAATGTTTACATTATTCGAACTGGTGCCAGAGTATTGATTGAATTTTAATTTTTTGCGTACGTCAGTCCTGAGGCTATTTCCAGTCCCTCACCACACCAAAACTAAAATAACGTAACTGTAATGTCGGAGGGTTAAAATATTCTTACTTTTGTTAAAAGCTGAGGCTGTCAAGGGGCACTCAGCACATACATGGACAAAACACAGGACAACACACACACAGCCCTGCAAGAGGATTATACTGGCCGTAGGTCGAGACGCCAGAGCCTGCAAGATGCAGTCCAGGGTGTACTTCGTGGATGTGAGGTTGACAATTAGGTGTACCACTTGTCAGTAGTATGACCTCAATAATGCAAACATTAACACATGGTTTTATGTCGTATGTTTTAGAAATTGTTTTACACTCGAAATGTACTCCTTACTCAAAATACTTATGATATTCATTACAGTTGCATACCTTTAAAAATGCATATAACATACTTTAACTTGCAAACACAAAGATCATTATTTTCCCGAAGTGAGTTATCAGCAGCTGAAAAAACATGCGATGTACTAATTGGAGTAAATCACAATTTTGTGTTAATATTTCTTGATGAAGCAAAATTTCTGTCCTTTCATTCGCGTACCAAATCATAAACGAAATTTTACGTGCCATAAATTGCAATGTACGGAGACATTTATGTAGCAGTAAATACAGCCGCATAAATTAAATAATCATAAATTACGCTTCTCTTCTGGACCTTAAATTCAATAGAAGCTCAATATATGTTATTATTTTTAATGTAATGAAAAACAGAAAAATCTGGGTAATTGGCAGTAAAGGTTTATTTATTGAAGCTTTACAATGATACCTCAACCTACGTATATTTGAGAACCTATCGGCATAATTATAGTAGTATTTTACTTGACAATATGGCCATACCATGATCTGATTAGAACCTATTGCGCTCAAATCAGGTACGCACTAAACGCAACTTCAATTTTCGTTTGCAAGAATTTCTAAAGTTTGCGTAAATGTAGTGGGGAGATTTTCTCTATCTATAGCTACTTATGGCTTTCAGTTGTCATTTTGTGACATATTTAAAGCATCTTTGTCCAGTTCTGTTCACTATTATCAACCAACTTTTGTTCTCAAAGGTGATGCGTAGTATGGTGCCGTCCTAATTGCGAACAGTCATAATTGCTAAGAGTCCTAATTGCGAACAGTCCTAGTTGCGAACGCTTGCTGCCTGAACAGCAATAACCTCGAAGAGATGTGTCCTATTTGCGAAGACATTTGTCTGCCTTACAGCCTACAACTTATCATGTGTCTTTTGAACGATTTTCTTTAAAGAGACTCGCTTCCATACTTCAGACTGGTATGTGCATTGTGGGCCAAATTTCAAACATAGAAATTTCGTTGTGGAAATATACATTATTTAATAACAAAGTAGGGTCTGTTTTATACTGCACAATTCTTAACTGAAATGAGCTTTGTGAATTAATAGTACAATGATTTACTTCGTCAATCAATAGCATTATTAACTTTTATACATAAATTCAAATTCAAATTTCAAAACATTTGACACTGCTCTTAAAACTTTGGCATATCACCAATCTCCTCATAATTGTTTCTCACTTGGATGTGTTCGCAATTCGGACATTTAGGCATTGTTCGCAATTTTGACCGTTCGCAATTACGACTGTTCGCAATTACGACTGTTTGCAATTACGACTATTCACAATTAGAATATCAGCAAAAGGATTAATAACAAAACAAGTAATGCAAGTGTACTAGGTATGCCCTACGCGAAGGACATAGACCTCCTTTCGTTGGAAAAATTCACGTTTCCCTACCAGCCTGATGGACGGTTTATATCCCTTGTGAATAAATAAAAGGCTGCCACCTTTCGTCACCAAAAGAGTTGCGACAGATTCTACGCTTCTTCACAAACTGAAGTGTTGTTGCTAGGAAACTTCTACCATTTATCTTTGGACAAGAAGAAGGCACGAGGGAGAAAGCATAAGAGATAAGAATTTTTGGAAAGAACTGGAGGAAATAGCCTGAGAACTGGGAAAGGTTCTGATGTCGTCGGGGAGAAACCATTTTGTCTTCATGTTTCGTACATTTGAGACTTCTCGTGCCGAGGCAAAACACAGGCGGTGATTTAGGGAAGGAGATTTGGAAGCCAGCCACGATACGCTCCAGCGAACCGAGAATAATTCTTTTCAGAAATTACTTGATAACTGACTCCTAAGAGTGAAAATGGATATACCAAACCGAAGATACTTTAAAAGATTTTGGCCCTCACTTGTTCCTTTCTTTCCTCCTTTCCGAAACTACCCCTCCCTGAGACGGGAAGGAAAACAAAGGGTTGAAACATCGCGAGACCATTAGAGCATTTTTGGATTGATTCAAGCTATTGGGCGTGAAAATTTTGTGAAGAATTTTAGCGTAGTGTGTTCACAAAAGTTAAAAAGCTTTTGAGAAACAAAGCCTGAGATAAGATTAGGGAAAATGAATGACCGAAAACATTAGGATTTCTGGGATTGGTGATGACATTATTAAACAAATAAAATATCATGTCCCTGACAGCAACTGGATGATATGTACACATTGATAAGTGTAATGAACTTACTTCAGTTACTCATGTGAATTTTGATTTCCAAAAAAGAACACGGCATACAAAGACTTAATACAGGGTTATTCATAAGTTAAACGTTTCAAAAATTCATAAGACATGAACTACTGAACAAGAGACAAATATAAACTTACATTGTTTCCAACTCTATTGAAGTTACAGTTCTAACAATCCGTTGCGCAGTTTAATTGTTATAACTGTTTTAGATGTTTCAACGCTGCACATACAGATTTGACAAATACAAAATTAACAACAATAAAACTGCCAATCAAAATAAGTAATTATAAAATTATTTCCAAGCATGAACAACCTCAAGTGAATTTTCTAGTTTTGTTACAGTAGGCTACAAGTTCGCCATATTTAATTACCTCTCCACGGCATCCCTTCAAAATATTTGTGAAAATATTACTTCAACATATCTCATTTTCGTTCAGATGATTTTCCAAGGAACGATTTTGTTTTAGTTTGATGTGTGTGTGTGTATATATGTGTGGTATTACTATTGAATGAGTATTTCGAAGTATCAAAAACCACTACACAGTGTTCGGGACGTTCCCATATCCCTAGTCTATATTACATAATACATATAACCCTCAGATATACATAACATATTTATTTATTATTACATATGTACCGAGGCGTGGCGTGCATGTAACCGGTGTTACCGCCGGTTACAGCAAAATGTGAAGAATTAAAAAGTTGTTTAAATAAAATAACAACAACCTTGTCAAATAGAGTTGCCGTCGAGCAGATATTGCAGAGGACAATCTTTCTGCAGCCGACATAAGCGAAGTGAGAGTATGACTTTCGGACAGTGTGCCACGGGGTTATTCATATGCCTAGTCAGGGGCCCAGTTACCGGTCAGGCCTGCCCAGTGATGTGCGTCTACGCGTAAACAATGATAGTCTACATTCTACACGTAGACTATTTTATACACGTAGATTACGTAATCTATGTAAACAACATGGCGATAGGTGATAACTTAGCAAAGGGCGCCGTGAAATTAAAATAAAATTATACTGCGTATCAGTTGCTGATGTGTTAGGAGAACTTTTCATACTCTTTCTTCAAAATTCGAACAATTTCTCACCTAGGAAGAAACCTAACATAGCAAATATTCTAGTGTTTTATGGGAAAAAGACCACTCTTGTCTCACGACTGCCATCTGTTGTTGTTTTTTGCATACTATTTATCATCCTCCCATAGTTGATAATAGAAGAGAGAAATGTTATTGTAAATAGGATTATTTTCATTTCGTTAGGAACCAATACAGTTGAAAATGTCACTTTCCTTTCATGAAACCCTTGAAAATTAATTTTAATGCACTTTAGATTGTCTACGTAGTCTATGTAAACTACAACCCAATGTAATCTACGCGTAGATTACGTGTAGACAACGCATGTAGACGTAAACTTATAGTCTACGGCACATCACTGGGTCTGCCGGCACTGGCAAGTGTTGTCAGATTGGATTGGCAGAAAAGAGCTAAATTCCACTTAAAATGGTAATACTATTTCTCTGAAGCAACTAGAGGTAGACTGCAAAGCTAAGGCTGGATTTAACTACAGCTGAGACCGGTTAGGTAATAGATAGTTCCTTGGTGGGATTCGTGATATGGACAAACCTTGCTCCAAAATACTAAGTTGGCAACAGTAGTACGTACAGCTGGAGTTCCCTTTCACAATTTGGATGTCGCTAGAGGAGCAGAATTCTGTCGTCTGCTCACTGCACAAATGTCCAAACTGACCGGAGAAATGTGTGGTACCTCTTCTTCCCCTTTCCACCTCATTTACAAAGAGATAAATGAAGAATTGACAAGGCTCGACCACTATTCGTTGGATTTTCGTGGAACTGTCTCATGAGTGGTAGTTTTTGCTAAGAGTGTTTGTGGCTAAATCAATGAGCGGATTGAAAAATGAATGAAATGAAGAAAAATCTAGATTGAAGTCGTTTTTTTTGGGGGGGGGGTCGTGAAGATGATAACGTCTAGCAGGATAATTGTCACATTGAAAAATTCACGCCACGCCACTGCATATACGTGATTATACGTGGGCGAATCAAAAAGTAAGTTACACCCGAGCCGTGTTCCTGTACTAAAGGAGATAAATTAGTCATTCTTGCTGGCAGCACTATCCGGAATGTATTCTCCCCATACCGGAAGCACGCATGCTGCAGCTGTTTTAACCCTTAGTACACCGCCCGGTCTGACGAAAGTAAGCACAGTGTCGCCGAGGCTTTGAGCGCGAAATTTGAATTCGCATACATAATGGAGAAAAAACATAATAACTCTGGCACTATGGGACCAATCTACTTTGGATAACTTTTGTTTTGCAGGTAGAACATCAGTGCATGCAACCATGTAAAATTTGGATGTCCCAACCGCGGGAGGGTTACGGGCGGGGCTGCATCCCCCTAATCTCAATGCAAAAAACATAAAAATGTGTAGTTTTCCCCCTCTTCTCCAGCTACTTTGGGGAGAAAACCCGAACTTTTGTTGTTGTTTTTTCGTTCGCACTTGCATCTTGTGTAGCTACTGTGACTCTATTTCTTCCCTGTTGACTCGGCTCTTCGTGGAAATATGTCCGGAAGGAAACGATTGTGCGTTAGGGAGATCGATGAGCTGTTATATGATACGGTCTTTCACAGCCACTGCTCAGAACGATTATGGCTATGGGGAGACCTTTCCTAACAGAGGAGGGGAGGGAGCCTTTGCAATCGCTTGTTTTGTCTATATTTCTGAATAGACTCACGCTTCTGGCCTCTGGCTATCGTCAAGCTTCATTGCATTTCTAACATAGAGGCGACAGAAAGCTGACACCGCCAAACCTCATCCAATCCCCCCCTCTCCTTGACCCAACCCGCCTCCACTTCAGCTGGATCATCAGATCCAAACACAAAGAAGAATGTGTGCCTTATCAGTGCTAAATCACAGCGTTGAAGTTTGGAGGAAAACAGCATCGTAAATACCAAGAATTTATTGTGTCTGTCAACACGTGACATATTCCGAGAAAGGGTGGGGAGGTATTTTGTAATTTTCGTAAACACGATTGCAAAACACGTTCTCGAACGAACTGTCAGTGTTTCAACTTCAATATACAAATATAAGTGTGGCAAACCCTCGATAATTGTATCTAAAGCTGTTTGTTGCACATCTTCAACGGCGGCGACAACGGACATATTTTTTTGTTGCATATCTGCAACGGCGGCGGACTAAGGGTATGAGTGTAGTCACCGTGTCAGTATGGCGTGTCGTACTCAGGTGGCGTCCGACATTGAGTTGCGCTCAGTCGTCCGATTTTTGTGGACACGAAGGCATAATCAGAGTGAAATCCATCGCCAAATTATCAAGGTGTATGGTGAGAATGCATTGTCACACCCCATGATCAGGAAATGGTGCCAGATGTTCGAAGAGCGAAGGACGAACGTGAACGACGAACTGCGTGTCGGGCGGCCTGCAACTGCGAAAACTATCGACAAAACGGAGAGTGTTAATGCAATCATCCTTGCCAACCACAACGTGAAAATTAAGAGATATTTGAAGGGAACTGAACATATCCTTTCTCACTGGGTGCCGCGATTGTTAACCGATAGCACAAAAGTCAATTCAATTGAAATTGGACGGAATGTTTACACACAAGAAATAAAAAAACTGGACACACCATCCAAAAAGTGCTTGGAATACCTTGGTAACTTTGTCGAAGAAAGTTAAATGTTCATGCATTTTTGTCCAATAATTGTTTTCTTTCCAATATGTTTTGTTTGTTTTATACAGGGGGGTGTAACTTACTTTTTGATTTGCCCTAGTAACATACTTCGGAACTTTACATTACGTTAGAGTACATCGTTTGTTCCGTGCTTTGCTTGGGTTCGATATCCCGGGGAGTCACATACTGGTTCGGATTCCACTTTAAACTGTAGGTCTAGTCCCGATTAGCCTGCCTATCTGTGCATAAAGTGGACTTTAAAAAATACGAAACCGAAGCAGCGTGCGTTGTCGTTCGTGCGCCCACACACACGTCACTAGCCGTTCCTCACACACATATCGGCCACTGAGGAACCGAGAAATGCAGCAATAAAACGTCCGTTGTCTGCTTCTATTGAAATCAAATGGTGTAACGCTCACTACAGGAAAACACGCGGATCCGAAGCGCAAAATTTCCGTGCCAGAAGTCTGCGTGTTATCTTAAAGGTTATCGCTCACTGAGACGCCGCGTTTCTTCGTGTCTCAGTGGGCGTCAAGCTTAGCTATGCCAGCCTCACTCACATCAGCCATGACACAGCAACGGACTTACGTAATTTCTAGCGAGTGTTCGATGACAGTCAGAGCAGGGATGCCAACCACGGAAACGTATAGTCGACACACTAGCTACGTTAACGACCCTTGGCTTTGAAGTATACGGAGCGCGCCCACCAGCTGCAACAATCACATTCAACGCACAGTGTTGCCACACATCTACTCTCCACGCCACCTTGTCCCTCCGCGCACAAGCACCTTCCCACGGTCTCCAAATTGAAGTTGCAAAGTACGGCAACAGCGTATCCGCAGTCATGTGACTGAGACTCCACGTGGAGTAGACGAGCAGAATGACATCTGCGCCCATTGGCTTAAGGTTGAGTGTGATTGGACGAAAACAACTCGCCCGCTATTTATCCCCACCCACGTTCGTGGCGGCGGCTTTCTTCAGTTCTTCGACGTTAACGACGTAAACGCGTGGACTATAATCATTCCCAAGCAACAGGACGATTTTCAACACGGTGACAACAGGTTTCATGCAAGTTGGGGCACCGGGACTTATTGGACACACTGTATATGATCCAAGCTTTGAACTTGTTTGAAGAATTTCTGAACCAGGAACCAATTTAGAACGATGCTTTTTTCCATAGCCTACATCTTTATTTATGCGACATGACATTATTTTTTACGACTTCGCTCTACCAACGGCGTGAGGGTAATTCTATAGTCAATTCACAATGCACGCTCGTTATGTCCCAGAAGGACAATTCCATCATCCACAAAAAGAAGAAAGAATTGGAAAAATTAAGCGTTTGTGGTGCGATATGAATTATTCCACAGGTTATTCAGTGTCATGTACGGTCAGCTTGAACACTCATCGCATTTCAATGCTCTCTCGCGACCCACTGATTCAACGGAAATGTGTAATAATGACAGCATTTTTCCCGTCCACACCTGCTGGCACGGGGTTAAGTGATAATCGCATGCACACGCGAGGGTTTTGTTTGAACATGTGCGAGCATGTTTGCGTAGCTGGATGTACCCATGTTCACATGTGCCGGAGAATTCCAAGCACTTTATGATCTTGTGTTTACATTTAAGGGGACATTGTTTTCGGCTGGACTGTCTCGTAGAATAGAATGTTATGATTGCCGTGGGAGGCTTAGTGCAATGGAGAATTGTTGAAAATGGACATTCACGTGGGGCACATTGTTTCACTTTAACCTGCGTGCGTCACTGGCAAAATTAAGAAAGGACCATTACACGGACTCTATTTATAAAAATGTATCCTTTTCAAAGACTAAATTTAACATTTCACACATGTAGAATACACTTTGGATCCTTAGGAATTATTGAAGTGAGTTAGTTGTGAATTGATATTTTGATGGATTTGTTTTGTTTATATGGCATAGAAGTGTTTTGCACCATTTAACCCTGCTTTTGTGTTGTGTTCATATTGACCCGAAACTACTTATATTTTTTATATAATTCTTGTATTAATTTTTGCACAAAGCTGTACTCCCGTGACTTTATGTTTACAGTGGGTTGCTTGGTTATTCAAAAGAATATATATATATATATATATATATATATATATATTTAGTATTTTTTTATTATCACTACATACACTTAATGGTGTGTTCGGGTCAATATGACCCGAAGTCGTTATACGAACTTTTAATGTATATATGAATGAATTATTATTGCTAATAAAATTACGAAAACAAAAAAAAATAAATAAATAAAAGCCATGAAAAGCAAATGTTGCCATATTTCTTTAAAGAAATAAGAAATATGTCAGTCGTGTCATATTGACCCAAACACTACAAAAGTAAGCAAAATTTGAACACTACAGCAAGGTTAAGAGAAGCTTTTCGCCACTGTGCAGGGTCTTTCAAATGTCTTGTTCAAGTGTGTGAAAGAGGCGTCATTTTTAAAAATGACGAAAACTGTGTTGTGAAGCTCACTTAATCAGTGTTGCACCCTTGTGGTCGTTTTACAATTAAAAGTGGATACTCGATGTATACGTGTATACAGTCTGTCATATGACTTTCATCGTACCTTAACGATTTCGTTTGAATCTCCCTCGTATATCGACTTCAGTAACACATTAAAATGCATAAACGGTGGTGATGTACTTTTGGAGCATCAAAATACCCTGGGAAATGCATAAAAAGTATATTTGATCAGCTACCATGAGCATCGGGAGGAAATGCATGTCGAACTGGTCCGTTGATCTCTCTCTGGAAATTGGTATTGTTCATTTTCCAAGACACAAACATCATAAACCTTGTTATTTGTGTTATTAATAACGGAAATAAAATACATTTAGTTATAGTTTGAAAGAAAAAACTAAGTAAATGTGCATGGAATCGAAAAAAGAAGTGTAAAATACAGGAACTTGTTTGTGTAAAAAATGATAAATATTTATCATCTTCAGTATCAAGCCAAAAACTCTCCTTAAAGATGTACTGATAATAAATTGGGAAGATGTATTTATTTTTATTACTTTATAATAGTTATTAATGTATAAGACAAATCATAAACATAATAATAATAATTATTATTACTATATCTACTGTTAAAGTTGTATCAATAGCCTGATCAACCTACAAAAATTTCTGGCAATGCACATGACAGCTGCTGTACCGTGTGATGCATTAAAAAACATCAACTGAGAAGTTCAGACACGATCAATTTAAGGAAAAAAAATACATTTTTAGCTGTGTCAATAAATATACCAAAAGTACATTTCGAGTTACGTGAGAGTGGATAAGCGAGACACTGTGTTGACCGCACACGTTAAGATTCGAACAACTTTTGCATTTCAAATAAGGGAGAGAAACCTACTCACGCCCTTTTCCCCTTACACACACCCTTCGGTCTCGCATCGCCATCAACCCTGCCTTAGCCACCAGAAGTTCAGTGCTACGGCAATATCATCATTAGTATGGGTGGAATAGCATTAGTCCCCCTCCCTTCCTGCAGCGATAAAGTGTATGGTTGCGAACCTTGAGTGCCCTGGGCTGTTTACGGCGCGCTCTCATTTACACCCTCGGGCTTAATGTTTTCATTCTGGACTTGATTTTCGAAAAGCTGATCACGACTGCCAATCCAGTAATATCCCACTTAATCGCATCGTAGTATATAAAGTACAGAAACGAAGCTAGGCCGAAACAGATGTGGAAAAAAAGAAAAAAAAAGGTTTTAAAACTTCTATTTTTATCTTACCTTTCCAACCCATTTCACCACTATCAGACCGCTAACACAGTCTTAAGATATAACATGATCAAATAGAGCCACTAATTGGCTTCACAATTACACAAATTAAGTAATGAACTCTCATTGTGATAATCGTATCATGAATGTAAACAGTTCATCCTCATCACCTCGATTAAAATAAGATATAGGAAAACGAAGTAAATTAACAGAAAAAATAATATTTACATATCTTAATAAAATTCCTGTAATATGCGTATCATACCCTTCACTGCTTTTAATTCAATTTTAAAAGTATACTATTCGATTTGATTTGGTTTTGATTTGATTTAGTTTATTTTACTTCGCGTTTTGTGCCTCTTGGCTAATTTGCGAAGATGGGGATGAGTGATGAAATGATGAAATTGATGAATGGACATTCACAAACAACCAAGCCCGACCGGGATTCGAACCCGGGACCCTTGGCGTCGCAGCGCGATGTGCTAACCACTTTTTTTTTTATTCACAATTTTTCTTTCATACAGTAATTTTACAGGTTTTGGATAACAATAGTTCTTTTAACATTCCATCAGCACCTTTAAAAAATGTGCGAATAATATATTTCTTTTATCTTGAGACACTTTATGATATTCCTGTTTAACATATATTAAAAATTGATCATGAAAATCTATACCTTTATATATGCAGACAAACAATATGTAATGCCCAACTAACCATTGTACACTACGAAATTTAGTACATGGAAAATACGAAAACGTAGGTAACATTATGTTATGCACAGTAAACGCATTGGGATGGGTGCGACAAAATTTTCCTAATAACACACATAGATATTTCCATGTTTCACGTGTCCGTATGCATTCACTTAGCCAGTGTGAAATCGAACCATTTTGTTTACACCTACCACATAGTGGGTCTTGTAACAGTTTTAATTTATGTAATTTCTCTTCCGTCACCACTATATCCTGTACCACACAGTACAGTATCTTGCAGCTAGGCAGTGTTGCCAAACAACGTGACTTGTATAATTGAGATACTTTTGGTATTTCAAGAGGTTTCGCTGAAAGTAGTATATAACAAATTTCTAGCACTGATTCTTGTAAATATTTATAATGCGGTGGCACCGTTGCTATAGCGATCGGAGACTGCAATGGTATGGTGTCCAAAATCTGCTTAAGTATCACACCCGTTAAACTGTCTGGGAAGTTTACTAACATTAACATATCTGCTTGTACTCGGAGAGCTTGGCTTTTTAAATCCACGTAAGTCAAGCCAAGCCCCCCGCACCGTACCGGTAGACATACATTCTCGTGACTCACCCGCAACATTTGGTGTGCCCAAACAAACCAATTTATCTCACTCCTTATCTGTACAAAATCCAATTTCCTCATCGGAAGCACTCGTGCCACAAACCAGAGCTTTGAACTCTCATAAATATTTACAAAGGCTACCCTGGCAACCAAGCTGAGGGCACGAAGTTTGTTTTGTTTAAGCACACTTTTCAGGCCAGCAATACATACTGAATAACTTTGAGCAATCATTTCTTGTAAAGAGTGGGTAAAAATTATTCCAAGTATTTTCAGTGCATTTGTTTTTTGAATTTTATCGTTTCGATACGAGTGGTTTGTAGCATCTAAGTGCATCCAATGAGTTTTATTATAGTTAAGCTTTAGGTCCGCCACCGAGCTGTATTTTTCTATCACATTTTCAAGTATTTCCATATCTGTCGGCAATTTCACAAACACAGTGACATCATCAGCATAACCTAATAATTTTATCGTTGTTAAATGAATATTTAACCCCTGCAATTGCATTTCAAGTACCTTTAAAAAAGGCATTAACGCTACACAAAAACTGATCATAGACATGGGATCACCTTGTCTGACACCCCTTTGTATAGGAAATGTCTTAGTTAAAAAACCATTGATTTTTACACACGATTTGGCATCAGTATATAAACTCTTAATCGCATTTACACATTTTGGACTACAACCCATCCTTAAAAATACAGCATATAAAAATTCGTGCTGTACAGTATCAAAAGCATTTTGAAAATCCAATGCCACTATACCATGGTGACCTTGTATGGTCGTATGTCTATAACTAGTTATGACATCACGAATTGTCTGTAAAACAGTAAAGATCGATCTATTATTACCATAACAGTATTGATGGATACCGATCATTCTATCCATATAAGGCAAAAGACGACGAAGTAAACATCGTGCAAAAATTTTATAATCCGTGCACAACAAAGATATAGGTCTATAGTGTTTTACTATCGTAGGGTTAGGAACTTTGGGAACCAGGACGATTACACCTGTATTGCTCGTCCTTCCCAAGCAGTGTTGATTAAATACTGCATTTATCCAGTCTGTCACAATATTACCTACAAGTGACCAAAATCTTTTATAAAATTCTACGGGAATACCATCTATTCCTGGCGATGAGTTATTCTTCATTCCTAGAATCGCTTCGTACACCTCAGCAGCTGTAAAAGTCTTTTCCATTCGCAAGTTGTCATTAACAGAAAAAAATTCCGGAACTTGTTGTAAAAATATTTGTTCCTGAGCTGGATCATAACTTGTTCCTTGAAATCTAGAGTGATAAGCGCGATAAAATATTTTCTTTATGTCAGTCACATTACTATGTTCCGAATTATCTTCGTCTATTATCTTATGAATCGTTTGGCGTTTTCCACGATTACGTTCATGTAGAACATGACTAATATTGGCCATTTCAAGAGGGTCAAAAGGTAAAAGTTTACTACGTATTTTGCACCCACTTCTTTTTTGCGCGTGTAATTTCAACAATATTGCCTGTACTTGTTTAATGTTCTGTTGCACTTTTCCCCCTCTTACCCCTTCATCAGTTAGCTCTCTCAATACTTTATAATAAAAATTGTATTTATTATTCCAATCCTGGTTCCGTTCTCTACTATATTGTCTACAAAATCGTGTGATAGCTGGCTTTAGATATTCATCCCACCACTTAATTATATTTATTTGTTTCGCTCTTAATCGTTCCCAATACTTCCATTTCTCTTGGAATTTGTCAGCAAAAAGTGGATCATCAAATAAAGATATATTCATTTTCCAATATCCATACCCATATTGTATATTTGGCAGTTGCATATTTACCGCCATTATAATTGCACTATGATCTGAGAAGCAAGTTGGCACCATATTAACATTAGTGATATTAGGGATAATTGATGGTGAAACATAAAATCTATCTAACCGTGAAGCACCCCCATCCTTTACATATGTGAAGCCTGCACTAGTTGGGTGCAAAGTGTCCCATGCATCTTTCCATTGAAACCCAGTTACCAACTGTTGCAGCGCATTGGATGTATTAAATCCAGGGCGCTGGTCTTTTGGCAACAACACACAATTAAAATCGCCTCCACAAATAATATGTTGCTTATTACCTTGAAGTTCCGTCGCTACTTTAGTTGCGAAAAATTCATTACGTTGCTGCCTTTGATTACTAGCAGAAGGTGCATACAGATTACATATCCACAGGTTCTCCACTTGTATAGTTGTAATTCTACACTCGGATGGTATTCTACATTTGATACAGGTATATTGTCTCGAACTAATACAGCTGTTCCTTGCGCTGAATATGTGGAATTATTATAGACAATATAACTAGAGGGTAACTCATAATTAGTTATTGCTATTTCTTGAATGAGAGCAATATCTATAGCGGACTGAATTAGAAAATCTCCCAATGCACTTTGTTTTGTTTTGTTTTGTAGTTTGCTTATGTTTATACTAGCAAGTCTAATGGTGGTAAGCATCACTATGGATATGTAAACACTTGTTTTTACAATACTGTTAAATATATACATTGTTTTACTGTTTTTAGGTCTACCTTACACACAAAGATTCTTAAAAGGAAAAAAATAGCTATACTTTATACTCTGGCTACGTATGGAATATTTCACACCAATCACCTGATCAAACATCATATACCTTTACTCATTTTACACATACTATTTCTGACTTTCAGTTTTACTTGCACCCACACATTCACTAGACACACTAGGGGAAACACTGAATTTGGATCCGATCACAGGTTGTAAATCAACACTCGGGGCCAAATTTGTCACACTTTGGGATCTGGTTATACGCACTGGGGAGAGGGCTATTGCCTGCTGCTTCACATTCTTCTTGTGGTGGATGTCAGGTGCCACATTTTGTTGGACTTTTTTCTTCTTCAACTGCTTCTGTTCCTGGAAACTCTTCACATTTGATTTTCTTTTGGCATTGTCCTTCGTACCTGTTGTGGCTTCACCAAACTGAACTTTGCTTTGTTGATCTTCTGTATGGGATCCTCCTGCTTCGTATACGTCAGTCTCCATTTCACGATTACTCGTAGTTTCAGACTCGCGCATCTCTTGATCAGTTTTTTCCAGATTGTCAGTCACCAAAACGTTATCCCGTACATCACTGTGGAGGTTGTCTAAAGATGCCACCTCTTCCTCTCACGATTTGCTATGGATAGACACAGGTAGAGGAGTTTCCTTGGTAGGGTCCAGTTGGTGTTCTAAAACATCAGCTTTTTTCGGCTCTATTTTCAGATTTTTATCGCGTTCATTGTTCACAGTTTTTTCTTGCAACTGCATTGGAATTGGCAACACTGTAAATTGTGTGTCAGCCTTTATATCCGTCTCATGCGCTGAACGGTGGCTAGGTGGTCTATGTACATTTGCTGCATATGACTGCTTAGGCTGGATTTCTACAGGAGCAGCGCCTGCTCCAATGTTATCTTGTATCACTCGCTCACCCACAGCACCACGTCGTTGTGGACAAAACCGTGCTGTGTGTTGAATGTCTTCACATATTTTACAGGTAGGTTTCTGTCCATAATATGTTAACCAATATTGCATACCCTGTATTGATACATAGGACGGGATTGGCTTATTCAGAACCATTCTCACCAACTTAATGCCTGTACGAGTTTTATAAATATGCTCATCCGAATATCGCTCGTCCACCTGAGGGGTCTTAATTTCACCATATTGCGCAAGCACTGTACGGATATGGCTATCGGTTATTTCCATTGGTATAACATGTAATCTCACTAGTGTAGTTGTCCTATCAGCCCACTCTAATCTAATTTCATGTTCATCATCCTCATCACAATACACTAACTTCCCTTCAAATTTATTAATTAACTGTTCGCCTAATAGACGCGTCACTAACTTAATATATACACACTTACGATATTGGTCCAGTTCAATACTTAATACCTGGTCTTCAGTCAATGCAAGAGTATCCCGTATCCAACGATGAAGCATCAGCGATGATGGGCACTTCTTCACACTTGAAAACCATAACTTTTGCGTATTTACGCGACGAATTTCCGTTTTTCCTTCAATTCAACAACTTTACGTAACTTGAAAATTTACGCGTTTCGCGTCGTCTAGCACGCCAGAGTCCCGATGACTCACCGGTTCACGAGCAGAGGCACGGCGATGTTGCTCGCGCGGGCACTTCCGCTGAACTGTCACCACTCGGCCACAGGGTCGGGCTATACTATTCGACTATTATAGCGTAAAATAAAGCTCGGTGAACGATTTCTTTTAAAATTCTTTATCATTTGTGATATTTTTGTCTTAAATAAAACTTTATCATTTGTATTATATAATTAATACATTAATACATAAAAAACGAAATTTTCTCAGTCATATTATAATCATATTTCTCGATGTATGAACGTCAGTATTGCATGGTTAATTTGGAATTGAATTTATGTACATTATGATTGAATTGAACTGAAATTTATTTATTTACATGTCGTGAACAGATTAACACCTTTATACAAGGCTGTGTATTCAACATGCATGCATAGTACAATTAATAATGCATAAGCATTAAAGGAAGATAAAGGGTATTTATCAAAATACTAAATATTTTTGGCAATCAATATTATTTAGAAAAGTTGTAACTGTGAAAGGTTGCATGTAACATTATGCCAAAAGTATTATTTAGAAACTAAAGTGTAAATCACCATCCCTGAGACCTTCTGTAAACAAACGGTCTCACCGATTCGATGTATCACTCCGCAGTAGAATTGGCCCGAGATAGTACCAAACAATAGACCTTTTAATTGACATTAATGGGTTTTTTATTCATTTTCGAGGGGTGACGCTATTGTTAATTAATCTAGCGCCACGTGTCGGGGGTGGAGGAGGAGATGAGTCATCGATGACTCATGCACACGTGTGAGTTTGAAATTAATGGTTTTCCATTAGTGCACAAAAGATACTATTATGTATTCCGTTTTCGGCCTAAGCTAACCTTTTGTTGTATATTATATAGGCGTTTCTGCCGGATATGAGTCACAGATGATTTATACAGACGTGGGAACTTGGAATTAATGGTTTTTCCATTAATGTACAAAAGACATTTTCGCCCTATTCTAAGGCGTCACGTCCGGCCATTTTGGCGTCGGTGGTGAGTCATATTTGGTATAATTGAGGAGCTCGAACGGTCCTGGGTAGAGGCTAGAAAATATTAACCAATGAGAGAAGGTTTTTAATAAATGATTCAACCAATCAGAGAAGAGTAATGAAAATAATATTTATATTGACTGGCCTTTTGTCTAAGAATCTATAAATATCGAGCGGAAGACGAAGCGGTCCAAGAGAGTTCTCAAGTGTTTGGCTTGAAAGTTGTACTGATTTTTTAGCGTGACTGAGTTGTTGCAGTGCAACTAAAGGCTTTTTAACTTGGTAAGTATCTTTTTTTGTGTACTATTCTTTATTTCAAGTTGTTTTTTAACTGCCATGCAAACAAAGTTTAAGCGTTTTGCATTATTTTTGAAAAGATTATACAAAGAATACTCGAAAATAACACTAACAATATGTATTGTTATTGTTCCAGGTTCTGTCACTTTCTCTCTTTCTGAATTCCACCCATTCTTTTGTCACTGCGATGTTTTTTAAAAAATATTATACAAAAATATTAGAAAATATCACTAACAATGTGTATTGTTATTGTTGCAGGTTCTTTCTCTTTTCTGAATTCGACATACGAGCGAAGAATGGCTTCCAGCTCCAGGTCCAACAGCAGTGCGGTGAGTACAGCCGAATCCATTTTAACCCATTTTAACCTAGGATTTTTCACTTCTCCAGAAGATATTATTAATGCCTACTACAATTTTTGCGAGGGTGGTTATTTACTACGATTATCCATATTCTGATCCGACTTTGTTTTGCGAGACGGCTCACAACATATTGAATCAAATTGGTTCGGGCGAACCCCTTTTTTCAATAGCGGGGGAACGGAACAGATATTTCAGACGGTTTGCCATGCTAGGCAGGGAGGTTTCTTTTGATATCCCAGCGCAGGTAGTCGGGGACCCTCATTCTTTTGTTAGATCGATGTTCAAGTTCATGATGAGAAGGGTTTTTTATGATGTTGTACCCGAGAGTCAAGTTGGGGTGATTATTTCTGCGGGAGGTAACGACAGGGATATTTATATCCCTTGGCGTCGCCTTTCAGCATTAAATGTGGACATTATCCAGCATTATGTTGCCAAAGTGCTCAATAGCAACGAGTCTTTCTTTGTGGGGAATACTATTAAATGCGCGGCGCATATTGTGGAACCGCGGCGCGGAAGAGGGAAGAGCAAAGTCCCTCTCTACAGAAAATACGCTCCGTTACTAACAGTGAACAATGCTAATCAAAGACAGCGGGCTATCACTGCAATTAACAACGATGATAATTTGTGTTTACCTCGGGCTATTACTCTTGGAAAGGCTAAAATTGATAAAGACACACAAAACATCCGCTCGTTTACACGTACGGATCATCTATTTAAAGAAGCCGCTATGCGCTTGTGTTATGAAGCAAGCGTCGACCCTTCCAATGGGTGTACAGTGGAAGATATTATGAAGTTTCAGAATAAGCTAGGGCCAGAGTACCAGATTGTTGTTTTTGCAATGAAAGACGGGGAAAGAGACTATGAGGTGATACGGTCTACTCCGTTCGCCCCTAAACAAATCAATTTGGTGTATCATAACGAACACTTTGACATAGTCAATTCTGTTCAGAACCTGCTTGTGAAAAAATACTACTGCCCCAAATGTCAAATAGGATTTGCTCACAAATATCAACATAGTGAGTGTACATTACACTGTTCCAAATGTGAAGGTAGTCATTTAGAGGAAAATACTAACTCTGTCCCGCGAAAATGTGGAGAATGTAACCGTACGTTTCTGTCTGGAAAATGTTTCCAGAACCATTTACGTACAGAAGGCCGTAAATCTAGTGTGTGTGAATCTATTCAACAGTGCACAATTTGTTGCAAGATTATTAATACAAGGACTCGTAAAACTTCCCATAAATGTGAAGAATTCTTTTGCAAAAGCTGTAGTGCTTTTGTCGACCCTACCCACAAATGTTATATTCTCCCAGTCAAAGTAGATCCAATCAGTAAATTTCTGTATATTTTTTATGATTTTGAATGTATGTTGGTTGACGGGGAAGATGCGCAGAAACACGAAGTGAATCTGGCGGTTGCCAAGCAGGCTTGTCACGCATGTAAAGACACTGAAGCAGATTTCTGCGAAACGTGTGGCCCTCGTATGCATATTTTCCCCAATATTGAGGAATTTATGCATTATATTCAAACACCCAGGGAAGGATTTGAGAAAATTGTGTGCATTGCACATAATGCGGGACGTTACGATTCTCATTTTGTACTGAACTATTTGATCACTAAAGAAAATATTATGCCTTCAGTAATTATGAGAGGGCGTAATATTATTGAAATGAGCGTGGGCAAGAAAATCATTTTCCGTGATTCATTAAATTTCATGTTAATGAAATTAAAAGACTTGCCTACAAGTCTGGGTCTCGGAGATGAACTGCGTAAAGGCGACTTTCCCTATCTTTTCTCTACGCCTGAGAACCAACATTATGTGGGGCCCTACCCTGATATTTCTTTTTATGACGTGGACGCCAAGTCCACTAAAGAACGGGAGGAAATTCGCAAGTGGCATGAGGAAACTGTTCAGGCTGGGAAAATATTTGATTTCCAACAAGAGTTGCGTCAGTATTGTATTAGTGATGTTGAAATCCTTGCAGCTGCGTGTATTAAATTTTCAAATTTAATTGAACAATTATCGGGAATTCAATGCTTTCTGAGATGTGCCACACTTGCATCTTTAGCCTCATTGATATTCAGGACTAAATTTCTAAAAGAAAACACACTTATCAAGATACCACCGATGGGATTCCGGGAGCAGGATACTTATTCTCTAATTTCGTTGAAATGGATGAAATGGATAGAATATTCCAATAATATTACATTGAGGCATGCTGGCAATCTCGGGGAAGCGAAAGTAGGGCGTTATAAGCTGGACGGGCTCCATGAAGAGTCTAAAACTGTGTACAGTTTTCTGGGATGTTACTTTCATTCATGCCCGTTATGTTCCCCTGAAAATAGGAATCAACCCCTTAATGAAACAGGAGAAACATTAAACCAGAGGTACGAACGCACAGTAGCAAGAAAAGCGTTGCTGGAGCAAATGGGGTACACGGTAATTGAAAAATGGGAATGTGAGTTCCATAACGAAATCAAAACCAATCCGGAACTACGCAAATTTATTGGTGAGAACTGCTACTCGCTTGACTCCCCGCTTATCCCCAAACAAGCCTTCAATGGCGGCCGTACTGAACTTTTCAGGGCTCTATACGATCGCCAAAATGGCGAGAATTCATGCATGAAACTTTTAGATGTTGTTTCCCTGTACCCGGCCATGATGAAACAGCGAAAGATGCCTACGGGCAAACCTGTGATTTACACTTCCGAGTTTCCCCCACTGGAGAACATATTCGGCGTAGTAAAGTGCGATGTTCTCCCACCTAAAAATTTATACTTACCGGTGCTTGGCATGGCATGCAATAGCAAGTTAATATTTGCTCTCTGCCGTGCATGTGCACAAAGTGAGAATCAGGAAGAGTGCCCACACACCGAAAAACAAAGATACTTACATGGCACCTGGGTATCAGAAGAACTCAAGTTGGCTGTAGAGAAAGGATACAAAATACTAAAAATTTATGAAGTATGGGATTTTCCTTCAGCACAAGAATCAGATAATGTGTTCAGAGAATACGTAGATACTTTTCTTAGACTGAAACAACAGTCCTCAGGATATCCTTCCACTTGCAGTACAGAACATGACAAAGACAAGTATATTCGAGATTATTTCGAACATGACGGTATTCAGCTTGTCAAGGAAGAAATTGGATACAATGCTGGGCTGCGTTACATATCCAAAATACTCCTTAATAGCCTCTATGGTAAATTTGGAGAATCTGTATTAAAAACTAAGTCAGTTTTTGTCAATACAGAGAAGAAATTCCATGATATTGTATTCAATCCGCAATTTGAGATTAAAAATGTAGTCCCTATTTCTGAAAAATGCTTGCTAGTAAACTTTGTCGACCTGGAAACGGCCAATTCGCCGCTAGTGCTTTCCAATGTTCTTGTCTCAGCATTTATCACTGCTTATGGAAGAATGCATTTATATTCATTTATGGATCAAGTAAAAGAATCTATTCATTATGTGGACACTGACTCTGTATTCTATGTTGAAAAGCAGGGTGAAACGCTGTTACCTACAGGTTCCTTTCTCGGTGAACTGACTGATGAGATTAAAGAGCCGTATGAAATCTCATGTTTTCTTGGTGGTGGCCCCAAGAATTATGCATATAAAATGGAAAACAAATATGATGCAACCGATGAGAAACATGTCATTAAAGTGCGCGGAATTACCATGAACTACAGGACGCAATTGCAAATTAATTTTGACTATTTCAAGCAACTTGTTAAAGGAGAAATTGAAAAGAGAGTGGTTGAAAACCCTCGAAAAATTAAACGTAAAGCTAATTTCGAGATAGTCTCGGAAAAGGAACAAAAAACTCACCAGGCAGTTCACACGAAACGCCGAAAATTGGAGTACTATGTCTCTTTACCGTACGGGATGTAAACAAAATATAAATATCATTTTTCAAGAAAATATATTGTAAAAAATACTTACATATATTCTTTTTTTTACACACACACACACATACACGCGCGCACTTTGATATTGTTCTTTTCTTTACTGACTATTATATTGTCTTTTATATATAGTGATAAATGTTAGGCCCGAGCACGGCTTCCGCGAAGTTAACTCTCTTCTTCTTCCAATATAGGGGGGGTGGTGTAAATATAAATGGACTATTAAGTCCTTCTTCCCCCTAAACCCCTGAATATCACACCAGGGGCACTCCTGCTTTATGTCTTCCTGAAAACAAAAAATGTACCATGTAACAAATATTATACTCTGACAGAAGGTTGGGGGTTATCTGACTTCGAAATTTTCAGCTCATGCATAAAGTGGCTCTAGGACCCACCAACCCTCAATAAAATGGTAAAACTTTACCTGCTTCTAAATAACAAAGAAACTCTAAAATAATCTGTTCTGTATATCTTTATTCTTTCTCCTACTATTGAAACTGATTTCACGGGGGTCTTATTGTGACGGATATTTTGATTATAGCAAATAAGCCTTCAGTTGAGTGAGTGTCAGCCACAAAGTTGGATCACAATATGAGAGCCGTTATTGATTTTATAGGATTTCGGAATAATCATGGAAAATATATTCCGAAAGAAATAGCTGTTGTGGATCCAGATTCTAATTGTTTGCAATCATGGGTATTTAAACCTCCGTGCGCATGGGATGATCTCGATATCAGAATACAAAAGGAAAATTTATGGGAAACTCAAAATGTGCACGGCCTCTCTTGGCAAGCTGGAGAAGTGAATTTTACCAATATGTCCACTATTTTATCCTGCTGTACCGAAAATGCCGCAGGCATTTATTCCTTTGGCGCAGAAAAGTGCAATTTCCTTTCTACCTTACTTCAACGCACTGTGATTAACTTGGAGCAGCTTGGATGCCCTAAATCAGCTCTACTAAGTTTCCCTACCTATACCTGCTCTGAGAAGAACCACCGCCTGAGAAAAATAGCTTGTGCTCTGAGAAACGCGCACCTGTACGGTCAGTTTCTACACCACTACAGTTTCATTCAGCACGTTGTACCTGCATGTGCCTCAACCCAAGACGAGAACAACTCGTCATCAGACTACAAAGAAGGCAGCATCTCGTCGTCAGACGAGAACTTATATTCATTGAATTCGGCTGCAAAATGGTAACCATAAGCATAGTCATGTCAGTGTTCTATGTGAAAATTTTTGTTGGTCTGGTACAGGCAAAACGTTACCGAAAAATACCAAGTTTCAATAAAGACAGAGATTCGGGGCCTGGAATACATTGGACTGCCCTGTACATTGATTCGAATTGCCACGGAACATATTTTGACAGTTTTGGTGAAAACCCCAGTGCTTCTGTGACAGCGTTTTTTTAAACTGAACTGTATAAACAGAACAGTTATTCAGAATCCGTTGTCCAGTGTGTGCGGATTGTACTGTATTATGTTCCTCTATTATGCCAGCAGAAATCTAACTATGGAATACTTTCTATCTTTCTTTGGGAAAGATTTGAAAAAGAATGACCGCATAGTGAGAAAAAAATTTACAAATGCATTTTCTTGACTTTATCAACAGTGTGGATGCTGTGAGAGCCTAATCAGGGCACAGATCTTTGTAGTAGATGGAGGTTCATTAGCCTCAGAGTACTTGGGTAAAATGTGAACATGGATAGCAGAATTTTGAGTGAACAGTAAAAAACAATCAGCCTGAATATCGCACTTGTGAAGAAATTATATTAGAGATAAAAAAAAGCGTTAGTATAACGCTACTTTGTAGTAGAATGATATGTAACAATTGAAAAAGCTTGATGTATTACATACTTTGTAGTAGACTAGTTTGTGAAAATAAAAATTTCGTGTGTAGAAACCATTTGTTTCATTTATAAAAAGTGGAATTGCGTTACTAAAAAAGGTACTTGAAAATATGCTTACAATACTTACAATACTGATAGGCAAAGATGCCATCTTTGGATACAACGTTCTTAGCACTACACTCCAAAGTAACAATTTGGTATCAGATTACAAGAGGGAGCGTCTATATACCCCCAAGCATCATAAAGTACCTTATAAAAAATCCAGCTTTCATTTTACCCGCTAACTTTGCTATTCAGTCTTGCAGTCGCTTCGTAGCCCTCCCGGATACATAACTTATTTCTTCCTATTTATAGAATGTGAGATATGTGGCGTGTCTCTTTCCAGTAAAACTATCTATATTCGGTAAACAATTATAGATGTTTTTTCACTGAAGTCTCGACTATCCCGGGGCGCGTGCAACTTTCCAAAATAAAATATTGGCCACACGTGCTAACCACTACAAATTTAAGCACCATTCAAAAATCACAATAGAGGCAGGGCGTAATGCCCTATAGATGAGAGGAAAAAAACCTTTTAGCAAAGACCTCGAGAACTAACAATGGAGGCTCACCCCCGTGTGAGCGACTGGTGGGAAAATTTTCCCCCTGGGTTAGGGTCTGGCAGTCTTTCTTTGCTCCCCGCAAAACGTTTGTTCCACACTTGTTCAGGGGATTTTGTGAACCGTGTCTTCTAATGAATAGTAATGTCAACCTTATATTTTCCTTTCATACACATAACTATTGATCCCTTGGATATTTCTTAACATAACCAACTTTTCACGTGTAGAGCGCGTGCCCGGATAGCTTAGTTGGTATAGCATTAGGCTTTTAACCTATTGGTCCAGGGTTCGAGTCCCTGTCTGGGCTGTTACAATTTTTAAACTTTTGTCATCGGACTTTTGCAAAAGGCTATTTACATAGCAGAATCTGCTTTTGTAATTCTGTCTAGTTAGTGTTGGGGTGCAAGTGCTTCTGGTACATGTAGTTACTTGAATTAGGAAATATTGGCTGTGCAACTGGTAAAGCTTGCTTTTTGTAGTACTTTGCGGCTATTTTGAAATATATATATATATATCCAACAAAATCACTAAGCATTGCACTCTACTAGAGATACACATAAAAAATACAAAATGGAACCAGAAAGCCGCTACAACATTGATAACAACATGGATGTCGTTATTCAAGGTACATTCACCGACACTGAATTGAGTTTGAAACATGAAAAAAATTACATTGTCCTAAATAGCGATGAGTACCCAGCATGCGTGTACAAATCAGATGCGATCTTCGACACTTACAAGAACAGATTCCCCACACGAGAAGAGAGATTCAGATCTATAAACATTATAGGAGAACTTTACTTCACCTTCGAGGGCAGTGTAGAAAACATAAAAGTGGAAATCAGCAACGCCACCGGAGAAGTCACACTAAATTTTGAACAATGGCGAAAATTTCTCTCTTACTATAACACCCTCATGGAGGAATTCCAGCGGCGGCTAAATTGTAATGACTATGTGATTTTCGCTTATTGGTAGTCTACTTTTCGTGTATATAAATCTGATATATTCTTGAATAAAAATAAACTTTTAAAAAATACTGCAATTGTTTCATTTGAATCCTAAATGAATATGTAAACTAAAAAAACAGATACAAGGCAGCATTATTTCTCGATGTGCACACTAATAATGCTCTGCCATGCGTTCCTATGCCTCTGTTACAACCCTCTGTAAAGTTCATATTGCCTTGTGATTAACCAATCAACATGCTATAGAGCCTAAGCTTTAAGCTTCAGTCAGCGGAATTTAGTTCTCATGGACATATAGTGATTGTAGAATAAAAAAAGAAGCCTCAAATAATACAGCATAACAGATACAAATAATCCCTGGTATTACTAAACACTCAAAAAGTCAATAGTTCTTGAAAAAAGGCCTATAAGGCTAAATAACAACATAGAAAACAATTATTTTTTCACAAATCTTTTATTATTTGCTCTAAAATACATTACATATTGGTAATTTTAGTATTGTACCAAGATACAAGTCTTTGTACATTTCTGAATGCACAACCTTGTTCTGATGGAGGCGAAGTATCAGAATGATACTTGCACAATCCTCCCTGAAACATGTACAAATTTCTAAGCGAAGGACAGTTTGCACTTTGCAAATCTACAATATTATAAATATTGAACAAATCTTTGAGAAGTTTGGATTTTTCTTCTCCCTTGCAATAGAAAGTTGAACCTTGACAGTTCAAATTTCTAATTACACTACGAACATAGTACACTTCACATCCCAGAGGAGTATCGTACGATAAAGCATGAATATTTTCTTTCACCCATTGGGATTCATTATTGTCTTTGAAATATTCTGGCACTTTTACAAGAGCATAATACACAGTATCCAAATTTGTAGAACTAACACACATCTCACGCAATATAAATTTATTATTGTACATAAAACCTTGCGCATCAATAATATATTGCGCCATTTTCACTTTAGATATTAACAAATATTGTTTCTTAACCACGAGCAAGCTCCGCTTCTCGTATAGGCGCTATAAGAGTTTTTACTAGTTCGAAATCATTTGAAATTTCACACAACACACTGTAAAAATCTCTGTATCCTGTCGATTCCTCTTGTACCTTCAAACCATCACCTACATCTTCATGATTAGCAAGATAAAAATCGAAAATATGACTTGTATTGTCCGGATCCTGCAGATAACGCTGGATTCTCTCGCACATCCACTCTACACAATTCTGGCATTCATTCTCTCCGCATTCCTCTTGGCAAATGATAAAACAATCGGAGAGTTGAACTTCGTCTTTACCGCGCACATCCTCGCACTCGTAAAAATGTTTAATAACGCAATCGTGGGCTAGTTGGTTGCCTTCATTTGAATAACAGCCCCAGCATGTAATGTACTTGTAAGGAGTATACTTTTTCAAAGCCTCCAGCACACAATCCATATCGATATAATCGAAGAAACATGGACATATAAGCACCAAATCACTCATCTCCCTGGGGTCCTGCTCAGCAACGTCCGTTTTCACTATTCGTTTCTTCCAATCGGGCTTTCAGTTCTTTGCAGAGTACTTCACATCTGCTTCTCAGAAAGAACCTGCAACAATAACAATACACATTGTTAGTGATATTTTCTAATATTTTTGTATAATATTTTTTAAAAAACATCGCAGTGACAAAAGAATGGGTGGAATTCAGAAAGAGAGAAAGTGACAGAACCTGGAACAATAACAATACATATTGTTAGTGTTATTTTCGAGTATTCTTTGTATAATCTTTTCAAAAATAATGCAAAACGCTTAAACTTTGTTTGCATGGCAGTTAAAAAACAACTTGAAATAAAGAATAGTACACAAAAAAAGATACTTACCAAGTTAAAAAGCCTTTAGTTGCACTGCAACAACTCAGTCACGCTAAAAAATCAGTACAACTTTCAAGCCAAACACTTGAGAACTCTCTTGGACCGCTTCGTCTTCCGCTCGATATTTATAGATTCTTAGACAAAAGGCCAGTCAATATAAATATTATTTTCATTACTCTTCTCTGATTGGTTGAATCATTTATTAAAAACCTTCTCTCATTGGTTAATATTTTCTAGCCTCTACCCAGGACCGTTCGAGCTCCTCAATTATACCAAATATGACTCACCACCGACGCCAAAATGGCCGGACGTGACGCCTTAGAATAGGGCGAAAATGTCTTTTGTACATTAATGGAAAAACCATTAATTCCAAGTTCCCACGTCTGTATAAATCATCTGTGACTCATATCCGGCAGAAACGCCTATATAATATACAACAAAAGGTTAGCTTAGGCCGAAAACGGAATACATAATAGTATCTTTTGTGCACTAATGGAAAACCATTAATTTCAAACTCACACGTGTGCATGAGTCATCGATGACTCATCTCCTCCTCCACCCCCGACACGTGGCGCTAGATTAATTAACAATAGCGTCACCCCTCGAAAATGAATAAAAAACCCATTAATGTCAATTAAAAGGTCTATTGTTTGGTACTATCTCGGGCCAATTCTACTCTCCGCGTCAGCTGATTCATGACCCCAATCATCTGCTGTTACACTCATAGTGCGTCGCACCTATTCATTTTATATAAGAGCCTCTGAATGTGAGAACCCGCTCTCAAAACATCAGACGAATATGCAGCCGCATACATTGTCACTCTCCCGGTCATTCTCTCTTTCATAACCCTTAAAACTGCAGACACTGACACACCACTGCACTGGGATACGAACTTAACCACTTCAGTTACTGGTTTCTCAGGATACCACTGACAGAACGTTACATAAATATTGAGTAGAATCTGTTTCTCACCCCTTTTCAAAGGCTGTCCTTGCTGGTGTTTTGAAAACAAGCTCGGAGAACAAGGAGACCTTCCCGCACGCATAGAACTCGGCATGTTATTTTTCTAAGGATATGTCGGGCAATTTTACTAAGTTGCACTACTTCCTTGCTGTTCACCTGTTATTTTTAGAAAATAACCAATGTTATAAAATATCATTATGTACACAAATCTCTAAGCTCCTTGAAAGTTACAATGCATATTACTACAAAATGTTCACACTTATCTTGCCTTGTCATGTCACCAACTTATTTTACGAAGTGCACTATATTTGGCGGAACAAAAATCGTTATAAGGATGCTTGTCAAAGTTTCCAACCGCAATAAATTTACGAACATTTTGTCTTGTTTTGATCATCATCATCAATATATTTAGTGGACTTACAGCAATGCATATGGCTGTTTATGCCCATTATATATTTTATTTACATAAGATACAATATACATAAAATCTACAAACAAATTTCAAATACACTCCTATCTATATCATCCTTAGAAATATACATTACCATGTCATATCATTTTGCCTAAAAAAATGCAAGTGAAATATATTCAATTCACATGCAAGAAAGAAGCCAAATTTATGGGAAATGATGACTGGTGCAAAGAGTTAACCATAAAGGTAAAGCAATAAGTAAAAAACTAAAGAGCATTTGGTTTAAAGTGAGACATCATTTGCGGCAGCGTATCCCATACTACAAATTGGCCATTGTTTTACCTTACGTAATGAATCCTGTAACAACGCTGGATTTTCATGTGGATTATTTTACTTCTACGAGTTTGCAATGCTTTCTGCATACAGGTGGTTTTGTTTACAGAAGGTCTCAGGGTTTGTGATTTGAACTTTAGTTTCATATTCATCTGAATGTTGAAGGCACTTTCATTAAACTGTTTTATCGAGGAACTAAAGCTTAAGAAACCATACATTATAACAGACATTCTTTTGAAATTAAATAGAATGTTTGTATCACATACAGGGTGATTCAAAAGTTTGGTACCACAGGGCAACATCGTTTTTGTGCAGATAAGGAAAAATGGAATGAGAGAAGAATTGTTGTAAATACGTGCTATTAAATCTAATATACTAGAATTACCAACAGGAATGTTCAATTGATGATGTAAGTACACTGATAGGAGCTTCAATTAGAATTAAAAATGTCTTATTGCCATGCTTCGCCCTTGTAGAGAGCAGTTTCGCTTTTTACTTCACATCTAATTAACACCATCAATTCTTAATGTACCCAGTACAGTACGATTTTGCGACGAAGAATGTGGCAACGAGGTATTTTCAATTCTCAGTGAGGTTGGTAATAATGTAAAGTCTCAAAGGTGCATTTTACGTTGAAAATTGTAGTACATTATATACGTAATGTTATATAGTACCAACAAATGTTACCTATTTTCATTCGTCGCTGTCAGCACTAATAACAAATTGATCTATGGACTTTTGAATCACCCTGTATAATTCGTATGCAGTGAATTACACTGACTCATATTCTCTTTTTAAAAACTCATAAACTTTCCCTCATATTATGACATTATGAATCAGTAAGCAGTACTCGAATGCAGTTTCACGTAAGCACATTATTCTATGATAGGAAGTAAGAAATTGTGCTAAGGAACTAAAGCTTCATGCTTCAGTGCTTCAGATGCAGAGATGAAACTGAAATTTCAGAAGCTGACTCTGAAACTTAGTTATTGGTGAAGTTATCTGCACCGCATCGAAATTTTGCAGCGATACTTCCTGGACTTTACGAAAATATTCAGAGAACAATGTTCTGGGCTGTGGTTAAAGGAGAAAGATACAAATCAAGACAAACTTTGCAGTGCGGGTATACTAGATCAGACCATTATAACAACATCATCTTGAAACCAAGGAAGATTTAACGATAATTCTCTAACACATATTATTAAATCATGTAGTCCGTTTACTCTAAAACTGTTTTGCTTAAATCTTCATTATAAGATCATAGTATACTTGTATCTCTTAAAATTAATGTTTGAGTTTATTTGTAACTTGTGCTCAGGAAAGTTAATCGGGACTGGGCCTACAGTTTGAAATGAGATCCGAACTAATATGTGCCTCCATGAGTATTAAATCCGGACAAGGTTAAAATCAAATTAAAATGTCAATAAATAGGTAACAGTTATACTAAATATGAAACAGTACTTTTCTGTCAATGTAATAATGCTGTCAATTATGTTAATAGATTTTCGAAAGTTTCGATGTTATAAAGGGTGTGTAATATATTATGCTTACATTAAAAATAGCCACCAATTGGCGCATTACGAAGCCAGGTGTTCCTGGTTTGAATCCCGGTCTAGGCACGAGTGTTCTTTGTGAGTGTCCCTTCATCAATTTCGATATACGAGGTTTATTATTTTAATTAGCGGCCGTTTTGAAATAAAACGAAAACATGCAAAGGAAGAAATTGTGGCTGTTCATATGTACATTCAGCTACTTCTCAACGTAGTTCCCATAGTTGTTGAGCCACTTGTCGTAGTGGTAAATTAGCTTTTGTAGACCCTTATCAAAGAAATCTGCCGCCAGGTCAGACAGCCAATCCGTCAAGGTCTGTTTGGTTCATCGGCGCTGTTGAATCGCTTCCCAGCGAGGAAAATCTTCAAGTGGAGGAATAGGTGATAATCGCTAGGGGCCTGTTCCGGACTGTACAGAGGGTGGTCCATCCGCTCCCAGCCAAATGAGTGAAACTCACAATGAGCGACTGTGTGGCAGCTGCAGTGTGTGACCCGTGCGTTGTCGTGCAGCAACATGATACCGGAAGACAGCATTCCTCGTCGTTTATTCTGTATTGCTCGGCGAAGTTTCTTGAGAGCGTTGCAATACACGGCCGCATTAACTGTTTGTCCATTCGGCAAAAACACTGTCAAACGGCGATTGGCTCGTATCGCGCTCTCAACATCATGCACAACAATGACATTCTCACCATACACCTCACGTAACTGGCGATAAATGTCTGCCGCTTTCACATTTTTCGCGCTCAAAAACCAGATTACTGATCGTATTTCACACTCGGCGGGATTTTCAATCACCTGCACCACTTCTATTGTCCACCGCAACCACACCAAGCGTTTCACAACGTGCAAATGGCGTCTGTTTACGTGCAAGACATGTCGGTAACTAACAGACGCGCAAAACGCCAAGCACGCAGTGTTGACAACGTGAGCGCAAGACGACCCCTAATTACAAAACCAAACCTCGTGTCATCACTCATCCTTACCAAGTCGATTAACTAAAAATGGCAAAAAAGCGACGGTAAGTAACAAAAATGGTTTTGAACTTTTCAAAACAAAAATACTCACTTCAGATCCACCCTACTGTACTATCTCCAACGTTTCACAGGCAAAGGTTTCAGAGAATTCGGCATTAATATTTTGAAATTATTGCTCGAAATTCAAGCTTTGTTTAGAAAGAGAACGTAACAAAGTAGCTCGAAAGATATATTTAAAGATATGTTGCATTTGTTAAATATTTCAATATCGTTACGTTTGGAACCTGTCTGAATCTACGAGATTTGAAATTAACGATTATTAGCGATTAATCTTTAAACATTTAAATATAACATTTTATGTTGAGTTATTGTTCTAAAAAATGACCAAGATTTTCTGAAGACACCACCACGTAATAATCAATACATGATATATTGGCTATTATTTTGTAATTATCAATATGTTTTGCTGCAAAAATATAAATATTTGTGGTCAAACTTTATGAAACAAGTAGATGTTTAAAATTCTAGCGTATAATATGAAAAAATCAGGAATTACTGTGTTACTATTATGCTCAAAACAACACGCCGATAATGTTTGCCCAGATGTCTATCTAATAGCATTCGTTCAAAAAGCCAGTCTATTCACAATTTCTATAGCTCGTGTTGACCTGAAACTAGACTAATCATATTGATTACTACGGTGCATATGGTAATAAGCTTCAGGCCATGTAGTTAAAACAACAATGGACATAGTGATTATGGCAACATGTGCCAAACTAATTAGATCTCTGAATACGATAAATTCAAATATGTATTGCTGCAGGAATACATATTTGTCTTATCCGTCATATCTACTTTAGGAAATAACTTCAATTAGTTCAAAACATAACAAATTTGTTAGAGTAAAGTGTTGTGTTACTACACATTTATCAAGAAGGTTTCTAAATACGCATGCGTGATATAACAAGTTGATTTTTGTTTACTTCGTATTCTCCCTACGCCACTTGTATACATATAAAACTAACATTATGCAATTGATTATATCGTAACAAATTGAACACAGAATAAATTACATTTTATGTTACGATTTTGTACAATGAAAAGGCAAGTTTTCAAATTAACACTGATTATCTATGAAATATGCTATTGCATCAAAATGCTATAAAGTATATTCACTTTCGAATTCGATCGTAGTGGAAATGTTAAGGGAAATGCATTCGACTAAATCGGTTTTAACACGACGGTAGAAAATCAACACAATCTCCTAATATCTAAAAATGGATGTATGTGTGTGTATATGCGTCTGTTTGTTCCGCCATAACTCTAGAACGCCTGGAGCGATTTCAACGAAACTTGGAATACATATCACTAGGGATAGGGTGGGAAGGGGGTGGCATGTAAAAATAATCGAAAACGACCGATATTAGTGAGGAATCCTTAGTTTTCGAGGTCGCTAAGATGAATAGTGACACTCCCAATGCCGTTGAACTCCAAGACATATTTGGCACCCCTAGGGGTCGGGGTGGGAAGGGGATGACATGTGAAAGGACTGATATTAGTGTGGAATTTATAGTTTTCGGGGTCGCTAAGATGTATAGTGAAACTCCCAATGCCGTTCAACTCCAAGTTCATTTTACACTATAGTTAGTATTCATTATTTTCCTGTCTAATAGAATATTGGGATGAATGAATTCTCGGGCAACGCCGGGCAATCAGATAGTGTAACATAAATGGGAAAGACGTACCTTAATTTTATTTCTACATTTTATTTCTACAATAATACTTGTCACTGTTATTTTGAATTATTAGAGTAAATATTTTAATGTCGATTGGGCTTAAAAATTTTCAAAATTGACGAACAACACTCGTCGTCCATATTGAAATTTATTAGCGTACAATTAGCATAAGAGGATATATGAAACGAAACCTAAAAACACTAAACGTGAGTCGCACCAGCACTTACTTCAACATTGCGCCACTAGATGGGAGTGAAATACAGAGATGGTCCCTCTGTGAGCGTGCTGGGGAACTATCTGCGAGGATGGTTGAAATTAATAGGACCGACAGAACGGCAAGCGAAATGGGGTTGCACTGCTATAAATACTCCACGCAACAAAAGTTAATATCTGACTGTTTCTTAGAGGTTTGAACCGTGGTACTAATCTTACTAACATTACTCTCGTTTTATATCTATGCAATTGTAAACCTTAATTGTTTTGAAATCCAGAACAGCAAGAATACGTATAGCTAAAATCAAATTAGTATAATCTTCAATACCAATGTAAGCAACATGAAAAATGTAAATTGTAGAAGAAAAATATTAAATAAATTAGCACACAATAAACAGGGGAACTGAAATTCTAAGGAAATGACGTCCTGGTTTATTGTTTAAAGGCACCAGGACATCACATACCCCCTGAATGTATGCGTCTGGAGGCGGGCTTCATCAGGGGGGTTCCCCCTTATTGATATTTCTTAGCAGAAATATGAAGATATGTATCTAAAATTTGGGTGTTTGAGCCAAGATTTGCTTCTTTCGTTCTTCAGGACAAAAAGCAGGAAAATTTACGTTAAACATTTTCAACTTTTATCTTGAGCTGACTGTTATAATATCGTTGTTACTAATAACAGTGGCGAAATCGGTTCCCACTATTAGGAAAAAAATGCATTTTTTGTTCTTTTATATTGTCTTTGCTCAAATAGGTAACATAAAAATACATGAAATGTTATGCGTATCACCAAGGGCGGCCGCAGGGAGGGGCCAGGGGGCACTTGCCCTCTGAGATTTCCGGGAAGAGTTAATGCGATTCGAAGGTGAAATTTTAGAGATATTTTACAACACAAATATTGTTTTCTGTGACTTACAGACCGTAAGTTGCAGCAATTATTATTATTACTATTATTTTGCAGTACCCTTCGGCACGTATACCATGGATCAGAGGTACGATGAAGGACAGTAGATTAAGTGGACTCTGACTGATATATCTGTGCATTGTGAAAGAAAAGTACAAAAAGACAAAGTACTGTTCATTAACAAAGCGATAATGTTTATTGAAAGGAAGCAAGGCGAATCCAATTTGTATGTAAATAGTAGTCTCGAGTCTGAACTTATATACAACGGCAAAGTATTATAAAATCAATTTGAATTATGTGATTTGCAAAGTAGTAGTAGTAGTAAATAATAATAATAATAATATTAAAAGTTTATATGACTTTGCCCCCCCCCCCCACTAAGAATAAATCCTGCGGGTGCCCTTGCCTATCACACTTTTAATCTCAATGAGAAAATCTGAGCTATACTATGCATTCTTTCCATAATTATGCCATGATTCATTATAATTAATGAATTAGAATGAAATAAAATATTGTAATTGACTAATTAAGTCGGGTGGCTTCGTAAATAGCGCTGAGACAGTGCCCGCTCAAAATAAGGAAGACATGAAGATGTAGTGATTAAATCAAAATCCTGATCTGAAATAGTAATTGGAAGTATATCTTCTTGTTTATGCACCGATCACATACACTTATCGAGACTTCTCCTCTTATGCGTATGTGGTAACATGTTTAGTCTGCGAGCATGAACTCAACCAAATTTTCATATCTTAGGCCAAAGCTTGAATAGACTGGTGAAAGCCATTACTGGATATATCCGCTACTCGGCTGTCCAGCCGAACCATAACGGCCAAAAAAAAATACATGTAGCTACATAGATAATAAACAAACGTTACATATGCAGGATATAAAAAGTACATTAATATAAATGTCAACAAAATAACAAAATGCATGAAACGAAAATCCGGCCTGTATAATTCGATTAATGCATAACTATATGCACATACTAATAGGTATAGCATACAAATATCCAGAAGATATCTAATAAATATCTTCTGGATATTCGTGCAGAAATTCTGGATATACAGGAATGTCCTGTAGCCAACCATTGCATATCCGAAGGATATCCGCATTCCGTCCAAGGGACATCCATAGGATGTCCAGGAAGAATGTATTTTATACATCCGAAAAATGCATTGTATCTACACTCGTATCCATGATAAACAGATTTTGTCAAGAATTTAAGCTTATTCTCCGCTGCAAGAATACTGAAACGCTCTGCTCAATACAGTCTCGCGTTGTTATTAAAAGAAAGACTTGTTACTCCAGGAATTTTCACCTAGCCTTGTGCGCATGCGTGACTCGGTTGGTCAAACAATGGGCCTACGTCCAACCCAATTCCTTCGTGCCGTATTTTGCGAGTTTTGAATTGATACTGGATCACGGAGATTGAGTCATAACATAATTAACTTGAGACTAAACACTATCAATGAATCTTTCTACTAATATCAAAATGTTTACGCCAATTTGTTTAATAACACGAGGACCGCATGTTCTATAAGTTTCCAGAACGGTAGATTCTCTAGATATCCAGGACTGGATATCCCATGGATCTGATCTGTACATGCTGCCGAAGTTTACCTCAACACTTATTTCTCCATTATCCTGCAATGCTTTGTTTGTGACTGTCTTCCTCATTCACAAATAACTAATATTTACTTTATTTCTATTGCGTACAAGATTATAAAATTAACAGGGAATTATTGAGATTAAGAACACTGTATCAATGTCGATATTTGTTTTAAGTTATTGATTTCGATTCGTTCTTGTTATATGTAAGAAGATTGACTTAAAATGTCTTGTGTCAGAAATCGAAAATGAGTTTATATCAAATGTTATAAAGTGAAATAACATTTTAGAAGTTGTGTTGTTTAATTCTTGCAATGTAAGTATAATAACATTATGAAAACAAGTTGAGCGCTGAGGACTTGCAATTTAATTTTAAAATTGTGTTAAAGTCTGCTCATCCATCGCGTACAATATATATTCGGTGTGAAGTATCGTTGCAAGAAATTGGTGGCCAGTGTGCGGGAATTTGGTTACACTGAAGAATTATAATTTGTGGACTTATTAGACACGCACTACATATTCCGGTAGAACTTATCACTGAAATCACAACTGTCCTGTGGCTTTATATAATCTATTATTAGCCAGCGTTTCCATTGTTACTAAAGATAAAACCAAACAAGTGGCAATACCTCGTAACACGCCAGAGAGTATACAAATAGCGGCAGAGAGCCGAAAAGACCGAAATCGACCTCGTTTTGTTAATGCAGGTTTCATCGTCTAGTGAGGGAAAACCTCAAACTTACAGTTGATTAAGCTGATCATCACTGTTGCCATCTTTTTTAGCCAGATCTGGCCCTTTGCGTTCCTCATGTGTTAGGAGCATTCTGGCACTGTTTTGTTTTCTTACACCTGGAAAATGAGGCATTTGTCACAATCATGAAGTCATAACAATCTCCCAATTAGAGATAGATTGAAAAATCCTTCCGCATTGCACTTCTCGTAAAATTCTAGCCTGATTTGATACATCACTTAACCCCTTCCTATTTAATATTTTTGAATTTAATTCAATATGGCGGCCACCAATATAGCGGAAGTGCACTTGGAACACATCAATATACAGTAGTTCCCCGTAGACCCACCATGATTCTATCATGACCATTTGTACCCAGCATAACTCCTTTACATTTTATAAAATGTGTTAAGAGACTTCTGACTTGCCCTGTATTATATACAGGCATTCCGTGTGAAAGTTCCCCTGATACTCGATTCTGGTTGAAGATCTTCACACCTCTCAGTAGGATTGTGGGAGGGAGACCGGAAGTCGAGAGAAAGGCCAAGGCCCTAACGGGATGTAGACCCACGGGTTATTATATATATATATATATATATATATATATATATATATATATATATATATATATATATATATATATATTAACTATTAGGTTCAATTGCTACTGTAATCTTATGTATAAATTATGGCTGAGCAGATCTCAGTCCGAAGTAATATTCAGACCGATTCCGATGTTTCAAAATTATAACAATTGAAGAATTTAATCAGAATATTAAAATACCGTTTACGCACTCACAAAATACAGTTATTCAACAGAACATTGGTCAAAAATGAATAACACGGATATATTTCCATATTTTAATGATAGTTGTACATTCTTTTAAAAAATGAGGATATATTAAGGGACGTTCAGGTTCCCCGGGCGCACCCCTTGCGCACGCCTGTTATTGCACTGCAAGAGAGAATCAAAGTAGCAAGGAATGATAATCTGGACTTTGAAATTGGCACGCTGAATCTCACATGTGCATTGAGTTCATTCATCCGCCACTAGATGGGAGTGAAATACAGTGTCCCTCTATTGTCGTATTGGGGAACTCTCTGAATACGAAATGCTCTCAACGCTCAGACCCTTCCTTCACGTCTTCTCATTATACCTCAAGTATCATTATTTCTAAACATATCAGAATACACAAAAGAGTTTGTCCTCATTCATGAACTGAACAATGTACAGCTCGAACTCTAGAAACATGAAAGTTTAGGGTTTACGGTATTATGCACCTGCTCATGTTTGTTAATATCTATATGTATAGTCGGGAGCGAACCTACAGTTTAGAGAGGGATTTCAACCGCTTTGTACCTCCAACTGAGATATATATGAACAAATTAATGAACACACCTGTTATTATTATGAATGCTAGTTTATATATATATAATATATATGCTTATATTCTGCAAAACTAACACTTCATTATTATGTGTTGCTTTTGTTGGCAACCTGAATGTAATTTGACGATTTGGTTTTGGATTATTGATATAGACGTTTTCTATCATCTAATGAACAAACAGATAGATACAGGGTGTCTGAGAAGTCACGGAACCGAGAGTTTGAACGTTCGAAATCTTTGTACAAAAACCGACAGAGATATGAGCCTTGCAATGGGTATAAACTTTGTCTATGTGGATATTTCTTAAACACTAAATAATTTGTACAAAGTAAAAGCAAACATGGATAAAATACAGCTGTGGAGTTACTTGCAAAGGTTTTCTATGTGTAAAGATGGTCTCTGTGAGTATTTATGGAATTGATAAGAGCTCTATATTTTTTTACATGTGGCATCTTCCTTAAGAATGGTATGTTGTTTTCGAAATTACGAGGTGCACTGGCAACATTGATTGTGAAAGAGGGCAGTATGCGGTGTGCCAGACATCTGGCTAAGTTATTTAATTAATGCTAAGTTGAAAGAAAAGATTTGAACATTATCACACAAAAAAATAACTAGCCTAACCTATCTACTTACCTCCACAAACAGATCTAGCAATAGAGCACCTTTACTGAGCTTAAAATTTGTGGTTTGTAAGAAAAAATATCAAGAATGAAATTGGTTAAATATATAAACGGCATATCGTCAAGTAGACGTTTGATTGTTTGTAGATTAGTTATGTTTCAGAACCAATTGGTATTTTTTCTTTAATATTTAATAGTTATTATCTATAACAGAGTAATGCCCTCCGGTGAACAATGAGGCAATGACAAAATTTAACAGCACAAAGAAACATAAGTATCCTGCTGTTATGGATGACATGAAAGGATTTATTATACAGGCCTGCATGTTTCAGAGTTTGAGAAGTAATGTTCTTTTTATTTTTTTAGTATATCCATGGTGCTGAACACGAGAATGACTTCCGTTTTATTCCTTCACCCACAGTTTTTGCTCTACACCTACCGCGCCATTAATATTTAGTGCAAGTATATTAACTTTGTCTTGTCTGCAAGTATAAAAAAATATTACTTTTTTTAATCTGGTCACGTAATTCTACATGTATATACTAGTTTAATGCGATCCTAATTACACCAATTTTCATTTCTGCAAGAGCCAAATAATCGTCACTCGTGATAGTTTTCAATAATTTTGTTGTAGTGAACATATAATGAGCTATTTTTCAATTTTTGTACACCATGATTTTAAATAATATAGTTGAGAGCCTTACACATTCGGTAGAATGGATTCAACATTAATATCGGTTGTTTTACATGGCACCCCGTTCCAACCACCACCCCTAGGGGTGCCAGGGATGTCTTGGAGTTGAACGGCATTGGAAGTGTCACTATTCATCTTAGCGACCTCAAAAACTATGGGTTCCACACTAATATCGGTCGTTTTCGATTATTTTTACAAGCCAACCCTTCCCACCCTCTTCTCTAGGGGTGCCAGGGGTGTCTTATTCCCACAGTATTTCTTTCCAGATAGCAAGTGATAGGTGTACCAATTTTGGTTGAAATCGATGCAGGCGTTCGAGAGTTATGGCGGAAGAAAGACACACACACACCGTAGATACATCAATAGTGGTGTGTGTATAGTCATTAACAAGCACGAAATGCTGTTACTTTGCTACATGACGATAAACCCAAGGTTATTAGAACTATAAGATAAATCTTCTTATTGATCTTATTAAACATTCAAGTAATGGGATTTGTCATATGTCGTGTGGGAAGTAGACATTGTTCGTATGATATCACAGTCTTATGGCATCGTAGGAAATGTCTGGAGATTTAATTTATGTGTAGTATGCAGGATGTTTCAAATATCATCTGACTTGAAATAAATACAAATATTTGGCTCCATATTTAGGTAAGTAGTTACATGTATTTACGTAGTTAATATAGGGTATCAAAAAACCGAGACTCTGAACGTATATAACTTTTGAACAAAGAGCGATAGATACATGAATCTTACACTGGGTATTAACTTTATTTACGTGGATATTTTTGAAGCAATAAACAAGAAAACCATGCTCTATATTAACGTTCAGTGTGGAGAAACATTACTAAATTGTAAGAAAGTACAGTAGCTCATGCAGGGAATGATTTTCTTTCTTGATCAAAAATATCCATATGAACAAAGTTAATATCCAATATGGGTTTAGAGTCATTCCGTTGGTAACGCTCCCGTCTTGTAATCAAACGGTACCGGGTTCGATACCCGGTGGATACTGGTTCGGATCCCACTTTAACCTGTAAGTCCAGTCCCGATTAGCCTTGCTGTGAACTTGAAACACCAACGAACCAATATAAGTTTAATGGCTCTATCGATTTTTATACAAAATTTACATAACTTCAAAATCTCGGTTGCGCGACTTTTTGGATACACTGTATAATTGATATTAGTATCCTAACTTTCAAATACCGCACTGCATATTTGTAAACCATTTGTATAGCACTATCATTATGTTTATAAAAAATACTGAAAATTAATTACAGGAACATATATAGCATTCAATAACTTGAGGGATAGAGCCTTTCGTTGTATATTTACGTGTACATTATTTGTTTACAAAAGTCAGTGTGGTTCCTTAAATTAGTCGACAGTCATCCAATCGATAGGAAATATTTCTGCAGTGTATGCAATGGCTCTTTTTATTGTGTTCTACTTCATTTCACTTGATATTAAATTTCAAGACTGGCCTTGAAATATACAGGGTGTTTCTAGAGGTCGTTTACAACGCTTGGGAGGTGATTCCTCTCACGAAAACAAGCCAAAGTGTGAGTTCCATTTTTACGACTGAGGCTTCGTTTCCGATATAGGAGCCTCGCAAAATGTGACAAAGTGAACGTCACACCTAACTGGGACGAATACTATCACGGATAGAGAGGCGGTTCCAAGGGAATCATAAAGGAATCGTATGTGCTCAGTCCGGAAGTCACTATGAAAAGTTCACTGCACGCATACGCAATGGAGTCCTCAAAGGAATTGGGGATTTCCAGCAAGAACAATGCATGGAAAGGGTATGTAACGCAGCAAGCAGGACCGTGACAATGAGAAATGCGTTCAAGACAACACATCCCGACCTCAAACATCAAAACATGACCACCGAACACAAAATCCAAAAAGTTGAGCACGGTTGCATACCCCAGTTACACGCGAGGAATGAACGAATCATGTCATGTGGCATACGAGAGACAGGAGGAGGGAAAGAAAAACACAATATCAGATGATTGCGACAACGTGTATTTTTACACGCGACAACTACGTAATATCCCCTCCCCCCACACACACAACAAGTAAATGAACCCGTCTCTTACGCAGAACTCTTGTATTGCAACATAATATTGTTGCAAGAACTTGCAGATCAACTTTCATACTGATTCGATGCTTTTATTTTGGAAATGAAGAACGTTTCAATGTGTTGTAGTAAGTAGACGTTAACCGTATAAAAAATTATCCATCAAACCATTAATTGGACTCGTAACTCGTAAAACGATATAGATTTTGTTTCCAATGAGAAACGCTTCATTGAAGTACATTTCCTACACTTTAATTACACACCTCCCATTCTCGAACATCGTTCCATTACAGATCCAGTAAAAACTGTTCAAGGTTGCCTTTTGCCCCATTACAGAGGAATGCATTTTACCGGACTTCGCTCTACGAGCGCACTGTTTAACATAGCGCTAACCCGCTCTCGCAGTTTATCACGCAAGAGTCCCTACGCAGTTCTCTCATTAAGTGCTGTACATGTACACTACGAGCACACCATTTACCACTAGCCCAGTCAATAAAGTTTTTATGTTGGAAACAATTCCGTAAAAGCTGAATTTTGGTCAGTTGTTAGAACACTATTAGTAGTGCAAAACTCTAAAGTCCCCGCCCCTCTAAGAGGTAGTTCCCCCCCAGCGCCCCCCCCCCCCAGGAACATCCATTTCTCTGACTTTCCGTTACTGACCTATATCTCCGTAACCAATGGTCGTAGACAGGCAATCTTTTTTGTCTTACTACAAAAAAAATTCTGTTTCATTTTTCCATCATGTCGGTAGTTTTGCAAATTAGTTTTCAAAAAGCGATTTTTTCTCTATCACTATCTAACGTTATTGCCTTGTAACTTTTGAGCAGATTCAATGACAACAAATTGTTTCGAATAAACGTTCTAGCCTAATTTATAAGCTTTAAAACGATATAAGCGTTAATGCATTTTAATGAAAGATACACTAAAATATGTCTTCAAATGGTGGACAGTACCAAAAAAGTGTGTCGTTATCACAGTCCGGCGGTTAAGTCCGGAATCATTGGCTTTTTGATAAAATCAAGAGGCGTGGTAGAATTAAATCTTGTAGTACTTAAGTCATGTTCATTCGAATAGCAAATCAACAAAAACACCTATACAACATCTCTGGATTCTCGGTCTAACGTATAATGTACCCCCTCCACAGGTTTTCCACGAATAGTGGATTTTGGGGAATTTTTCGGCTGTCTGATTGGTGGGGCGTTCTTAAAATTTTTGGAGGTGTATATCTTCTTCCATTAGCATCACAACACTTTGTGGATTTTAGCTTTCTCAGACAAATCGTTCCAATCTTTCCTCTTCTTTGCCATTTCTTTCCAATTTCTAACTTTGAGAATCTTTAAAACTTCGCATACATCTTCAATCCATCTCATCCTAGGTCTTCCAATTGGTCGCCTTCCCATAGGTTTCCATTCTAGTATACGTTTTATAGTTCTCATGTTATCCATTCTTTGTATGTGGCCTAACCATTTAATTCTTTGACTTTTAATATATCGTATAAAGTCTGCACCATTGATTAATTTTTCTAGTTCCACATTATTTCTTATTCTCCATATATCATGTTCTATCTGTACCGGGCCAAAGATCTTCCTTAAAATTTGTCTCTCAAATATACTTAGTTTGTTTCTATCTTTCTGTGTTAGGGTCCAGGTTTCAGCAACATATGTAACCACTGATCTTATCATGGTAAGATATATTTTCATTTTTGTATTTCGTTTCAGAAGTTTCGATTTTAACAGGGATACATTTGCATAATAGGCCTTATTACATTTCTTTATTCTTTCATCTATTTCAGATTCAATTTTATTGTTTTCATTAAGTGTAGATCCAAGGTATGTAAAATTACTAACACATTCAAAGGAGTAATTATTTATTAATATTGATCTATTATTATTCATGTTTGTTCTATTAATATTCATGTATTTAGTTTTCTTTTCATTAATTTGTAGTCCTACTATTGCAGCTTCCTCTACTAGACTTATAAACGTTTCTGAAAGAGCTTTCTTAGTTCTTGCTACAATAGCTACAACATCAGCATATGCTGTGACTTGTTTTAGTCTAGTACTGATGTCTCCTCTCAAATCTAATTTTTTAATCACCGAGTCCAAAACTAAATTAAATAATGTTGCTGAAAGAGGATCTCCTTGGAGGACTCCTGTCATGACATCGAAAAAGTCCGATCTTGCATTTCCAATTTTAACTGAGGCTCTAGTGTTTTGAATTGTCATTCTGATTAATCTTACTAATTTATATGGTATTCCAATTTCTTGTAACCTTTGTAATGTTGTTGGTCTATATATTGAATCGAAGGCTTGTTTGAAATCAATAAACGAAACATGCAAATCTATATCATATTCATAGCATTTCTCAAAAATCAAACGCATCATCAGGATGTTATCTGTAGTACTTCTGTTGTTCCTAAATCCACTTTGATACTCTCCTATAATGTCTTCAGCATAATCAGTTAGTCTGATGTTAATTATTGCTGCAAGTATTTTATATAGGTTGTTTAATAGTGATATGCCTCTATAATTTTCACAGACTGTTTTATCTCTTTTTTAAAGTATAGGGCACAATAGTGCTATGTTCCAATCATTTGGCATTTGGTCTCGATTCCATATATTAATTATAAGTTTATGTATTCTACGATACATTTCTTTTCCAGCTGCTTGTATAAGTTCACTGTTCATATTGTCAATTCCTGGTGCTTTCATCTTTTTAAAGTTTTTAATTACTGTCTCCACTTCTTCGAATGTTGGTGCATCAACTAATATGTTTTCATTTTCCTGCTGATTCATCGTGTTCCAGCAGGGCACTTCTAAATCCTGGTTGTGTTGAACTCCCTGGAAATGTTCTTTCAATCTATTCATTATTTCTGCTTGTTCAGTTAGGATTTGACCGTTTTTGAATTTTAAATTTCTAGTTCTTGGTTTATACTGTTGTGTTATAACTTTCTGGGTTCGATAGAATTTTCTATATTCTTTTTTGATGTTTAGTTCTTGTAACATTTCTATTTGTGTTTTTACTGCTTGGCGTTTCTTTTCCCTACACATTTTCTTAGCATGCTTTTTCAGATTTTCATATTTTTCTCTATTTGATCTTGTAGTTCTATTAATACATCTATTTCTAGCTTCATTTTTTGCTTTAACCACCTTTTTACATTCTTCATCATACCAATCTTCATTTTTTTCATATGCTTTGGTTCCTAAAACCTGATTAGCAGTACTATCTATGATGTTTCTTAAATTATCCCACTCCACTTCTACATCATCTTCTTCTCCTGTTTCCTCACGTTTCGTTTGTATTTCTTGTCTGTATGTGTTTTGTCTAAAAGATTTCTTCAATTTTTCTATATTCCATTTCTAAGTTTTCTTGTATTCCTTCATTAACCATGCTAATTCTTTGTCTTATTTTAGTTCTGACAAGATAATGATCCGTATCACAACTAGGTCCTCTATATGTTTTGACATCAATTATTAATGTAGCTCTCCTCTTATTGATCAATACATGATCAATTTGATTACATCGTTGTTCACCTGGTATTTTCCAAGTCCCTTTGTGGATTTTTTTATGCTTAAATCTAGTGCTACTGATATCAAGGTTTTGTAATTGTGCTAGTTGTATCAGTCTTTCTCCATTGTCACTTGTTTCTTTGTGTAGGGAAAATCTGCCTGATACTCCACTGCTGCTGGATTCATTGCCTATTCTCGCATTAAGATCCCCCAGTAGAATTAGTGTATCATGTTTTGGTACTCTATCACATACATCTCACAGTTCACTATAAAAATGTTCAATATCTTCTTTGTTTGTGTCTTCAGTTGGTGCATATATACATATAAAGGTCATATTGTTGAATTTTCCTTTTATTCTTAATTTACATATTCGGTCATTTATTGGTTCAAATCCGAGTATACATTTCCTCACATTTCCAGTAACTAAAAAACCTGTGCCATTTCTTCCTTTAATTGTTGGATGCCCACTATACATAAGAGAGATTTTTTTTCTTTTTAATCCATCCATCTCCATTCCATCATATCTCTTGTAATGCTGTTATTTGCATGTTATATTTTATTAATTCATCTGCAATTTCATTCATTTTGCCTGGTTGGAGCATGGTACAGACATTCCAGGTTGCCACATTAATATCCACATTCCTTAGCCTTTTACATTGCGTGGGTCGTCTCTTATAGATCCGCCCGGCTTTGCTTGTCTGAGAGTTCGTAGCGGGAGGTTGTTTTACGGGGTAAGGGTGCTGGCCTTACGCCCAACCCCCAACCTGGAGGACCAGGGATTTGTATTCGAGGTTCCTACCCCTAGGAAGACTGGCTTCACCACGCCTAAGGCCTCTTCCTACCCCTTGGTTTTCTGTCACGGTTTTCCTTCCCTTAGCCTTTAGAGATCCCTCTCTTACCTGCAAGGCAGCAGGGGCAGTGCTTATTTAATGGCGGCACTTACTCGCCATGTCTCAGTGTCGTCGCTGGATTTTTGTGGTTTTTAATGAGAGTTATCCTGCCAGAAATAACTCTCTCCACATCCTGTTGACACTGACGCTCCTTGTCCGCAACTGCTTATTTGTCGCAACTAGCCTACATATCTGTAGGCCGTTCCCCTATCCGCAACCTGGGGATGCGCTCGGCAGCATAGAGCTCTGCTCCTGGGAATGTTGCCGCGTACCGAGGGAGGTATATATCTGCAATAGAGAAAAATGGCATTCGAGCTGTATTTGGAAAGATAGTAAATAAAGAAAGATTAGAATCCTACGTTTATTATAAATTGGGTGTTCCTACGTTTACAATCTTTACGATTAGTTACAAATACATGTGAAACACGTGTATACTAAGAATTACATAAAAAGATTTGATTTTCATATACTTTTTCCCAGGTTTATTGAAAGAAAGTAAATAATAAAAATAAGTTTGTAAACAAGCTGTCAGTCCCGGGTTCGAATCCTGGCCTGGGCATGAGTGTTTGTGAGTGTCCATTCATCAATTTCATCACATCATCACTCATCCCGATCTTCGCAATTAGCCAAAAGTGGCAGAAAAGCGAAGTAAAAAAAACAAATAACATAAAATCAACAAACTGTCCACCGCAGTTGTGGAGTTTCTATTGTAAATCCTCAGAATGTCTAGTGAGAAATGTGTGCCTGCATAGCCTCACAGAGTTTCTTGTTGTCTGGTTGTGCACTTGAAACTTTCAAGAGGAGATTCAGCTCCAAATTTAGACTATTTCTGTACTTGTATTTTAGGTACACCATGGATGAAAAACCATTCCTTTGAGCTGATTGCTCATGTACCCCACACGAATATTTATACTTTTTTAAGAATTAAGAGAACAAAGTGTTAAGAAATGTATTCGTTAATAAAAATCCTAATGCATCACTTAATTAAATGCTTGTCAATTAAGTATGTGAATAACACATTATTATGTGAGAAATACTAACGAAGAGCCCTTATCCCTTCACATAGCTGAGTCGAGAGTTGTTACGACTGGAGTTGGCCATCATGAAAATTGTCAGAGATTATTTGAAAGAAACGTCTTTCCATGGATTATCATACACAGGAGAAAAAAGTATATTTCTTTCAGAGAGGTAAGGTTTATATTCAATTACTCTTTGTATTAAATGTAAATTATGTATTTTGCCAATTTGAAATAATTTTCATGAAACTTACAAAATTGTAATCATATGTATTCCTCTTGAGGTAAAAATATATTAGTTAATTCTCTGTCTCTCTATCTTCATAAATCCTACAAATGAGTAAGGCCAGTTACGTAACCAACACAGAAATTTAAAACAAAGACACGTGACTTCTCGGAGCAGCTATTTTAATATTTTTGCAAAGAATAAGAAAATATTATTTTATTAATTTAATGCAAGTTTCGCAATTCTGTTCGACTTGAATGCACTATAAAGAAATGTTCATTTGCAGTTGAGAACATAAGCACCATTTCGTTGAGGTGGAAAATGTTATTTTAGTATAAAAACATTAAAACAAAGTAAAAACGCCCCGTTTTAAATGGATCGAGTTACCATGCGAGTAACAGGTAAGTAAGGTAAGGTTAGGGTAAAAGGTAAAGTTTGCCAAGCATGGAACGGTGCAATGAAAGCATATTTGGGGGGGGTGTGAGGATAGGGCTCCACACATTCTCGATCTCGGCAATTTTGGAGATGATCTGATCAGCTAGACGCTTTGACAGTCATTCCCGCCAAGCATTACCCACAAGATGAGCCCCAGAGCCGCTTTCTGCAAGGACAAGGCAGGAAAAATTCCTACCTTACATCATCACCCATCTGACTAGACCACGGAGACTCCAATACAGGTGAGTGCATTTTTATTTTCATTTTTTTATTTTATTATTTTCTCGCTGACACCAATCTTCGGTGCACACGAGCAAAGTTTTGACGCAGCATGGTAGAGGTAGTGCTCGCGTTGAGCATCAGAAAATGGAGCTCCCCCTTACGAAGACAACCATGTAAGGCAGAAAATGGAGCACGCAGTGTTGCCAACCCCCTAAAAAATTACCAGAATTTTCTCATCGACTTTCTTGTCCTAACCTAACCTAAATCAAGGGGTTTGCAACCCTGTCTTAGCTTTTCATGCTGTATATTTTGAGGTGCTCACAGCCTTTCACGCTGTATGTTAACCTCACCGGCAGTGTTGGCAACTCTTCGTAGCTTCTCACGCTGTATATTTTCAGGAACTTACAGCCTTTCATGTTGTATGTTAACTTCACCGGCAGTGTTGTGAACTTGGCGTAGCCTTTCATACTGTATATTTTGAGGGGCTCACAGCTTTTTACGCTGTATGTTAACCTCACTGGGCCCCTTGGCATACGGTATTGTTAACTTATGTTGTCGAGTCATGTTACTTTTTTACACTCTAATCTAAACTAACATCGTACTCTATTACGACCCTATCTAACCTAAGTAGATAGCACCTTACGACCTGAACTAAGTTACCCTGGCAACTCAGGTTATTCTAGCAATCGGCTGAAAGGTATCTAAATTTGTCACGCGTTTACTGATATTCCTCTTCTTTCCTGGGGTTTGCAGTTTTGAAGCCTCGCATTGATTTATTTATATATTTATCTCTACCACATTATATTTTTATTTCTCTATGATTGTTCTTAGACACGCCGACAGCAGCAGCAGTCCTGTCCAGAACTTTATTTACAGAAATGATAGGACCCCCATTGTTTCTCTCTTGCTCAACTTATTTGCGATCAGAACAAACCATCTACCGCGTTTGGCCTTTGAGAGGAATTCCTTTTTCTTTTAGTGCATGGCCTCTTTGGTACATTGTCATCCCGAGTATTGCCTCCTGTGCTTGGCATTATTCCCATAAGCACACGACTCTCAAGCAGATCACAGAAAATTATGTACAAAAAATAACACACTAACACAACACGCTACATACAACAAAGAATACTCTAAATTCAATGAACATTAAACAAACGGACCGGTTAAAATATCACAGCAACGCAAAGCAACAAACAAACAACACGTCCTCTGCCAACAACATGAAAACTGATCGCAGGAAGAATCGCCGATAAGCAGCAACACCGAGATAAACTTTACTGTTGCTAGGTAACCAGGGATTGGGTGAAGCACTTGGAAGATTTTGATTGGCTGGCATGTCAGCAACCTACCCTCCCGCACTTACGTAGATCCGATTTTCCCACGTGCATCTCAAGCGTCAATACCAAACTAATTTTGCGGCAGGTATAATTGGTGCATATGATGATATGAAAATATGGAAATAGTATCTTCGATTCAGATACGTAGCTGGATCGAATTGATACGGGAATATTTTGCATTTTTTCGTGATAACAAATTAATTTTAGGTTTTTTAAAAAAATGCTGTACACTCATAACTTTCCAGATGCGAAAATTTACATATATATAAATCAAGATTACGCGTATTAGAAATTCATGCACAAAAAAAAAAAAAAAAAAAAAAAAAAAAAAGTGGTACTGGCCCTGCTAGCTGTAGTATACGTGTATACCGAAGTGCAAGTGGCCTGTTTGGCGCCTGGCCATTTCTGACACACCGAGAACATACTTAAATAAATTACAAAGGCTTTAGCGTATTAGCTATTTGTCGCATGAGGTTTTACCAACCTGCCAGCTGTAGTATATACCGGTGTGCAAGCAACCTGCTTGGCGCCTGTCGACTTCTGACGCTTTGTGAACATTCATATGTCATATGGACTGACGATTATTATTTTTTAACAGACCTAGTAATGAGTTATAACTTGTGCAGTCTTGTAAGTCTCTCGAGTTTGATATCTGGTGAAGAAACATGATGCCACTATAAACGGTAAACAAAATATGCAGTCCCTGGCATGAGATGGACGAGGTTCATAAGCCTAATATGCAACAACACAGCTGTAATCGCACAACTCATCGACTACAAGGCAACAATGTTAGGAAGTGTGTGCCCCAAGAATACACAATTTAAAATCACTAATGTCACATGTACTCCCTTCACTTGTGTGTATTTGAATATGCATATTTTTTTTTGTTTGTTTTTCAACTTTTTGCTGGGTGGCTCAACAGGAATGGACGAAATAGCTTATTCATACAAACTGGAAGCTTGCTTTCTCCCCAACAATGGAAAACACATTATTTCCAGTGAAATATCGACTCGACTACCTTTCTAAGATGTTAGAATGCCTACGACGGGCTTGGTGACTGAACACTAAAAAACCACCAAGCGATATAATTCACAGCACTGTCACTTAGTTTCAACAAGAACAGTCCAAGGCTTCCCGGGTGTCCTGCAAGGTTCGGCTTTTTTTATAGCAAGCAGAAGAACTCGCTTTGCAATATGAAGCCCCTCTCTCCGTGTCGGTTGCATTTATTGTCTGGTAATTATGCCTTGCCTATGGCGGAGTGGTAGCGTTTTCGCCTTGTAATCAAAAGGTGCCAGGTTTGATACCTGTTGGAGGCACATGAAGGTTCGAACCCCATTTTAATCTACAGGTCCAATCCCGATTAGCCTTTCCGTGAATAAAGTGAACTTATAACTACAATTCAATCAATCATTCTCTGGTAATTATATCCTTGTGTCAAGTACATCTAGGAACTTTTAACATATATACTACTTGTTAAATAACATTGTATTTCTGATCCTCTTATTCTCATAGTCATGATTGATCCAAGAGAAAAATATATATTTTGTGCTCACATGGGAAACATGCAATAAGAATGCATGATCAATGGTCAAGGTCAAAAGCTAGCGAATAGAATAAACAGTGAGGGTAATACACGCAAGCTTCCAGCCGTGTGATTTGCACAGAATTAGATACAAAATTGGATTGATCTTGCTCATGGATAGGGTGAGAGATGGAAGGCAAGAGTTAGTTAGTTAATACCAAGCTATTAGGAACCGGCATTCTCGAAACTTCATGCTGCAAGCCTCGCCCTCTACAAGTTTATTTCCGACACGATCCTCATTCTCGTTATGCTTTTTATAGATAACATCAAAAGCCGTGACATGCGATTTTCTGGCCCTTCTATTCAGAACACGGACACCCATGTTCCTTTTTACATCGCAACGATGAGGATAGTCAGTACCATATAGGGTTTGGTGAGTCTCAGAGCTCCAGGAAAAATAAACTCCTGTAGGATTTTCCTTGTAGCAGTGAGACACGATAGCACCGTGAACTGCACATAATTTAGATTTTATTGAAAAGCAAGCAGAAGCCGTGTTGGAAGCAGTTCGAAGACTGGAATGGCTATGCAAGGACACTTATTATAAAGTAAACATTTCAGTATAATGTTTCGAGAATTGCTTTTCGATAATGTTCGGTACTTAATTTAATCAATTATTAGACAAAACACAAAATTTTGAAATGAGAATTACGGCTTTCCTCTTTTTTAGGTTCTTGAGAAACTATTGTAACACTCTTCGTAAAGCTGTATATACTATTTCCAACTTTTCTTTCTTTTTGAGCCTGAAATTGTGGTGAAATCTCTTTTCTGTTCTTTTTCATTGTTCCTACAAGAGTTAGCCCAGTTTTTAAGAGTACATTTACAAGTTCCATGGAAGTGTACCAGTTATCATTAGTTACATTTCTGCTGGTATCAAAATTAGGTTTACACAGTCGTACTACGGCCTGCCTATGTATAGAAAGCTTTTTCTCGTCTTCACATATCTCTAGTCCATCTGTTCCTATATCGCAATAGAGATAAGTATTGTAAATGTAATGTCTTCTGACATCACAGTTATATTAGCACCAAGCAAAAATTCTATATCTGATACGTCACTTGAAATCTCGGCAAGCATACTTGCAAGTTTCTGTTCGAAGTTCGGATCACGTAAGAAGAGGTCGCATTGCCTGAAATATTCCATGTTTTTTTTAACTCACAGTACAGACACAAACACAGTTATGATGTATGCGAAAACCGACACAGTGAGCATATTGCAAAGCGAGTTCTTCTGCTTGCTATAAAAGAAATGCCGAACCTTGCAGGACACCCGAGAAGCTTTGAACTGTTTTTGTTGAAACTAAGTGACAGTGCTGTGAAGTAAGTCGCTTGGTGGTTTTTTAGTGTTCAGTCACCAAGCTTGTAGTAGGCATTCTAGCATCTTAGAAAGGTAGTTGAGTCGATATTACACGGAAAATAATGTGTTTTCAATTGTTGGGGAGAAAGCAAGCTTCCAGTTTGTATGAATAAGCTATTTCGTCCACTCCTGTTGAGCCACCCAGCAAAAAGTTGAAAAACAAAATTCCTTGAAGACTAAAAAAAACATACTGTTTCTTGTCACATTGCTACCAAGCTTTAAACACACGTAGTACATGAAGAATATGCATACGTTGATTTATTTATTTCTTCTTCTCTCTTTCTGAAGGCATACGCGCTTCTTATTCAAGAACCGGAATATTTGTGCCTTTCCTTTTCTTATTTTAATCGAATTTAAGGAGGGGTAGAGAGAGAGAGAGAGAATACCATGTCAAATAGCTACTGAAGTTTTAAGATGCGCTCTGTCATATTCCTGCAGAGTTTTGTATGTCCGCTCTTAAGTTAGTGTCTCGTACTTGTGTTTTCGGTCTCCAATGTGGACAGGTTAGAAACGAGTGTAGTAAATAAAATAGTGAAATAAAATCCCTTGGGCCCAATCCTTAATATGCACGTTCATAAGGATATTGCTATTATTATCCTCCTGAAAATGATGTTATGATAGCCTAGGTGTTCTCCGTCGCCATTTCAGAGTGGCAAATGTTTAACTCTATTAATAACATTAATTTGTTGAATTTTATTTTTCAATGTTCAGTTAGGTTAGAGAGAACTGTTCCGCATATTCAAAGAATACATTTGATTACAATGCAACAATGTTTTATCATTACGTCATACGTTTCAACGTTTTCGTAGTCGTCTAAACGTTCGACAAAACCTTTTTTGGTTACGAAGATTTGAGTAGAAGAGAGAGAATGGTTGAATAATTTGGAGAAAAACTTCTTAATAGGGGACAGTTTTTTTTTTTGGTGTAACCACTATGTTATCGATGGGAACAAGGCAAGAAGAACATTACCACTATGCTATCGGGGTGATAAGGCATTTTTCCATTATCAATTGTGTCCACACACAAAACTTCGTATCTGTCTGCATCCATACCTAGACAGAGAGATTCGAACCATACCTCAATCCCTTGTGACTTTTTTAATTCTTTACACTCACCAAAATATGTGCTTCCTTGTGCTTAAGAAAATGTCTCAATCTCAATTCCATGGCGCATAAGCTATAGCATCCTTGGGTATCTTGTCATCCTCTGTAAGCATCAAGAAAGTGAGCCAAGCAACCACGTGTATAAATTAATCTCCCACACACCATGCTCTTTTATGTCCAACTTGGCAAGGATAAATAGATTCGCTTCCACCACCATGAAGGGGATGGGCAGTGGTAGCTCGCAAAAAAGTCAGTATGCCATGACGGGTTGAATGGACCTAAAAGCAAAATCGGTTAGGATGGAAAAAGAGTGAATAGGTAGATCTTTCTGAGATCAGGATGGTCTTGTATTTGCTCTCTTCGTGTTTAAGAGACTTAGAGAGTTAGTTACTTGGTTGTTTCCCACTGCACTATTTGAATTTTGAATAATCACATGTTAGTTGTGATCGCATCGTTGACATCCTATCTGGGGTGGGATTGCAACAACGTTACCACTACGTCATCCGACGAAGGTCAGGATGGGTATTTTTACATTTTATTGCTCAGGTAATTTTTTTAATATGTACAGCTAAAGGCAAACATAGTAACTTAAGCCCTCAGAGTCGTAGACCGACAAAAGTATACCTCTGTTAATCGCCTCGTGTGGGGAGGGGGGGGACAATTGTAGTTGTTGGCGTAATGCACTTCGAAGCAGACGTGTGTTATCTAAGTGCCCCACTTCGTCAATTTCATCAAAATAACCATTATTCATCCTCATCTTTGCCATTAGCCAAAATAGCATCGCTTCTTCTTTCTTTTTACAATTTTCGTAGTGACCTTCGTACGCCCTGGGCTTTTGCAGGTTAACAAAAATCTTATGAAGTTTGAACTCGTGATCCCTCTCCATACCGTTGCAAGCTGTTTTTGTGATTGTTCTCCTCGATTATTCAAAGTGCCTCATTTTCACATATTCAAACACACACAAGTGAAGGGAGTTCATGTCACATTAGTGATTTTAAATTTTGTATTCTTGGGGCACATACTTCCTAACATTGTTGCCTTGTAGTCGATGAGTTGTGCGATTACAGCTGTGTTTTTGCATATTACGCTCGCTGATATTGAAATAAGCGGAAACACACAGCTATGCTTTAAAAAACAACAAGAACAAAACAAATCATTGCCAGATTGTACAACTGTACAGGTCGAGGTTCATAAGCCTCGTCCATCTGAAACCAGGGACTGCATATTTTGTTTACAGTTTATAGTGGCATCATATTCCTTCACCAGATATCAAACTCGAGAGACTTGCAAGACAGCTCAAGTTATAACTCATTACTAGGTCTGTTAAAAAAAATTATCGTCAGTCCTTATGACATATGTATGTTCACAAGGCGTCAGAAATCACCAGGTGCCAAGCAGTCCTCATGCTCTCCCTATACACTACACACCTAGCAGGACATTAAGATGTTATGCGGGACAATCCATGTCAAGTGGTCCAACCCATGTCACTCGACAATTTTTTTAAAAATATATTTTTTTTCCGTGCAGTTACTGTACCATGTTGTTAGTTGAAAACAGTCATTATTTTAATTTTAGTGGCTGTAGGTTTTGAGTGGCAGCCATATTTGTTATAAAGATCCACCATTTGGTGGTGTCGTAAGGGGTTACCGAATCTGAAATATCTCAGTCCCTAATTATCCTATCGATGTGGAACATAAACCAACATGATCAGCAAACTGTAAGCTACAAGACTGTGTATTAGCCATTGTTATATATGAATTATGAAAGGGTGAAATTTACGTTTGAAAAAGTAGATCATTGACGCTAAAAGTCCTGATTTTAGCAGATAATATTTGCAAGAAGGGAAATGGTCAGGAATTTGTGCTTTACTGGATAAAGAGCTCTGATATAGATGTACTCATTCACCATGTCTCAACCCTTAATCGTCAGTCCATATGACATATGAATGTTCACAAAGCGTCAGAAGTCGCCAGGCGCCAAGCAGGTTGCTTGCACACCGGTATATACTACAGCTGGCAGGTCGGTAAAACCTCATGAAACAAATAGCTAATATGCTAAAGCCCTTGTTATTTATTTAAGTATGTTCTGGGTGTGTCATAAATAGCTAGGCGCTAAGCAGTCCACTTGCACTTCGGTATATAATACAGCTAGCCGGGTCAGCAGCTAATGATTTTTTTTGTGCAAGAATTTCTAATACGCGTAAACTTGGATTATATATATATATATATATATATATATATAAATTTTCGCATCTGGAAAGCTGTTTGTGTGTGTACAGTATTTTTTAAAACCTAAAATTAATTTGTTATTATGAAAGAAATGCAGAATAACCCCGTATCAATTCGATCTACAGGGTGTCCCACGAACGGCGCAACTGGGAATTAAGAGTGGCGTTACTTTGTAACCGAAACCTGTACATACATGAGTCATACACCAGATGTTAGCCCTGTCCAAGTAGATATTTCTAAACATAGAAATAACAAACGGGGTGCAGTGTTGTTCATGCAGTGTTGCCAAATATAAGTGAAAGTGTAAATTTATTTTTCCACAAAGCATGGAAAATTGCATGTCAAACATTGGTACGGAAATTTGGACGTCAATTTCCACCTTGGGTAGGTGGACTATTTCGCCATCTATAGTTCAGAGAAGAAAACCGGTCGTTTTCGCGTATAGCCAATCCTGAAATGTCTCGTAAAGGCGTACCGGTCCAAATAGGTGTTTTAAAAAAATTATGAGGTACAGTGGCAACACTGTTGATGTTTGAAGGCAACAAAAGATGTGTTTAGTGATGGTCTATGACATGGAAATACTGGAAACAGGAAAAAAAGAAAATGAAAATTTAGTGATGGTCTATGACATGGAAATACTGGAAACAGGAAAAAAAGAAAATGAAAATTTTCAGCGCCTAACCTCAGTGTTGTGAGGATACCTATCAAGTCACCTAGAATTAAAGAGTTCTAGAAGGTCCTAGAAACTTGTAGAAGCAACAGCCACTCACATAATACAAGTAAATTGATAACAGAGAAAGGAGCTCGAGCAGGGGTGCCAAGTATAGGTGTGCGTGTTGTCCACTTTCGCCTTTATCAAAAATAGACACCCAGAACCTTGGGGAGGGAGTACGCTCGTTACGTGTCATCTGGTCGACACCACCAGGATTCCCCTCGCCAAACTACAGCGTAGAGGATTACAAGAAAGATAGAACACACACAGCGTATGAGACTGCAAGAAGCTAGAATACGCAGCATAGAATATTTGCAGCCTGACTCGGCGCTTCCATGACAGTCTGCTTTTTGAACCAGAACAAGCTCATAGGCATGGTTATTTTTATGCGCGCGATTTGGAACACTACGTCATCACTGAGCACCGTAAGGCAAGCCCCAGGAGCTACATTTCCAGGCGCAAAATTGGTATATTAGTATTACATGCTATCCATTTACGTTAGGTTGAGTTGGCAACACACCGATTTCTAGGGTAACATGAGTTGCCAGGGTAACGTAGTTCAGGTCGTAAGCAGTGTTGCCACATGAAGGGAAATTTCTCTTTTGCAGGGAAATTTGGACCGAAATTTTATCTAAAAGAGGAAAGGGAATTTCAATTAAAAATACCACAATTTCAGGGAAATTTTAAGATATCTGACTCTACATTATATGTTAAGTTTCAGTTTCATATCCACATTTTTATTTTTATCTGTACCTTCTTATTTCTGCTCCTTTGAATACAAGCCAGTATTTACTTATATTTCTTTTTTGTTTATTGCACGTCGCTTTTCTGTATACCTTCGGATAATTGTAACGATGAGAATTAACGATTTAGTGGATTCTTGACCGGGATTCAAACCTGGGGCATCTGACCAGAAAGCGATGAAGCTGACATGGATGTGAAAATTTTGTTTCATTTTTTATTCATACGAGCATGGACCAACGGAAATATTACTACTACTACTGCTGCTTCTGTTACTACAAATAATACCACTGCTAATAATAATAATAATAATTATTATTATTATTTGTTTAGGTGAAGGGAAAAATTGGTCCAAAGAGGGAAATTTTGCCCCTTGGAAAGGGAAATTGTGCTCTCAGATTGTGGCAACACTGGTCGTAAGATGCCATCTACTTAGGTTAGATAGGGTCGTAATAGAGTACGATGTTAGTTTAGATTAGAGTGTGAAAGAATAATATGACCCGAACACATAAGTTGACAACACCTTATGCCAAGGGGCCCAGTGAGGTTAACATACAGCGTAAAAAGCTGTGAGCCCCTCAAAATATGCAGTGTGAAAGGCTACGCCAAGTTGACCACACTGCCGGTGAGGTTAACATACAGCGTGACAGGCTGTAAGCCCCTCAAAATATACAGCGTGAGAAGCTACGAAGAGTTTGTTTTAAAAAAAAATCACTCATTAATATTGCTTGTATGGTTTTTGGCACCATATTTTAGAGAAAGGCTTTTTCTAGTAAACGGCCCTGTAAAATATTTGAACAGTTTGATTAAAGCGAATAATAGATTATATGTAAATATACTTTATTCTGTTTCTGATGTCGTATATATGAACCTAGTATGGAAATGTTTGTTGAATGTGTTAATGAAACTATAATGTTTACAGATTCATGATAATATCACTATTTACGATTTAACATGATTAGTATTTTGTATATTTTTCAAAACAAAATGTTTGCTCTTGTTGCCCATAAAAATTATTGAATTTTAAATCAAGAAAACATTAAGTGTGTTTACAGTTTACATATTACATTTCCTTTCATGTGAGCTTCACACCATCAGTACATATATATTTTGATTCCTTTATTTTCCTTTTTAGAGCCTAATAAACACCATAAAATGATTACAAGATTAATGTACTTTAACCAAAACTGATTCTGATACCTAAGAAATCCTTTTGTACATTATTCTATAAATTATTTCTTTTAGTGATATAATTCTACGTTGAGTTTTAAGGGACATTTGATTCACCTTGTATATCTGCATGCTTTTGACGTAAATTAATTTCGTCTACCTTTAACAGGATTTTATGGTTGGCTACATTCATCACAAGTTTAGTGTTTGCTGCTTTACTTACATTCAAATCATGGACAAAATTCGAAGAGAAGCCAACAATTGTTGTAATTGAGATGAATTACAATGAATGGTCCACAACATTTCCTGCATTGACCGTCTGTCCTGACAATGTTACCGATACTAATAAAATTAATGCATTTGTAGAGAGGTGAGTGGGAAAGGAATGACTGATGTATATCTTCTTTGCTACGTTTATCAAATATCTAGTTTACTAAACTGAAACTGTATATAGTATACTCCATAGACTGTAAGCTTATTGTACTTCTGAATGTTCTCATGCTGGCTTTCACCAAATCGGTATGTTTGAAATACTACCACACATCTTGTATGAAAGATCTTGCATGCACATATCTTGTATATGTAAAAATGATTAATTTTTATTTTAAATTACAGTGTATTAGTTGAAGACAAAAACAATAAAACTGATGAAAATTTGTACAGAAGATTTGCTATTGCTCTTTCTAAAGTAGATGCACAAAGTTTAAAGACTATTCAAGAATTTTCCAGCAAATTGACACTACCTTCAATTCAACTGGGTGATTTGGTTAAACAGGTAAACAAAATCATGTAATTCTGTACAGTATAATATTTTAAATTTAGAAATCTTGCCATTACAAAATTATTTGATTCGTTGATACCTTAAATAGTATATAAACCCCAAAACCATGCACAATATTCAAATAATAATAATAATTATTATTATATTTTAATAGAAGGTTTTAGTTAGTCCATTACTACTGGGTTTGTGTATTAGTGTAATACTATTTGCACTAAAAATTTCGTTTTCAATTCTATTCATTTACAGCTAATGTAATGTCAATTGTAGACATCGTTTTAGGAACCATTCTAACTAATAGTAAATACTACATAAGTATAAATCTCAGTTGATCATGTAATGCATTCTTATCTTATTCTTAGCTACCTCATAAAACAAGATATCACAAAACATAACATATCGTCCATTGACAATGCAAATGTTCTTGCTCCAAATTGTAAACAAATGGAGATATTTTGGCTGTAGTCTATTTAGGATGGAATTGTTTCATCTCTGCAATTGGTAATACCCATGTATTCATGTAGTGTTGACAAAGATAAAGATATTCTGCAGATAGCATAGAATGTGGCTATTTCAGTTTGTTGGATAGACTCTTACTTCAATTTTCTATATATGAATACTACTTTTATATTGTGTGTAACAAACGAATGAATTCATATTTTATTATTAATATTATTATTTCATTGTTAGGTTCAATTTTTCTGCGATTTCCCTGTTTTTGAAATTATATAATACTGATAATACCTACTTTCCTTGGCCAGAAAGCATTTAATTTTAGGCAGAGCATATTGAAAGTAGTTTCTTCTCCTCGATATATTTTCAAATTTCTTACTGCTTTTGATAGAACTGCGCTGACATGTAGTGTGGTATCACTGTGTGGATATATTCCTTTTCGAAATTTGATAAAAAATCAACATGGATGACAGAACATAGCTGAGAGCAATGACTGAATTCCTGGAAGGAGAGGAATGTATGGGTCCATAGAACCACAAAATACTTCTAGGAGTGTGTGGAGATGAAGCAAACAATATCAGTTACAAGGGCACCCGCAGTATTTTTTCTCAGAGTAAGATTTTATATCTTGCCCTTCAGTCATAGAAATATTTATTACTTTTATTATTGCTAGTATTATTATACTTTACAAATCATAAAAATGAAAATAAATTGATGATGGCTTGGTGGTATGTCTGCTGTCTAGATAGAAACTGGCTTCACGTTGCATCCTTTCCGTGAGCATTTATCACTTTGTTGATGAAGAGTTTCTTGTCCTTTTGTACTGTTTCACAAAGCACAGATATCAAACAAAGGCCATTTTATTTACTATCCTTTAAGGTACCTTTGATCAATATTTTTACGTGACGAAGGGTACTGTAAGAAATAAAATAATTCAAAATGATGGGTTGCGAATTATCAAGATCAGATCCAGATTTCTGGAATTTTTCTCCCCTAACTTTTCGTAATCCAGAACAGCCGAGAAATTCCAAAGATCTTATTTAAGAGAGGATAATTCTTGATATTTTCTGCAGTCTGCTTGAACTTTTTTGAAGTTAACAGTGATTATTCTAGAAGTGAGAAACAACAACAAGGGGAAATAGTATTTGAAACTTTCCCGTCTAGAAGATTTTCCAAAATTGTCAGGAAATGGCGAATCTCTTCAATCCCGAATGTCAGGATTAGTAATATTTCCTTTTCAATCCCGTCATGTCCAAACTTTTTTCAGCCCGCACATCCCTAGTCACGGCAGTCAGCATGATTCTGATGTCTCTTGTGAAAGAGTTATTTAATTATTTGTTGGATATGGAAGTTAGTTGTTGTAACTGACAGCCTGTAAATCGCAGAAAACAACATTATTTGTAATAAAATATCTCTACCTTTTCACCATTCAAATTAAGATAAACTTTTCTGATATCTTGGAGAGCAAATGCTTAACTGGCTCTGATATAGTGGGTGAAATGACTGTCACAGGAACTTTTCCCAAATGAATTCAGAAATGTATACCAAATGATGGGCAATTATTTCATTTGGCTTAGATTATTCAAAACACTTGTATGTATTTTGACTCCAAGTTTCACATTTTTCATACTACAAATAAAAATATTTTGAAGGAGGAGGTATTAATTTCTAGTTTATTTATTAACTATGCTTTGCAATTACCCATTTGTAGGTTATGTTAACTGGCGAGGACAGATATCTTCAAAGTAATATAACAATCCCAAAATGTTGTTACATGCCCAGAGTTATATGGACAGACAATGGGCTATGTTATGGGTTCAACATTGAACTAGGAGACGAGCAGTAAGTGCAGATAGTGTACTTATTTAATTTTTCATTATTCGTTATCTTAATAACTTCATTTTTTTACATACCAGGAGAACTGGAACAAGCACCACAAGTCAGCGTGCAAGAGTACTCCTGAAGTCTTATGGGGTAAGTCTTGAAGATTTGCTTCTGCCGAATGATTAAATGAACCTATACATTTAAACAAAATTGGAGTAGATTGCAATTTTGTTATCACTTTGTGAAAATTATCAAAACAGGTATATTGGTTGCTGCGATAAATTTGAAATTAAATATGTAAATACCGGAGTATGAATTGGATCTAGCACACCATGCTCCAGGGCGACCAAAAAGAAACACAACGTTATGTGGGATCCATTTATTGTACAATATATACAATAAGTGCTGGAAATACTCACACAGTTGAATATGGCGAATCATGTTTTGAATACTATTTTTAACATTTGCTGTGAAACACAGTCTTGAATAATTTCTTGCAATTCTGGAATAGTGAGGTGCATCCTTGAGGTAACCCCACAAGGAAATGTCTTGTGATGATACATCTGGAGACCGAGCTGGTCTCGAACCCTGAGAGGTTACTTGTCCATGAAAACTGTGTTCCAAATACACCATTACATTCTTGGCGATATGGGCTGTGCCTTGTAATCAAGGGGTTCCGGGTTCGATACCCGGTGGAGGTACAAGTGGTTTGGATCCCACTTTAAACTCTAGGTCCAGTCCCGATTAGCCTTACCGTGCATAGAGTGGACTTAGCACACCAACTCAAACTCAAAGCGATATGGGCTGTATCACTATCCGGTTAAAACCATGTATGTCGCCTGTATAGTGTCAAGAGAAACTTTCACACCATCATTATGTATCGGTCACAGGTCACTGTGCCATAAGAAAGTGTTATGAAGATGCGACTGTGATACATTAAATACCTGAAACCGGGGTTTCTGTGAGTGGAGAGGAAAATACAAGACAATAAGAAACACACCTAATCACATGTCTACAGCAACAAGTTTACCTAATCAGTTATATATGCAGTCTATAGCCTCATTTTAATAAAGTTTTCACTTTTATTCACCACCTAACAAGCAAAAAGTTAACAATATTAATCATCTGAATTTCCTCATAAGGTTGTGTCTCTTTTTGATAATCTGTATAACCAGGAATTGTTCATATTATTCTTTAATTCGTCATTGTTAAAGAGGATTTATTGTTAGTATCGTATTGTTCCGAAACACTAGAATGACAATAGAGGCAATGAAAAATAGAACACAATAGAACACAATAGATTGGCTTCACAAAGATGTTTCTATATCACTTAATGCAGGGGTACTGAAACTATTTTCTCATTGTACCCTTTAGTCGTAAATAAACGTCTATTGTATCCCCCCCATATGTTTTCTCGGAATAGTGGGTTTTGGGGAATTGCTTTGACTACCTGACTGGTAGGGAGTTTGTGATATGATAGGGTCGTGTATTTGCAAAAGAGGAAAATGGCATTCGGTCTGTATGAGGAAAGATGTTAAACAAATAAACATTAGAATCCTTCGTTTGTTATGTTATTGGGTGTTCCTACGTTTACAAGCTTTTATGATTAGTTACAAAAATTAAAATGTGAAACACTTTAATTTTCATTTATTTCTTTCCAGAGTTATTAAAAAAGGTAAAGCACAAAAATAAGTTTGTAAACAGTCAAGCACGATTTTAGTTTTATTGTAAATCCTCAGAGTTCCTCGTGAGAAGGATGTGCCTGCATATCCTGACACAGTTTCTTGATGTCTGGTTGTGCACTTGAAACTTTCAAGCGGAGATCCAGCTTCACATTTAGTCTATTTCGGCACTTTTTTTAGGTACACCATGGATGAAAAACAACTCTCCGAGATGATTTCCACTCCCTTCAAGTAGTTTTTGTACCCCTTGGAATACGCGTACCACACCTTGAGAACCACTGACTTAATGTGTAACGACCGCCATGTTAGGCAGGTTTCAGTCGTATATTGGCATTTACCATATTCGTATACTTTCAAGTTAAGAACTTGGATTAAATTATTTATACTTAATTGTTTTCATAACTCATGTATATATTTACGTTTTATCTTATGTTATAATATTATTCACGTATTTTTGCAATATTTATTCAGAATTTATAGGCTAATAATTGTCCCAAATAATATATGCAATGTTTTCATTGTTTTTCAAATCCAAAATGGCTAGGATTATTACTATCTTTCATGCAAATTTTGTTGTTTAAGCACGAGTTAAATACATTTCTTCTTAATATCGACTTTTGTTCAACAATGTACAAGATTGAAGTAATTTGTCTTCGTTATAAACTAAATCTTTATTTTATCATTTTTGTGTGCACTCGTACTGGAGTTACGAGTGGTGGCACGTTGCAAATGTATTTGATGTGGTTAGTATGTATATGTACAGAATAATGTGGAAAATTCATTCTGATTCTACAATTTTTTTGTATCTTATTTTAGTTGCAACTCTCTTTCAAACATTCTCTACTAAATTGTATATTTGTGGAATTATTCTTACTATTTTCTTCTACTTTTAAGAGCCTACACGAGCAACATAACCAGAACAAGTAATGTTATACAATTTAAAACGGGATACAATGACGATGCTTCAGCCAACATTTCAGATCCACAACGGGCACTGAAGGTAATAAATATCTACTTAGATATCTTTTCATAAATGTTTTCTGTTTCTGAATATTTTGCCAGAATAGAAACTTCGACACATATTCTAAGAGGATCTTCCAAATTCGATTCTTAACTAAGTTTCTCGTTGAACCTAAGCATTTATGTACGAGGGGAGAGTGAAAAATTTGACCTCACATGGAAGAAATGATGACAGGTAGTTAGAATTTGGGAGGATTTAAAATTTGAATTTTAGGACACTCTATACGAACTTTTATGAAATTCACATGTTTTCTTCTATGTTTTTTGTCAGGTTGAGAATGAATGAAGTGTGAGAGAAGAGAGTTACCGACAGGGCCGTGATTCGGTACCTCTGTCGGAAAGGGCTCATTGCACAGGCTGCTTTGGCTGAGTGAGGCTTCACCACATCCACCTTATTCCCCCGACCTGCCCCCGTCAGATTTTAATCTCTTCCTTGCTATGAAGAATTCACTTCGAGAACGTCACTTCCACACGGAGGAAGGCGGATATTGAGTGGTGTGAGACTCAGGACAAATCGTTCTGCCAGATGACTGTAAACAACAAATTGCAGCACAGAATGTATAAGTGCATTGATCTGGGGGTGATTATAGAGATTATGTGATTATATAGAGAAATCATAATGAGAAACTGTAGCTCAAACTCTCCTTCCCTGTGAGGTTCGAAATCTTTCATTCACCCATCGTATATGTGTGTCAAAATACTTCAACACAATTTATAAGGTATGGAAATAAGCGATATATAATAATTAACACCAAAGTAATCTCCAGAATTGATGTGTACTTTGTGGAAATTGGTTTTATAAGATATTTGCGCGTTATGGTGAATTTCAAATGAAATAATACGAAGAAATAATAATCTGCTGAAATCCTGATTGGGAAGTCATATTCAAATAGTTATATGTGTCAGAAAATGCAGCGGATAAAAACTATTCTTATTTGAGAATTAGAAAATATAGACAAGTAAGTGGTAGCTCTCAGATGAGACATGTATTTGAAACGTAACTCTTGTTCTTTTCGATATTGAATGAAAGAGTTAAAATTTTGGAGTGCGTTGATATATGTGGCCATGTTTAATCCTTTGAAAATATTCAGACTGAGCTAGCAAGACTTACAGTGATTTTGTTCGTAAATGATTTTCAGAATCAATCCACAGGAAATTACTTGGTTTCTTTCCTTTCCATCTTTTTCCATATCATAAGTGTTTATTCCCATACCACCTTTATTTTAATCTTGTGGTGTTATTTCTCTGCAATAATTGCACGAGTAACACTTTTTTCTGAGCCGACCACATCCCTTTCAATTTAAAGTAAAGTGAAAATAAATATAGAATTAATGTAAGTAAAATAACCAGACAGTACACAATATCGAACTTCAAGGATGGAAGATAGATAAAAAAGGTAAAGTGTGTAATGAAACGTGATATTTCTTCTAAATACACTTTTCTTACATTTTCTACGTGAAGCATCTCCCGTACAACTGACGTGGTAGTTGGTTTCGCTGCCAGATGGCAGGTATATCAAACAATAATTGTTACTTGCTGCCCCTTGTGGCAAAACTCTGTACTAACTTTGCAAGCTTACAGCAACGATAATTTCACTCTTACTTGGCACATAAACGGCAACAGGGAAACATCGCATCTTCGATCGATGTGGCCGGTTAGGCCTACGTGGCAATACAACTAGTATAATTCTTTGATGCGAAGGACGCCATTTGCATTTTTCGAGAATGCACATGTATTTCAAAAGTATTTAATCTTGGATTGGATTATTAGCACAACTGTACGAAGTTCTTTTAAGTGTTTTATAGTGCAAATTACACGTACGTGACTTAGTTGTACATTAAACTTGTGATAAATGAACTGTGAACTAATTGCAAATCGTGTCAGGTATGAACCTTTCAATCTCTCTCGTTGTTCAAAGCTTTGCGAAGAAAAGAACTATAATTTTTCACCGATTAAACATGCTATAAAATATTTATTGTTCCCATGAACTTCCAAGTTAATTGTGTGCCGAGTCAATTCAATCTTTTACTACGATTGCATTGAAATTATAAGAACGCGCATGTGATTCACGCAAAACAGACATAAAAGTTGCATCAAAGTTTTCGTCGACAATTAAATTGAAACGTAAGTTCGCATAATCGCTTAAGAAAGCAAATCACGCCAGTCAACCACTTAAGAAACAAACACCAAGTCCCTTAACCTTTCGATGATTATTTCTATTCCTAGTAGCATTAATTTGAGATCCTAGTTTATAATCAAAAGCGTAATAAGGTACATTCTCAAGCCATGCATTTAGTATAACTGTATATAAATGTTGGTTCACGCATTGAGTTGTGTTATGAAACAAGCATAAATGAGGACTAAAAGTGGTAAACGTTGTAAGTGTCAAAAACGAAAATGTTGGGAAATCGCATCGTTCAGCACATCAGCCCGTACGAACGTTCACACTAGTTCCTTTTTACATGCCCTTTGAATTACTTAGAGAGCTACCAGCCACTTTTCACTTTCACAGTTTAACGTGGAAAACGGTGTTTGAATTCTTGTAGCACTTACAGCGTTTACCAATTTTAGTCTTCAAATGCTCTCATGTAAATATCTGAATTTGTGAAAGTCTAGTTGAATTTTGAATTCGCCGAATGTTGTACAATACTTTACGCAGGCGTAAAATTACTTGTTATGAATCAACGATTTGTGGTTCTTACAGACAACAAGGGATTATCCTATCTTCGTTCAACCAAACATCCTAGTTCCATTTTGGGAAGAAGAGCACTTTCTTTTTTCTTCAAAATTTTGACTTCGAAGTCAGGAATATCAGCGCCAATAAAAGTGAACTTGCGGATGCACTTTCCCGTGAAAGTTTACCGCTTGAAAAGACTAATCATGACAAAAAGGATGACGATGATGATCTGTTCTCTCATCAAGTATTTCATACACAATCAGAAGATTTTGATATTAGCACAGAACAGCGTGAAGACCCTTATTTGTGAGACATCATTGATATTTTAGAAAACAAAGATCAAGCTAGCAATCCTAGGCTAGAAAAACTCTCCTATTCTTATGTACTCAAACATAACATTTTGTACAGAACAACAAGAATCAAAACAGGATGTCGAGATAGGCTTTGCGTTCCCCACGCATTAAGAAATCACGTGTTCCACCTTATTCATACACATAAAATAAATGGAAGTCACCAAAGGCGCACAAAAATCATATAACTTAATGTTCATGCGCTACTTTTTCCTTAACATGAAGAAATATGTCTATGATAAGGTTCGATATTGCATCTCTTGCCAGATTTCAAAGAAACCACAAGGTTCTACCCCCCAAACCCTCCAGATATTCCCCCCTGCATCCCTTCCTTTCCAACAAATTCATCTTTACGTCTGTGGACCCTTACTTTCTTCTAAGACACACAAATACAAATATTTTCTATCAATAGTCGATAGTTGTACTAGATACGTCATCACAGCTCTTTTGGCTAATCATGATTCACAAACCATAGCAACAGCCCTTGTTGAGGAATTTTTTCTAGTCCATTGTCTCCCGAACACTATTCCGAACAGTGGTTCGGATCCCACTTTAAACTGTACGTCCTGTCCCCATTAGCCTTACTGTGCATAAAGTGGACTTAAAACACCAACTCGTTCTGGATTACGTCAAAGCCCATATTTTACTTTGTTTGGTTATAATCCAAGGATCCTAGCAGTCGCAGTCCTCCCTACAACCCCTGACAACATCTCCCAGACAAACGCACAAAGACTTGAACTCCTGACATCCATACGTCAGGCCGCTCATGACAATTTATACAACCTTTTTCGAACAACAGGAACAGTACACAGATCGCACATGTAGACAAATTAAGTACTCACCAGGAAAACATGTGTGGATTCTAGATTCCAGCCCGACTCCAGGAGTTTCAAAAGCCTTTGCGTCCTCCTATAAGTACAAAGCAACTATTCTTCGAAAAGTCAACGAGAATTCCCATGAAGTTACTTTCATTGATGGTAGAAGCAAAGATAAAACTAATACGATCAAAATTTCCAGGTTGAAAGCCCGCCACGACTAGTGCCATGAAACCCGGCTCACATATACACTAACATCTATTAATACATTCCACTCCCGTTCTCTCTCTAGCCTCCTCGCTACGTACGTACATTGTACATGCTAACATCCCACGCTCCAGCATTTTCCTCCCTGGCTGCGTTACTTTGTAACCCCATATTTTTGTACCATCAAAACCTCATTTGCCAAATTTTGTACTATTTTTGTACTACTCAAAAATGCTAAAAATAATTTTTGTACCACTCAATTTACCGTCGAAAAAAAATAATCAAATTTGGGGTTACAGAGTAACGTCTCAACCTCATCATCGGTTTCGGCAATGTTTTCCACATCAAAATATTGTACTATTTATGTACCATTTTGTACCACTATTTAAAAATTTTGTACCCATCAGAAACAGCCAGAAAAAAGGCGGGAAAACTTTTACATTGCAACCATATATTTTTGTACCGTCTCGAGTTGCTTCGAAGAATATTATGCTATTTTTGTACTAATTTATTTTAAATTAAACTTTATTAACACTAGTTTGCAATAAGTGGATATCCAATTTTTATACCGTTCTTAGAAAACCCTCAAAATTTTGAAATTTGTATTTATTTCTTAGAGGCAGCAATTCCCGGAAAAATATTGGACAAAATTTATTGAATACGTGAGGTTTTTGTCTGCGTAATGTTTGAATAAAATGTCTAGAATGACTACTTTCCAATAAGCACCTCCATTATTTTTGTACCGTTACGGAAAACCCGAAAATAATTTTCAATTTTTGGATATTTCATATCAATGTACTAATTCATATGAATAAATGGACAAAATATTATTACAATGGTGAGTTTAGAGCTCCCCAATTCATCAATACAATTTTATAGACATGTACTTTATATCAAGTCCCTTTTCAAGTGTTCGCAAAGTCACGAAAAACCCGGGAAACATTTTATAAATTTCACATTCCTCTGAAAGACACGCACTTTACAACAAAATATGGACCAAATATTAACGAATATCTGAGGTTTATATCTGTTTAACGTTTTAAAAATTGCCCTAATTTCTATTAGGCACCTTTCTGATTTTTGTACCGTCACTGAAAACCCGGGAAATATTTTTGAATTCTTACTTCTTCGCTGAGACACGAAGTTTACAAGAAACTATAGACCAAGTAATATCAAGTGTGTGAGGTTTGTATATAAGTAATGTTTAAATTATATCTCCTATATTGTTACTTTCTGTTAAGCCCCTTATCGATTTCTGTACCGTCACGGAAAACCCGGGAAATATTTTTGAATTCTTACTTCTTCGCTGATACACGAAGTTTACAAGAAACTATAGACCAAGTAATTTCAAGTGTGTGAGGTTTGTATATAAGTAATGTTTAAATTATATCTCCCATATTGTTACTTTCTATTAAGCCCGTTATCGATTTTTGTACCGTCACGGAAAACCCGGGAAATATTTTTGAAATCTTATTCTTCGCTGAGACACGAAGTTTACAAGAAACTATATACAAAGTAATATCAAGTGTGTGAGGTTTGTATATAGTACTGTTTAAATTATATCTCCTATATTGTTACATTCTATTAAGCCCGTTATCGATTTTTGTTCCGTCACGGAAAACCCGGGAAATATTTTTGAATTCTTACTTCTTCGCTCAGAAACGAAGTTTACATGAAACTATAGACCAAGTAATGTCAAGTGTGTGAGGTTTGTATGTAAGTAATGTTTAAATTATATCTCCTATATTGTTACTTTCTATTAAGCCCGTTATCGATTTTTGTACCGTCACGGAAAACCCGGGAAATATATTTGAATTCTTACTTCTTCGCTGAGATACGAAGTTTACAATAAACTATAGACCAAGTAATGTCAAGTGTGTGAGGTTTGTATATAAGTAATGTTTAAATTATATCTCCAATATTGTTACTTTCTATTAAGCCCGTTATCGATTTTTGTACCGTCACGGAAAACCAGGGAAATATTTTTGAAGTCTTACTTCTTCGCTGAGACACGAAGTTTACAAGAAACTATAGACCAAGTAATATCAAGTGTGTGAGGTTTGTATATAAGTAATGTTTAAATTATATCTCCTATATTGTTACTTTCTGTTAAGTCCCTTATCGATTTTTGTACCGTCACGGAAAACCCGGGAAATATTTTTGAATTCTTACTTCTTCGCTGATACACGAAGTTTACAAGAAACTATAGACCAAGTAATTTCAAGTGTGTGAGGTTTGTATATAAGTAACGCTTAAATTATATCTCCCATATTGTTACTTTCTATTAAGCCCGTTATCGATTTTTGTTCCGTCACGGAAAACCCGGGAAATATTTTTGAATTCTTACTTCTTCGCTGAGACACGAAGTTTACTTGAAACTATAGACCAAGTAATGTCAAGTGTGTGAGGTTTGTATATATGTAAAGTTTAAATTATATCTCCAATATTGTTACTTTCTATTAAGCCCGTTATCGATTTTTGTACCGTCACGAAAAACCCGGGAAATATTTTTGAATTCTTACTTCTTCGCTGAGACACGAAGTTTACAGAAACTATAGAGAAAGTAATATCAAGTGTGTGAGGATTGTATATAGTACTGTTTAAATTATATCTCCTATACTGTTACATTCTATTAAGCCCGTTATCGATTTTTGTTCCGTCACGGAAAACCCGGGAAATATTTTTGAATTCTTACTTCTTCGCTCAGAAACGAAGTTTACATGAAACTATAGACCAAGTAATGTCAAGTGTGTGAGGTTTGTATATAAGTAATGTTTAAATTATATCTCCTATATTGTTACTTTCTATTAAGCCCGTTATCGATTTTCGTACCGTCACGGAAAACCCGGGGAATATTTTTGAATTCTTACTTCTTCGCTGAGACACGAAGTTTACAAGAAACTGTAGACCAAGTAATATCACGTGTGTGAGGTTTGTATATAAGTAATGTTTAAATTATATCTCCTATATTGTTACTTTCTATTAAGCCCGTTATCGATTTTTGTACTGTCACGGAAAACCCGGGAAATATTTTTGAATTCTTACTTCTTCGCTGATACACGAAGTTTAAAAGAAACTATAAACCAAGTAATTTCAAGTGTGTGAGGTTTGTATATAAGTAATGTTTAAATTATATCTCCTATATAGTTACTTTCTGTTAAGCCCCTTTTCGATTTTTGTACCGTCACGGAAAACCCGGGAAATATTTTTGAATTCTTACTTCTTCCCTGAGACACGAAGTTTACAAGAAACTATAGACCAAGTAATATGAAGTGTGTGAGGTTTGTATATAGTAATGCTTAAATTATATCTCCTATATTGTTACTTTCTATGAAGCACGTTATCGATTTTTGTACCGTCACGGAAAACCCGGGAAATATTTTTGAATTCTTACTTCTTCGCTGATACACGAAGTTTACAAGAAACTATAGACCAAGTAATTTCAAGTGTGTGAGGTTTGTATATAAGTAATGCTTAAATTATATCTCCCATATTGTTACTTTCTATTAAGCCCGTTATCGATTTTTGTACCGTCACGGAAAACCCGGGAATTATTTTTGAAGTCTTATTCTTCGCTGAGACACGAAGTTTACAAGAAACTATAGACAAAGTAATATCAAGTGTGTGAGGGTTGTATATAGTACTGTTTAAATTATATCTCCTATATTGGTACATTCTATTAAGCCCGTTATCGATTTTTGTTCCGTCACGGAAAACACGGGAAATATTTTTGACTTCTTTCTTCTTTGCTCAGAAACGAAGTTTACATGAAACTATAGACCAAGTAATGTCAAGTGTGGGAGGTTTGTATATAAGTAATGTTTAAATTATATCTCCTATATTGTTACTTTCTATTAAGCCCGTTATCGATTTTTGTACCGTCACGGAAAACCCGGGAAATATTTTTGAAATCTTATTCTTCGCTGAGACACGAAGTTTACAGGAAGCTATAGACAAAGTAATTTCAAGTGTGTGAGGTTTGTATATAACTAATGTTTAAATTATATCTCCTATATTGTTACTTTATGTTAAGCCCCTTTATCGATTTTTGTACCGTCACGGAAAACCCGGGAAATATTTTTGAATTCTTACTTCTTCGCTGATACACGAAATTTACAAGAAACTATAGACCAAGTAATTTCAAGTGTGTGAGGTTTGTATATAAGTAATGCTTAAATTATATCTCCCATATTGTTACTTTCTATTAAGCCCGTTATCGATTTTTGTTCCGTCACGGAAAACCCGGGAAATATTTTGAATTCTTACTTCTTCGCTGAGACACGAAGTTTACATGAAACTATAGACCAAGTAATGTCAAGTGTGTGAGGTTTGTATATATGTAATGTTTAAATTATATCTCCTATATTGTTACTTTCTATTAAGCCCGTTATCGATTTTTGTACCGTCACGGAAAACCCGGGAAATATTTTTGATTTCTTACTTCTTCGCTGAGACACGAAGTTTACAACGAACTATAGACCAAGTAATTTCAAGTGTGTGAGGTTTGTATATAAGTAATGCTTAAATTATATCTCCCATATTGTTACTTTCTATTAAGCCCGTTATGGAATTTTGTACCGTCACGGAAAACCCGGGAAATATTTTTGAAGTCTTATTCTTCGCTGAGACACGAAGTTACAGAAACTATAGAAACGTAATATCAAGTGTGTGAGGTTTGTGTATAGTACTGTTTAAATTATATCTCCTATATTGTTACATTCTATTAAGCCCGTTATCGATTTTTGTTCCGTCACGGAAAACCCGGGAAATATTTTTGTATTCTTACTTCTTCGCTCAGAAACGAAGTTTACATGAAACTATAGACCAAGTAATGTCAAGTGTGTGAGGTTTGTATATAAGTAATGTTTAAATTATATCTCTTATATAGTTACTTTCCATTAAGCCCGTTATCGATTTTTGTACCGTCACGGAAAAACCGGGAAATATTTTTGATTTCATACTTCTTCGCTGAGACACGATGTTTACAACAAACTATAGACCAAGTAATTTCAAGTGTGTGAGGTTTGTATATAAGTAACGTTTAAATTATATCTCCTATATTGTTAATTTCTATTAAGCCCGTTATCGATTTTTGTACCGTCACGGAAAACCCGGGAAATATTTTTGAATTCTTACTTCTTCCCTGAGACACGAAGTTTACAAGAAACTGTAGACCAAGTAATATCAAGTGTGTGAGGTTTGTATATAAGTAATGTATAAATTATATCTCATATATTGTTACTTTCTATTAAGCCCATTATCGATTTTTGTACTTTCACGGAAAACCCGGGAAATATTTTTGAATTCTTACTTCTTCGCTGAGACTCGAAGTTTAAAAGAAACTATTAGCCAAGTAGTTTCAAGTTTGTGAGGTTTGTATATAAGTAATGTTTAAATTATATCTCCTATATTGTTACTTTCTATTAAGCCCGTTATCGATTTTTGTACCGTCACGGAAAACCCGGGAAATATTTTTGAAGTCTCATTCTTCGCAGAGAAACGAAGTTTACAAGAAACTATAGACAAAGTAATATCAAGTGTGTGAGGTTTGTATATAGTACTGTTTAGATTATATCTCCTATATTCTTACATTCTATTAAGCCCGTTATCGATTTTTGTTCCGTCATGGAAAACCCGGGAAATATTTTTGAATTCTTACTTCTTCGCTGAGACACAAAGTTTACATGAAACTATAGACCAAGTAATTTCAAGTGTGTGAGGTTTGTATATAAGTAATGTTTAAATTATATCTCCTATATTGTTACTTTCTATTAAGCCCGTTATCGATTTTTGTACCGTCACGGAAAACCCGGGAAATATTTTTGAATTCTTACTTCTTCGCTGAGACTCGAAGTTTACAACAAACTATAGACCAAGTAATTTCAAGTGTGTGAGGTTTGTATATAAGTAATGTTTAAATTATATCTCCTATATTGTTACTTTCTATTAAGCCCGTTATCTATTTTTGTACCGTCACGGAAAACCCGGGAAACATTTTTGAATTCTTACTTCTTCCCTGAGACACGAAGTTTACAAGAAACTATAGACCAAGTAATATCAAGTGTGTGAGGTTTGTATATAGTAATGTTTAAATTATATCTCCTATATTGTTACTTTCTATGAAGCACGTTATCGATTTTTGTACCGTCACGGAAAACCCGGGAAATATTTTTCAAATCTTATTCTTCGCTGAGGCACGAAGTTTACAGAAACTATAGAGAAAGTAATGTCAAGTGTGTGAGGTTTGTATATAAGTAATGTTTAAATTATATCTCCTATATTGTTACTTTCTATTAAGCCCGTTATCGATTTTTGTACCGTCACGGAAAACCCGGGAAATATTTTTGAATTCTTACTTCTTCGCTGAGACACGAAGTTTACAAGAAACTGTAGACCAAGTAATATCACGTGTGTGAGGTTTGTATATAAGTAATGTTTAAATTATATCTCCTATATTGTTACTTTCTATTAAGCCCGTTTTTTATTTCTGTACCGTCATGGAAAACCCGGGAAATATTTTTGAATTCTTACGTTTTTGCTGAGACACGAAATTCACAGGATACCATCAACCAAATATTATGGAGTATGTGAGCTTTGTATCTAAGTAATCTTTCAATAAAATTTTCTTATTGATTACTTTAAATTAAGCCGGTTTTTTTAATTTCTGCACCGTTACGCAAAACAAGGGAAAATTTTTGAATTTTTACTTCTTCGTTCCGACACGAAATTCACAAGAAACCATCGACCAAATATTATCGAGTTTGTGAGGTTTGATAATAAGTAATCTTTAAATAAAATATTCTATGTGATTACTTCCATTAAGACCGTTTTTTAATTTTGTACCGCTAAGAAAACCCGGCAAATATTTTTGAATTCTTACTTCTTCGTTGAGACAAGAATTTCACAAGAAACTATTGAACAAATATATCGAGTGCGTTATGCTTGTATCTAAGTAATCTTTACATAATATCTTCTATATGATTACTTTCTATCAAGCTTATTTTTGATTTTTGCATCGTCATGAAAAACCCTGAAAATAATTTTGAATTTTTACTTCCTCGCTGATATACGAAATTCGGAACAAACTATGGACCAAATACCATCGAATGTGTGAGGTTTCTATCTAAGTAATCTTTAAATAAAATACTCTATCTGATTTCTATCTTTTAAGCCCGTATTTTTTGTATCGCCACGGAAAACCCGGTAAATATTTCAGAATTATTACTTCTTCGCTGAGACACGTAATTCAACAACAAACTATCGACCAGATATTACTGAGTGTGTGAGGTTTGTATCTTGGTAATCTTTAAATAGAATTTTCTATGTGATTACTTTGTGTTAAGCCCATTTTGGATTTTTGTCCGTCACGGAAGACCCGGGAAATAAACTTTAATTCTTAGTTATTCGCTGAGACACGAAGTTCACAAGAAACTATAGACCAAGTATTATCAAGTGTGTGAGGTTTGTATATAACTAATGATTAAATTACATCTCCTATATTGTTACTTTCTATTAAGCCCGTTATCGATTTTTGTACCGTCACGGAAAACCCGGGAAATATTTTTGAATTCTTACTTCTTCTCTGATACACGAAGTTTACAAGAAACTATAGACCAAGTAATTTCAAGTGTGTGAGGTTTGTATATAAGTAATGTTTAAATTATATCTCCTATATTGTTACTTTCTATTAAGCCCGTTATCGATTTTTGTACCGTCACGGAAAACCAGGGAAATATTTTTGAATTCTTACTTCTTCGCTGAGACACGAAGTTTACAAGAAACTATAGACCAAGTAATATCAAGTGTGTGAGGTTTGTATATAAGTAATGTTTAAATTATATCTCCTATATTGTTACTTTCTGTTAAGCCCCTTATCGATTTCTGTACCGTCACGGAAAACCCGGGAAATATTTTTGAATTCTTACTTCTTCGCTGATACACGAAGTTTACAAGAAACTATAGACCAAGTAATTTCAAGTGTGTGAGGTTTGTATATAAGTAATGTTTAAATTATATCTCCCATATTGTTACTTTCTATTAAGCCCGTTATCGATTTTTGTACCGCCACGGAAAACCCGGGAAATATTTTTGAAATCTTATTCTTCGCTGAGACACGAAGTTTACAAGAAACTATATACAAAGTAATATCAAGTGTGTGAGGTTTGTATATAGTACTGTTTAAATTATATCTCCTATATTGTTACATTCTATTAAGCCCGTTATCGATTTTTGTTCCGTCACGGAAAACCCGGGAAATATTTTTGAATTCTTACTTCTTCGCTCAGAAACGAAGTTTACATGAAACTATAGACCAAGTAATGTCAAGTGTGTGAGGTTTGTATGTAAGTAATGTTTAAATTATATCTCCTATATTGTTACTTTCTATTAAGCCCGTTATCGATTTTTGTACCGTCACGGAAAACCCGGGAAATATATTTGAATTCTTACTTCTTCGCTGAGATACGAAGTTTACAATAAACTATAGACCAAGTAATGTCAAGTGTGTGAGGTTTGTATATAAGTAATGTTTAAATTATATCTCCTATATTGTTACTTTCTATTAAGCCCGTTATCGATTTTTGTACCGTCACGGAAAACCAGGGAAATATTTTTGAAGTCTTACTTCTTCGCTGAGACACGAAGTTTACAAGAAACTATAGACCAAGTAATATCAAGTGTGTGAGGTTTGTATATAAGTAATGTTTAAATTATATCTCCTATATTGTTACTTTCTGTTAAGTCCCTTATCGATTTTTGTACCGTCACGGAAAACCCGGGAAATATTTTTGAATTCTTACTTCTTCGCTGATACACGAAGTTTACAAGAAACTATAGACCAAGTAATTTCAAGTGTGTGAGGTTTGTATATAAGTAACGCTTAAATTATATCTCCCATATTGTTACTTTCTATTAAGCCCGTTATCGATTTTTGTTCCGTCACGGAAAACCCGGGAAATATTTTTGAATTCTTACTTCTTCGCTGAGACACGAAGTTTACTTGAAACTATAGACCAAGTAATGTCAAGTGTGTGAGGTTTGTATATATGTAAAGTTTAAATTATATCTCCAATATTGTTACTTTCTATTAAGCCCGTTATCGATTTTTGTACCGTCACGAAAAACCCGGGAAATATTTTTGAATTCTTACTTCTTCGCTGAGACACGAAGTTTACAGAAACTATAGAGAAAGTAATATCAAGTGTGTGAGGATTGTATATAGTACTGTTTAAATTATATCTCCTATACTGTTACATTCTATTAAGCCCGTTATCGATTTTTGTTCCGTCACGGAAAACCCGGGAAATATTTTTGAATTCTTACTTCTTCGCTCAGAAACGAAGTTTACATGAAACTATAGACCAAGTAATGTCAAGTGTGTGAGGTTTGTATATAAGTAATGTTTAAATTATATCTCCTATATTGTTACTTTCTATTAAGCCCGTTATCGATTTTCGTACCGTCACGGAAAACCCGGGAAATATTTTTGAATTCTTACTTCTTCGCTGAGACACGAAGTTTACAAGAAACTGTAGACCAAGTAATATCACGTGTGTGAGGTTTGTATATAAGTAATGTTTAAATTATATCTCCTATATTGTTACTTTCTATTAAGCCCGTTATCGATTTTTGTACTGTCACGGAAAACCCGGGAAATATTTTTGAATTCTTACTTCTTCGCTGATACACGAAGTTTAAAAGAAACTATAAACCAAGTAATTTCAAGTGTGTGAGGTTTGTATATAAGTAATGTTTAAATTATATCTCCTATATAGTTACTTTCTGTTAAGCCCCTTTTCGATTTTTGTACCGTCACGGAAAACCCGGGAAATATTTTTGAATTCTTACTTCTTCCCTGAGACACGAAGTTTACAAGAAACTATAGACCAAGTAATATGAAGTGTGTGAGGTTTGTATATAGTAATGTTTAAATTATATCTCCTATATTGTTACTTTCTATGAAGCACGTTATCGATTTTTGTACCGTCACGGAAAACCCGGGAAATATTTTTGAATTCTTACTTCTTCGCTGATACACGAAGTTTACAAGAAACTATAGACCAAGTAATTTCAAGTGTGTGAGGTTTGTATATAAGTAATGCTTAAATTATATCTCCCATATTGTTACTTTCTATTAAGCCCGTTATCGATTTTTGTACCGTCACGGAAAACCCGGGAATTATTTTTGAAGTCTTATTCTTCGCTGAGACACGAAGTTTACAAGAAACTATAGACAAAGTAATATCAAGTGTGTGAGGGTTGTATATAGTACTGTTTAAATTATATCTCCTATATTGGTACATTCTATTAAGCCCGTTATCGATTTTTGTTCCGTCACGGAAAACACGGGAAATATTTTTGACTTCTTTCTTCTTTGCTCAGAAACGAAGTTTACATGAAACTATAGACCAAGTAATGTCAAGTGTGGGAGGTTTGTATATAAGTAATGTTTAAATTATATCTCCTATATTTTTACTTTCTATTAAGCCCGTTATCGATTTTTGTACCGTCACGGAAAACCCGGGAAATATTTTTGAAATCTTATTCTTCGCTGAGACACGAAGTTTACAGGAAACTATAGACAAAGTAATTTCAAGTGTGTGAGGTTTGTATATAACTAATGTTTAAATTATATCTCCTATATTGTTACTTTATGTTAAGCCCCTTTATCGATTTTTGTACCGTCACGGAAAACCCGGGAAATATTTTTGAATTCTTACTTCTTCGCTGATACACGAAATTTACAAGAAACTATAGACCAAGTAATTTCAAGTGTGTGAGGTTTGTATATAAGTAATGCTTAAATTATATCTCCCATATTGTTACTTTCTATTAAGCCCGTTATCGATTTTTGTTCCGTCACGGAAAACCCGGGAAATATTTTGAATTCTTACTTCTTCGCTGAGACACGAAGTTTACATGAAACTATAGACCAAGTAATGTCAAGTGTGTGAGGTTTTGTATATATGTAATGTTTAAATTATATCTCCTATATTGTTACTTTCTATTAAGCCCGTTATCGATTTTTGTACCGTCACGGAAAACCCGGGAAATATTTTTGATTTCTTACTTCTTCGCTGAGACACGAAGTTTACAACGAACTATAGACCAAGTAATTTCAAGTGTGTGAGGTTTGTATATAAGTAATGCTTAAATTATATCTCCCATATTGTTGCTTTCTATTAAGCCCGTTATGGAATTTTGTACCGTCACGGAAAACCCGGGAAATATTTTTGAAGTCTTATTCTTCGCTGAGACACGAAGTTACAGAAACTATAGAAAAGTAATATCAAGTGTGTGAGGTTTGTGTATAGTACTGTTTAAATTATATCTCCTATATTGTTACATTCTATTAAGCCCGTTATCGATTTTTGTTCCGTCACGGAAAACCCGGGAAATATTTTTGTATTCTTACTTCTTCGCTCAGAAACGAAGTTTACATGAAACTATAGACCAAGTAATGTCAAGTGTGTGAGGTTTGTATATAAGTAATGTTTAAATTATATCTCTTATATTGTTACTTTCCATTAAGCCCGTTATCGATTTTTGTACCGTCACGGAAAAACCGGGAAATATTTTTGATTTCATACTTCTTCGCTGAGACACGATGTTTACAACAAACTATAGACCAAGTAATTTCAAGTGTGTGAGGTTTGTATATAAGTAACGTTTAAATTATATCTCCTATATTGTTAATTTCTATTAAGCCCGTTATCGATTTTTGTACCGTCACGGAAAACCCGGGAAATATTTTTGAATTCTTACTTCTTCCCTGAGACACGAAGTTTACAAGAAACTGTAGACCAAGTAATATCAAGTGTGTGAGGTTTGTATATAAGTAATGTATAAATTATATCTCATATATTGTTACTTTCTATTAAGCCCATTATCGATTTTTGTACTGTCACGGAAAACCCGGGAAATATTTTTGAATTCTTACTTCTTCGCTGAGACTCGAAGTTTAAAAGAAACTATTAGCCAAGTAGTTTCAAGTTTGTGAGGTTTGTATATAAGTAATGTTTAAATTATATCTCCTATATTGTTACTTTCTATTAAGCCCGTTATCGATTTTTGTACCGTCACGGAAAACCCGGGAAATATTTTTGAAGTCTCATTCTTCGCAGAGAAACGAAGTTTACAAGAAACTATAGACAAAGTAATATCAAGTGTGTGAGGTTTGTATATAGTACTGTTTAGATTATATCTCCTATATTCTTACATTCTATTAAGCCCGTTATCGATTTTTGTTCCGTCACGGAAAACCCGGGAAATATTTTTGAATTCTTACTTCTTCGCTGAGACACAAAGTTTACATGAAACTATAGACCAAGTAATTTCAAGTGTGTGAGGTTTGTATATAAGTAATGTTTAAATTATATCTCCTATATTGTTACTTTCTATTAAGCCCGTTATCGATTTTTGTACCGTCACGGAAAACCCGGGAAATATTTTTGAATTCTTACTTCTTCGCTGAGACTCGAAGTTTACAACAAACTATAGACCAAGTAATTTCAAGTGTGTGAGGTTTGTATATAAGTAATGTTTAAATTATATCTCCTATATTGTTACTTTCTATTAAGCCCGTTATCTATTTTTGTACCGTCACGGAAAACCCGGGAAACATTTTTGAATTCTTACTTCTTCCCTGAGACACGAAGTTTACAAGAAACTATAGACCAAGTAATATCAAGTGTGTGAGGTTTGTATATAGTAATGTTTAAATTATATCTCCTATATTGTTACTTTCTATGAAGCACGTTATCGATTTTTGTACCGTCACGGAAAACCCGGGAAATATTTTTCAAATCTTATTCTTCGCTGAGGCACGAAGTTTACAGAAACTATAGAGAAAGTAATATCAAGTGTGTGAGGATTGTATATAGTACTGTTTAAATTATATCTCCTATACTGTTACATTCTATTAAGCCCGTTATCGATTTTTGTTCCGTCACGGAAAACACGGGAAATATTTTTGAATTCTTACTTCTTCGCTCAGAAACGAAGTTTTCATGAAACTATAGACCAAGTAATGTCAAGTGTGTGAGGTTTGTATATAAGTAATGTTTAAATTATATCTCCTATATTGTTACTTTCTATTAAGCCCGTTATCGATTTTTGTACCGTCACGGAAAACCCGGGAAATATTTTTGAATTCTTACTTCTTCGCTGAGACACGAAGTTTACAAGAAACTGTAGACCAAGTAATATCACGTGTGTGAGGTTTGTATATAAGTAATGTTTAAATTATATCTCCTATATTGTTACTTTCTATTAAGCCCGTTTTTTATTTCTGTACCGTCATGGAAAACCCGGGAAATATTTTTGAATTCTTACGTTTTTGCTGAGACACGAAATTCACAGGATACCATCAACCAAATATTATGGAGTATGTGAGCTTTGTATCTAAGTAATCTTTCAATAAAATTTTCTTATTGATTACTTTAAATTAAGCCGGTTTTTTTAATTTCTGCACCGTTACGCAAAACAAGGGAAAATTTTTGAATTTTTACTTCTTCGTTCCGACACGAAATTCACAAGAAACCATCGACCAAATATTATCGAGTTTGTGAGGTTTGATAATAAGTAATCTTTAAATAAAATATTCTATGTGATTACTTCCATTAAGACCGTTTTTTAATTTTGTACCGCTAAGAAAACCCGGCAAATATTTTTGAATTCTTACTTCTTCGTTGAGACAAGAATTTCACAAGAAACTATTGAACAAATATATCGAGTGCGTTATGCTTGTATCTAAGTAATCTTTACATAATATCTTCTATATGATTACTTTCTATCAAGCTTATTTTTGATTTTTGCATCGTCATGAAAAACCCTGAAAATAATTTTGAATTTTTACTTCCTCGCTGATATACGAAATTCGGAACAAACTATGGACCAAATACCATCGAATGTGTGAGGTTTCTATCTAAGTAATCTTTAAATAAAATACTCTATCTGATTTCTATCTTTTAAGCCCGTATTTTTTGTATCGCCACGGAAAACCCGGTAAATATTTCAGAATTATTACTTCTTCGCTGAGACACGTAATTCAACAACAAACTATCGACCAGATATTACTGAGTGTGTGAGGTTTGTATCTTGGTAATCTTTAAATAGAATTTTCTATGTGATTACTTTGTGTTAAGCCCATTTTGGATTTTTGTCCGTCACGGAAGACCCGGGAAATAAACTTTAATTCTTAGTTATTCGCTGAGACACGAAGTTCACAAGAAACTATAGACCAAGTATTATCAAGTGTGTGAGGTTTGTATATAACTAATGATTAAATTACATCTCCTATATTGTTACTTTCTATTAAGCCCGTTATCGATTTTTGTACCGTCACGGAAAACCCGGGAAATATTTTTGAATTCTTACTTCTTCTCTGATACACGAAGTTTACAAGAAACTATAGACCAAGTAATTTCAAGTGTGTGAGGTTTGTATATAAGTAATGTTTAAATTATATCTCCTATATTGTTACTTTCTATTAAGCCCGTTATCGATTTTTGTACCGTCACGGAAAACCAGGGAAATATTTTTGAAGTCTTACTTCTTCGCTGAGACACGAAGTTTACAAGAAACTATAGACAATGTAATTTCAAGTGTGTGAGGTTTGTATACAAGTAATGTTTAAATTATATCTCCTATATTGTTACTTTCTGTTAAGCCCCTTATCGATTTTTGTACCGTCACGGAAAACCGGGGAAATATTTTTGAATTCTTACGTCTTCGCAGATACACGAAGTTTACAAGAAACTATAGACCAAGTAATTTCAAGTGTGTGAGGTTTGTTTATAAGTAACGCTTAAATTATATCTCCCATATTGTTACTTTCTATTAAGCCCGTTATCGATTTTTGTACCGTCACGAAAAACCCGGGAAATATTTTTGAAATCTTATTCTTCGCTGAGACACGAAGTTTACAGGAAACTATAGACCAAGTAATTTCAAGTGTGTGAGGTTTGTATATAAGTAATGTTTAAATTATATCTCCCATATTGTTACTTTCTATTAAGCCCGTTATCGATTTTTGTACCGTCACGGAAAACCCGGGAAATATTTTTGAAGTCTTATTCTTCGCTGAGACACGAAGTTTACAGAAACTATAGAGAAAGTAATATCAAGTGTGTGAGGTTTGTATATAGTACTGTTTAAATTATATCTCCTATATTGTTACATTCTATTAAGCCCGTTATCGATTTTTGTTCCCTCACGGAAAACCCGGGAAATATTTTTGAATTCTTACTTCTTCGCTCAGAAACGAAGTTTACATGAAACTATAGACCAAGTAATGTCAAGTGTGGGAGGTTTGTATATAAGTAATGTTTAAATTATATCTCCTATATTGTTACTTTCTATTAAGCCCGTTATCGATTTTTGTACCGTCACGGAAAACCCGGGAAATATTTTTGAATTCTTACTTCTTCGCTGAGACACGAAGTTTACAAGAAACTGTAGACCAAGTAATATCACGTGTGTGAGGTTTGTATATAAGTAATGTTTAAATTATATCTCCTATATTGTTACTTTCTATTAAGCCCGTTATCGATTTTTGTACCGTCACGGAAAACCCGGGAAATATTTTTGAATTCTTACTTCTTCGCTGATACACGAAGTTTAAAAGAAACTATAAACCAAGTAATTTCAAGTGTGTGATGTTTGTATATAAGTAATGTTTAAATTATATCTCCTATATAGTTACTTTCTGTTAAGCCCCTTTTCGATTTTTGTACCGTCACGGAAAACGCGGGAAATATTTTTGAATTCTTACTCTTCGCTGAGCCACGAAGTTTACAAAAAACTATAGACAAAGTAATTTCAAGTGTGTGAGGTTTGTATATAAGTAATGTTTAAATTATATCTCCTATATTGTTACTATCTGTTAAGCCCCTTTTCGATTTTTGTACCGTCACGGAAAACCCGGGAAATATTTTTGAATTCTTACTTCTTCGCTGATACACGAAGTTTACAAGAAACTATAGACCAAGTAATTTCAAGTGTGTGAGGTTTGTATATAAGTAATGCTTAAATTATATCTCCCATATTGTTACTTTCTATTAAGCCTGTTATCGATTTTTGTACCGTCACGGAAAACCCGGGAAATATTTTTGAAATCTTATTCTTCGCTGAGACACGAAGTTTACAAGAAACTATACACAAAGTAATATCAAGTGTGTGAGGGTTGTATATAGTACTGTTTAAATTATATCTCCTACATTGTTACATTCTATTAAGCCCGTTATCAATTCTTGTTCCGTCACGGAAAACACGGGAAATATTTTTGAATTCTTACTTCTTCGCTGAGACACGAAGTTTAAAAGAAACTATAAACCAAGTAATTTCAAGTTTGTGAGGTTTGTATATAAGTAATGTTTAAATTATATCTCCTATATTGTTACTTTCTATTAAGCCCGTTATCGATTTTTGTACCGTCACGGAAAACCCGGGAAATATTTTTGAATTCTTACTTCTTCTCTGATACACGAAGTTTACAAGAAACTATAGACCAAGTAATTTCAAGTGTGTGAGGTTTGTATATAAGTAATGTTTAAATTATATCTCCTATATTGTTACTTTCTATTAAGCCCGTTATCGATTTTTGTACCGTCACGGAAAACCAGGGAAATATTTTTGAAGTCTTACTTCTTCGCTGAGACACGAAGTTTACAAGAAACTATAGACAATGTAATTTCAAGTGTGTGAGGTTTGTATACAAGTAATGTTTAAATTATATCTCCTATATTGTTACTTTCTGTTAAGCCCCTTATCGATTTTTGTACCGTCACGGAAAACCGGGGAAATATTTTTGAATTCTTACGTCTTCGCAGATACACGAAGTTTACAAGAAACTATAGACCAAGTAATTTCAAGTGTGTGAGGTTTGTTTATAAGTAACGCTTAAATTATATCTCCCATATTGTTACTTTCTATTAAGCCCGTTATCGATTTTTGTACCGTCACGAAAAACCCGGGAAATATTTTTGAAATCTTATTCTTCGCTGAGACACGAAGTTTACAGGAAACTATAGACCAAGTAATTTCAAGTGTGTGAGGTTTGTATATAAGTAATGTTTAAATTATATCTCCCATATTGTTACTTTCTATTAAGCCCGTTATCGATTTTTGTACCGTCACGGAAAACCCGGGAAATATTTTTGAAGTCTTATTCTTCGCTGAGACACGAAGTTTACAGAAACTATAGAGAAAGTAATATCAAGTGTGTGAGGTTTGTATATAGTACTGTTTAAATTATATCTCCTATATTGTTACATTCTATTAAGCCCGTTATCGATTTTTGTTCCCTCACGGAAAACCCGGGAAATATTTTTGAATTCTTACTTCTTCGCTCAGAAACGAAGTTTACATGAAACTATAGACCAAGTAATGTCAAGTGTGGGAGGTTTGTATATAAGTAATGTTTAAATTATATCTCCTATATTGTTACTTTCTATTAAGCCCGTTATCGATTTTTGTACCGTCACGGAAAACCCGGGAAATATTTTTGAATTCTTACTTCTTCGCTGAGACACGAAGTTTACAAGAAACTGTAGACCAAGTAATATCACGTGTGTGAGGTTTGTATATAAGTAATGTTTAAATTATATCTCCTATATTGTTACTTTCTATTAAGCCCGTTATCGATTTTTGTACCGTCACGGAAAACCCGGGAAATATTTTTGAATTCTTACTTCTTCGCTGATACACGAAGTTTAAAAGAAACTATAAACCAAGTAATTTCAAGTGTGTGATGTTTGTATATAAGTAATGTTTAAATTATATCTCCTATATAGTTACTTTCTGTTAAGCCCCTTTTCGATTTTTGTACCGTCACGGAAAACGCGGGAAATATTTTTGAATTCTTACTCTTCGCTGAGCCACGAAGTTTACAAAAAACTATAGACAAAGTAATTTCAAGTGTGTGAGGTTTGTATATAAGTAATGTTTAAATTATATCTCCTATATTGTTACTATCTGTTAAGCCCCTTTTCGATTTTTGTACCGTCACGGAAAACCCGGGAAATATTTTTGAATTCTTACTTCTTCGCTGATACACGAAGTTTACAAGAAACTATAGACCAAGTAATTTCAAGTGTGTGAGGTTTGTATATAAGTAATGCTTAAATTATATCTCCCATATTGTTACTTTCTATTAAGCCTGTTATCGATTTTTGTACCGTCACGGAAAACCCGGGAAATATTTTTGAAATCTTATTCTTCGCTGAGACACGAAGTTTACAAGAAACTATACACAAAGTAATATCAAGTGTGTGAGGGTTGTATATAGTACTCTTTAAATTATATCTCCTACATTGTTACATTCTATTAAGCCCGTTATCAATTCTTGTTCCGTCACGGAAAACACGGGAAATATTTTTGAATTCTTACTTCTTCGCTGAGACAGGAAGTTTAAAAGAAACTATAAACCAAGTAATTTCAAGTTTGTGAGGTTTGTATATAAGTAATGTTTAAATTATATCTCCTATATTGTTACTTTCTATTAAGCCCGTTATCGATTTTTGTACCGTCACGGAAAACCCGGGAAATATTTTTGAAATCTTATTCTTCGCTGAGGCACGAAGTTTACAGGAGACTATAGACAAAGTAATTTCAAGTGTGTGAGGTTTGTATATAAGTAATGCTTAAATTATAGCTCCTATATTGTTACTTTCTGTTAAGCCCCTTATCGAATTTTGTACCGTCACGGAAAACCCGGGAAATATTTTTGAATTCTTACTTCTTCGCTGATACACGAAGTTTACAAGAAACTATAGACCAAGTAATTTCAAGTGTGTGAAGTTTGTATATAAGTAATGCTTAAATTATATCTCCCATATTGTTACTTTATATTAAGCGCGTTATCGATTTTTGTTCCGTCACGGAAAACCCGGGAAATATTTTGAATTCTTACTTCTTCGCTGAGACACGAAGTTTACAACGAACTATAGACCAAGTAATTTCAAGTGTGTGAGGTTTGTATCTTCCAAAGTCTGCAACTTGGATTTAATTTCTTCCAACGTGCTGGTGAATTCTTCTTTTAATTTGGAAACAACGACATGTAAGCGTTCTGCATCTATATCGTTCACGTCGGTTTGAAGTTCAGAGAAATTCTTTTCTATTGCGGAAGTTCGTTCTTCGATTTCGAGTTTCAATTTTTCCAAATCTTCATTTTTCGATTGAAATTGCTGTAATTTGGCCAAATCATTTTGAAGCGAATCCACGCTCAACTGTATATTTTGAACGTTGTCGTAAGAAGGTACCTCGACATAATTTTTTATCAGCGTCTTCAGTTCGGAATCGATTTTCAGAATGGGGTCGAGACATTGCGTTTGGAGCGTAGCGATTTCCGACTCTAAACTTTTGTTTAAGGTCTCCTGCAAAGCAATCAAATCGGTCCTCAACTTCTTAACTCGAATGTCCAACATGAGAATCTCTTCTGCGTGGTCTACACGCTTGGTGTTGCCGAAAATGTCGTTAGGCATTTTTGGTTAACGGTTATTTATAATAGGATAAACGATTCGTAATTCTACAAAGAGAGGAATGAGTTTGTCGTAATCTCCGAGAAGTTCCATGTAAAGATAATCTCCTGCAGAAACATCGTACGTAATGTTAGAAAGCATCTTGTCGTCCTTGATTCGAAAAATATTCTTGCCGGTAGAAATTTTGATTTCGCCTGCGTTTTCCGGATTCACGGTGATTTGAAGTTTCCCGTCGATCGGAATTTCGTAGAAATGTAAATTGTTATTAAAAACATAAAACATCTTGCCCACATCGTCATTCAGTTTCGTCCAAATGCTGTTGAGATGAACAATCAGTAAACCATTGAGTTTAGATAACACGGAAGGTAAGAGGTTATTGAAATTTGGCGGTGCAGTCTCCATGTTGATCTGTTTGCGGAAGCCAAAAAGATTCATTGTCCTTGTTAGTTATTTAAGAATACGGTCAAATTTCTTTTTTTTGTAATAACAGGCAAAGTTTTTTTTTTGTTTGCTTGCGTCACAATACAGGCGCGCGCGCGCGCGTGTGTGTGTGCGACACATCGTTCCCGAAAGAGGTTTACAAAGGTCACGATATATAAACATTTGGTCCCACAGTTGGAAAATTACGATAAGATGCATTCATCCTTCAAGAATGAGAGAGTGCATTCGTCACAATACACGCGCGCTTACACTCACACACACACAAAAAGCTAAAAAAATTATACACCGTGAAAGGCTACAACGAGTTGGAAACACTGCTAGTAGGAAACACTGCTAGTAAAATTAACATACACCGTGAAAGGTTTCAAAATATCATATAGTGGAATTTTTGTAGAGTGTGTTGGCAACACCGACGAGCCTCAAATGATGATTCGAGCCTCAAATAATAATAATTGCCTCGTCAGTGTTGCCAATTCTTATTTGTAGGTTAGCTTAGCCAGTGAAAAATCATATAGTGGAATTTTCTTCGGATGGGTTGTCAAAACCCAAGCCTCAAACAAAAAACATCCAATAGAGTTGCCAAATATAAAAAGAAGACAATAGGTCCCCTCATAAAAAGCTACAGTAAAAACCCACAGTGTTGCCAACACTAGCCCCCCAACAGTGTTGCCAAACATAAAAAGTACATGGGCCCCTCAGGCCCTTTCATGAAAGTTTACAGTGAAAAACCCAGTAGGTTAACAACACTGTCAAAAAATCTACGGCAGTGTTGCCAGATGTAAACAGAGGGCAATAGACCCCCCTCATAAAAAGCTACAGTAAAAACCCACAGTGTTGCCAACTCTGTGCCCCCAACAGTATTGCCAAACATAAAAAATACATGAACCTCTCAGGTTCTTTAATAAAAATTTACAGTGAAAAACCCAGTAGGTTAACAACACTGTCAAAAAATCTACGGCAGTGTTGCCAGATGTAAACAGAGGGCAATAGACCCCCTCATAAAAAGCTACAGTGGGCCCACAGTGTTGCCAACTCTGCCCTCAAAATATACATCATAAAAGGCTACGACGAGCCCCACATGATGATTCGAGCCCCAAATGAGGGCTTAGAACTCTCTTATTGTGTCTACTATTACTTGGTCTATAGTTTCTTTTAAACTTCCTGTCTCAGCGAGGAAGTAAGAATTCAAAAATATTTCCCGGGTTTTCCGTGACGGTACAAAAATCGATAACGGGCTTAATAGAAAGTAACAATATAGGAGATATAACTTAAACATTACTTATATACAAACCTCACACACTTGATATTACTTGGTCTATAGTTTCATGTAAACTTCGTGTCTCAGCGAAGAATAAGAATCCAAAAATATTTCCCGGGTTTTCCGTGACTGTACAAAAATCGATAACGGGCTTAATAGAAAGTAACAATATGGGAGATATAATTTAAGCATTACTTATATACATACCTCACACACTTGAAATTTCTTGGTCTATAGTTTCTTGTAAACTTCGTGTCTCAGCGAAGAAGTAAGAATTCAAAAATATTTCCCGGGTTTTCCGTGACGGTACAAAAATCGATAAAGGGCTTAACAGAAAGTAACAATATCGGAGATATAATTTAAACATTACTTATATACAAACCTCACACACTTGAAATTACTTGGTCTATAGTTTCCTTTAAACTTCCTGTCTCAGCGAAGAAGTAAGAATTCAAAAATATTTCCCGGGTTTTCCGTGACGGTACAAAAATCGATAACGGGCTTAATAGAAAGTAACAATATAGGAGATATAATTTAAACATTACTTATATACAAACTTCACACACTTGAAATTACTAGGTCTATAGTTTCTTTTATACTTCCAGTCTCAGCGAAGAAGTAAGAATTCAAAAATATTTCCCGGGTTTTCCGTGACGGTACAAAAATCGATAACGGGCTTAATAGAAAGTAACAATATAGGAGATATAATTTAAACATTACTTATATACAAACCTCACACACTTGATATTACTTGGTCTATAGTTTCTAATAAACTTCGAGTCTCAGCGAAGAAGTAAGAATTCAAAAATATTTCCCGGGTTTTCCGTGACGGTACAAAAATCGATAACGGGCTTAATAGAAAGTAACAATATAGGAGATATAATTTAAACATTACTTATATACAAACCTCACACACTTGATATTTCTTGGTCTATAGTTTCATGTAAACTTCGTGTCGCAGCAAAGAATAAGAATCCAGAAATATATCGCGGGTTTTCCGTGACGGTACAAAAATCGATAACGAGCTTAATAGATAGTAACAATATAGGAGATATAATTTAAACATTACTTATATACAAACCTCACACACTTGATATTACTTGGTCTATAGTTTCATGTAAACTTCGTGTCTCAGCGAAGAATAGGAATCCAAAAATATTTCCCGGGTTTTCCGTGACGGTACAAAAATCGATAACGGGCTTAATTGAAAGTAACAATATAGGAGATATAATTTAAACATTACTTATATACAAACCTCACACACTTGATATTACTTGGTCTATAGTTTCATGTAAACTTCGTGTCTCAGCGAAGAATAAGAATCCAAAAATATTTCCCGGGTTTTCCGTGACGGTACAAAAATCGATAACGGGCTTAATAGAAAGTAACAATATGGGAGATATAATTTAAGCATTACTTATATACATACCTCACACACTTGAAATTACTTGGTCTATAGTCTATAGTTTCTTGTAAACTTCGTGTATCAGCGAAGAAGTAAGAATTCAAAAATATTTCCCGGGTTTTCCGTGACGGTACAAAAATCGATAACGGGCTTAATAGAAAGTAACAATATAGGACATAAAATTTAAACATTACTTATATACAAAACTCACACACTTGATATTACTTGGTCTATAGTTTCATGTAAACTTCGTGTCTCAGCGAAGAATAAGAATCCAAAAATATTTCCCTGGTTTTCCGTGACGGTACAAAAATCGATAACGGGCTTAATAGAAAGTAACAATATGAGAGATATATTTTAAGCATTACTAATATACATACCTCACACACTTGAAATTACTTGGTCTATAGTTTCTTGTAAACTTCGTGTCTCAGCGAAAAAGTAAGAATTCAAAAATATTTCCCGGGTTTTCCGTGACGGTACAAAAATCGATAACGGGCTTAACAGAAAGTAACAATATAGGAGATATAATTTAAACATTACTTATATACAAACCTCACACACTTCAAATTACTTGGTCTATAGTTTATTTTAAACTTCCTGTCTGAGCGAAGAAGTAAGAATTCAAAAATATTTCCCGGGTTTTCCGTGACGGTACAAAAATCGATATCGGGCTTAATAGAAAGAAACAATATAGGAGATATAATTTAAACATTACTTATATACAAACCTCACACACTTGAAATTACTAGGTCTATATTTTTTTAAAACTTCCTGTCTCAGCGAAGAAGTAAGAATTCAAAAATATTTCCCGGGTTTTCCGTGACGGTACAAAAATCGATAACGCGCTTAATAGAAAGTAACAATATAGGAGATATAATTTAAACATTACTTATATACAAACCTCACACACTTGAAATTACTAGGTCTATAGTTTCGTTTATACTTCCTCTCTCAGCGAAGAAGTAAGAATTCAAAAATATTTCCCGGGTTTTCCGTGACGGTACAAAAATCGATAACGGGCTTAATAGAAAGTAACAATATAGGAGATATAATTTAAACATTACTTATATACAGACCTCACACACTTAATGTTACTTGGTCTATAGTTTCTTGTAAACTTCGTGTCTCAGCGAGGAATAAGAATTCAAAAATATTTCCCGGGTTTTCCGTGACGGTACAAAAATCGATAATGCGCTTAATAGAAAGTAACAATATAGGAGATATAATTTAAACATTACTTATATACAAACCTCACACACTTGATATTACTTGGTCTATAGTTTCATGTAAACTTCGTGTCTCAGCGAAGAATAAGAATCCAAAAATATTTCCCGGGTTTTCCGTGACGGTACAAAAATCGATAACGGGCTTAATAGAAAGTAACAATATGGGAGATATAATTTAAGCATTACTTATATACATACCTCACACACTTGAAATTACTTGGTCTATAGTTTCTGGTAAACTTCGTGTATCAGCGAAGAAGTAAGAATTCAAAAATATTTCCCGGGTTTTCCGTGATGGTACAAAAATCGATAAGGGGCTTAACAGAAAGTAACAATATAGGAGATATAATTTAAACATTACTTATATACAAACCTCACACACTTGAAATTACTTGGTCTATAGTTTCTTTTAAACTTCCTGTCTCAGCGAGGAAGTAAGAATTCAAAAATATTTCCCGGGTTTTCCGTGACGGTACAAAAATCGATAACGGGCTTAATAGAAAGTAACAATATAGAAGATATAACTTAAACATTACTTATATACAAACCTCACACACTTGATATTACTTGGTCTATAGTTTCATGTAAACTTCGTGTCTCAGCGAAGAATAAGAATCCAAAAATATTTCCCGGGTTTTCCGTGACTGTACAAAAATCGATAACGGGCTTAATAGAAAGTAACAATATGGGAGATATAATTTAAGCATTACTTATATACATACCTCACACACTTGAAATTTCTTGGTCTATAGTTTCTTGTAAACTTCGTGTCTCAACGAAGAAGTAGGAATTCAAAAATATTTCCCGGGTTTTCCGTGACGGTACAAAAATCGATAACGGGCTTAATAGAAAGTAACAATATAGGAGATATAATTTAAACATTACTTATATACAAACCTCACACACTTGAAATTACTAGGTCTATAGTTTCTTTTATACTTCCTGTCTCAGCGAAGAAGTAAGAATTCAAAAATATTTCCCGGGTTTTCCGTGACGGTACAAAAATCGATAACGAGCTTAATAGAAAGTAACAATATAGGAGATATATTTTAAACATTACTTATATACAAACCTCAAACACTTGAAATTACTTGGTCTATAGTTTCTTTTAAACTTCCTGTCTCAGCGAAGAAGTAAGAATTCAAAAATATTTCCCGGGTTTTCCGTGACGGTACAAAAATCGATAACGGGCTTAATAGAAAGTAACAATATAGGACATATAATTTAAACATTACTTATAAACAAACCTCACACACTTGAAATTACTAGGTCTATAGTTTCTTTTATACTTCCTCTCTCAGCGAAGAAGTAAGAATTCAAAAATATTTCCCGGGTTTTCCGTGACGGTACAAAAATCGATAACGGGCTTAATATAAAGTAACAATATAGGATATATAATTTAAACATTACTTATATACAAACCTCACACACTTGATATTACTTGGTCTATAGTTTCATGTAAACTTCGTGTCTTAGCGAAGAATAAGAATCCAAAATATTTCCCGGGTTTTCCGTGACGGTACAAAAATCGATAACGGGCTTAATAGAAAGTAACAATATAGGAGATATAATTTAAACATTACTTATATACAAACCTCACACACTTAATGTTACTTGGTCTAGAGTATCTTGTAAACTTCGTGTCTCAGCGAAGAAGTAAGAATTCAAAAATATTTCCCGGGTTTTCCGTGACGGTACAAAAACCGATAACGGGCTTAATAGAAAGTAACATTATAGGAGATATAATTTAAACATTACTTATATACAAACCTCACACACTTGAAATTACTTGGTCTATAGTTTCTTTTAAACTTCCTGTCTCAGCGAAGAAGTAAGAATTCAAAAATATTTCCCGGGTTTTCCGTGACGGTACAAAAATCGATAACGCGCTTAATAGAAAGTAACAATATAGGAGATATAACTTAAACATTACTTATATACAAACCTCACACACTTGATATTACTTGGCTAATAGTTTCATGTAAACTTCGTGTCTCAGCGAAGAATAAGAATCCAAAAATATTTCCCGGGTTTTCCGTGACTGTACAAAAATCAATAACGGGCTTAATAGAAAGTAACAATATGGGAGATATAATTTAAGCATTACTTATATACATACCTCACACACTTGAAATTTCTTGGTCTATAGTTTCTTGTAAACTTCGTGTCTCAGCGAAGAAGTAAGAATTCAAAAATATTTCCCGGGTTTTCCGTGACGGTACAAAAATCGATAACGGGCTTAATAGAAAGTAACAATATAGGAGATATAATTTAAACATTACTTATATACATACCTCACACACTTGAAATTACTAGGTCTATAGTTTCTTTTATACTTCCTGTCTCAGCGAAGAAGTAAGAATATAGAAATATTTCCCGGGTTTTCCGTGACGGTACAAAAATCGATAACGGGCTTAATAGAAAGTAACAATATAGGAGATATAATTTAAACATTACTTATATACAAACCTCACACACTTCAAATTACTTGGTCTATAGTTTCTTTTAAACTTCCTGTCTCAGCGAAGAAGTAAGAATTCAAAAATATTTCCCGGGTTTTCCGTAACTGTACAAAAATCGATAACGGGCTTAATAGAAAGTAACAATATAGGAGATATAATTTAAACATTACTTATATACAAACCTCACACACTTGAAATTACTAAGTCTATAGTTTCTTTTATACTTCCTCTCTCAGCGAAGAAGTAAGAATTCAAAAATATTTCCCGGGTTTTCCGTGACGGTACAAAAATCGATAACGGGCTTAATAGAAAGTAACAATATAGGAGATATAATTTAAACATTACTTATATACAAACCTCACACACTTGAAATTACTAGGTCTATAGTTTCTTTTATACTTCCTGTCTCAGCGAAGAAGTAAGAATTCAAAAATATTTCCCGGGTTTTCCGTGACGGTACAAAAATCGATAACGGGCTTAATAGAAAGTAACAATATAGGAGATATATTTTAAACATTACTTATATACAAACCTCACACACTTGAAATTACTTGGTCTATAGTTTCTTTTAAACTTCCTGTCTCAGCGAAGAAGTAAGAATTCAAAAATATTTCCCGGGTTTTCCGTGACGGTACAAAAATCGATAACGGGCTTAATAGAAAGTAACAATATAGGACATATAATTTAAACATTACTTATATACAAACCTCACACACTTGAAATTACTTGGTCTATAGTTTCTTTTAAACTTCCTGTCTCAGCGAAGAAGTAAGAATTCAAAAATATTTCCCGGGTTTTCCGTGACGGTACAAAAATCGATAACGGGCTTAATATAAAGAAACAATATAGGAGATATAATTTAAACATTACTTATATACAAACCTCACACACTTGATATTACTTGGTCTATAGTTTCATGTAAACTTCGTGTCTTAGCGAAGAATAAGAATCCAAAATATTTCCCGGGTTTTCCGTGACGGTACAAAAATCGATAACGGGCTTAATAGAAAGTAACAATATAGGAGATATAATTTAAACATTACTTATATACAAACCTCACACACTTAATGTTACTTGGTCTAGAGTTTCTTGTAAACTTCGTGTCTCAGCGTAGAAGTAAGAATTCAAAAATATTTCCCGGATTTTCAGTGACGGTACAAAAATCAAAAAGGTGCCTAATAGAAATTAGGTCATTTTTTAAAACGTTAAACAGATATAAACATCTGATATTCGTTAATATTTGGTCCATATTTTGTTGTAAAGTGCGTGTCTTTGAGAGGATTGTGAAATTTATAAAATGTTTCCCGGGTTTTTCGTGACTTTGCGAAGACTTGAAAAGGGACTTGATATAAAGTACATGTCTATAGAATTGTATTGATGAATTGGGGAGCTCTAAACTCACCATTGTAATAATATTTTTGTCCATTTATTCATATGAATTAGTACATTGATATGAAAAATCCAAAAATTGAAAATTATTTTCGGGTTTTCCGTAACGGTACAAAAATAATGGAGGTGCTTATTGGAAAGTAGTCATTCTTGACATTTTATTCAAACATTACGCAGACAAAAACCTCATGTATTCGATAAAATTTTGTCCAATATTTTTCCGTGAATTGCTGCCTCTAAGAAATAAATACAAATTTCAAAATTTTGAGGGTTTTCTAAGAACGGTATAAAAATCGGATATCCACTTATTGCAAAGTAGTGTTAATAAAGTTTAATTTAAAAGAAATTAGTACAAAAATAGCATAATATTCTTCGAAGCAACTCGAGACGATACAAAAATATATGGTTGCAATGTAAAAGTTTTCCCGTCTTTTTTCTGGCTGTTTCTGATGGGTACAAAATTTTTAAATAGTGGTACAAAATGGTACATAAATAGTACAAAATTTTGATGTGGAAAACATTGCCGAAACCGATGATGAGGTTGAGACGTTACTCTGTAACCCCAAATTTGATTATTTTTTTCGACGGTAAATTGAGTGGTACAAAATTTTTTTTTTTTTCATTTTTGAGTAGTACAAAAATAGTACAAAATTTGGCAAATGAGGTTTTGATGGTACAAAAATATGGGGTTACAAAGTAACGGAGCCTACCTCCCTCCACTCTTCACTTCCCGTGAACGCAATGTACTTCTGCATAAGATGGAAAACATTTCAGTTTAAAAAGCCCAGGATTACAGAACGCTCTCCTAATCACCGGACCAATATAGTAAATCTCTTCCCTAATAATTAATTCCCCCTGGTATTTTAATGTTATTTTTATATAATTTGCGATTATACGCATAGTAATAGTCTGAACGTATCACTTAGCTGATTTGACTCATAAGTACTTAGTGCGTTTATGTTCCTGACTAGAAAACATTTTTTCTCCATTTGCTGGTACATATACGCTCAAATGAAAAAAAAAAACGGAAAGAAGAAAGAACAAGATGAACGACTTAAAGAACAAATGAACTGCGTAGACCTTGCTTGGCTTTTGGCCATAGCATTTTTTTTTTTACTTACGCTCATGTGTAACGCGAACTGCTTCTTTTGTAAGCTGCAATGCAGTAAATATGTTAAGAGACATAAAATAAATATAGGCAAATGTTCCCACTCTCTCCTTTGATTTTATAGTTCAACTAATCACGGCACATATCCCATGAAATGAAATACCTCCCCTCTATATTTCCATCAAGTGTTCATAAATCTATTAGTTATTATTTTTCAATTATTTTTTTTGGTTAGCAGCGAATCAAAGGCGCCTAATCCTTTGCACACATTACATGTACAAATCGTCAAGAGATTACATCTCTACAATATATATATATATATATATATATTATTGAGCAATAAGCAGAACATGAAGCTTAAAACTGAGTATTATCGATGGCTAATAAAATTTTGTAAATTATTGTTTATTTTCATTTCCTATGGGACACTGGTGGTGGTCACGCTTCGTAATAGAATACGACCCAGTTAATTTAATATCATCCATAAGCTGATATATCTTTCTCCCACGGACTTTTCCTCCTTCAATCATTCCCTCCAATGCATCCCTTAGCAGGCAGTTCTTCATAGACAGTGTCATAAGCAGTTTCTTTTCCTCTTCTTGATGGTCTTCACTATAGATCTTTTTTCACCAACTCTTTTCATTACGGCTTCGTATCATACCTTGTCCGTCCATTTTACACGCTCCATTTTTCGCCATGTCCACATTTCAAAAGCTTCGAGTCGTTTCTCTTCATTTCTTCTCAACGTCCAGGTTTCTGCACCATATAGTGCTACACTCCACACAAAACATTTCACTAATCTCTTCCTTAGACCTATGTCCATGGGTCCACAAGAATTTTTTTTCTTCAAAAGAAAACTTCTTTTGCTATTGAGATTCTCATTTTCACTTCTTGTTTGCAGCTCATGTCAATGCTTATAGTGCATCCGAGGTACTTGAAGCTATCCACTTTCAGGGTTTCTTTAACTGTTTGCTCTTACATTAATATTCCTTGGTTTCCGTCCTATGACCATTGCCTTTGCCTTGTTTACATTAATCTTCATCCCATACTGCTCACAGCTGCTGTTTAACTCTTCTAACATACTATTTATGATTCTTTCATCCTCAGCGAATAATGCCATGTCATCAGCAAATCTTATGTAGTTTATTCTTCTTCCTCCCAATTTGACACCTAATGTGCCCCGAAAACAATTTTTCACTATATCTTCTAAATAGATATTAAACAAAGTAGGCGATAGGCAGCATCCTTGTCGTACTCCTATTCCAATTTCAGATCCTTCTGTCATTTCGTCTCCTGTTCTCACTTTAACTCGTTGATTCATTGTAAGTTGCTTAGAAGTCTTCTCTCTTTCCAATCTACACCAATTTTCTTCAAAATTTCTTAAAGTTTAACCCAATACAATCTATCAAAGGCTTTCTCCAGGTCTGCAAATACTACAAATAATATTTTCCTTTCTCTAAATATCTTTCCCCAATTGTCCTCAGTAAACCAATTGCATCCCTTACTAAGTGTGTGCAATAACAAACTATTATTATATCTACCAAAGTGGTAATTTTTAATCTTTAGATCTCATTGAATTTTGAAGCAGTACTAAATTTACATAGTTTCATTTCTCATCATAATTTCATTCTATAGTTTAACAAACAGTGCATATTAAGTATTTTTGACTGAAATGTTTGAACACGAATTTATGTAGGTAATACTTTTCAGAATATTATTTGAGTAGTTTGGATATTGTTAAGTATGCCACAAACATTCCAAAAGTCAGGAAGAATACGATTAGTTTTTCAATTAGAAGTACAAGCGTCCTATAAACTCGTAATAAACTGTACACAATCAATTATTCTTATAAGACACGGTACCCCCAAGAGCGTGGAGCCAAGGGCGGGTGCCTAAGGTCCCTATCATAGGCCTCTATAGTAGATTGATACAAGTATACATTTTGAACTTGTTATGCTATGTGCATTATACTAGTCATGGAAAAAATACCTTCACGATAAAGCCACGATTGTACATTAAATATCTTCCAGATTTTTTTGCATACACCATTTGATTATCCAAAGACGACAGACCTGCTGGACCATATACAAGGTTACATGCATAAAACTTGGTACTACACAGTGGATGCAATTGTGAGCACGCCAGCAGTAAGAAATGTTCGTCCAAAACAAAGGAAATGCTACTTCAAAGATGAAAGAAAGCTCCTAGCCAGTAAATACTATTCTTACAAAGCTTGCCAGATGGACCAGAAGTTAAATCTGAACTTAAAATACTGTGGCTGTGCACCACATTTTTACAAACTTGAAGGTAAGTACTTATTTTGCACATTAACACCGCTATGGATGGTGAATTTACCAACTAAAGGTATTGTGTTTCATGTAGATGTAAACGGATTTATTGAAGAAGAATACAGTAATTTGACTGCAGCAAAACACAGGCTAAATTCAAATCACACAACATTCTTAGTTAAATATAGTCTTTTCGTTCAAACCTAGAAAATATATCAGTGATAAGACTGCAGGAAGAAAACAAACTACTGTTGTGTCGCCATCTTAAAACGACATCTTATTTTTACTGGTACGTAGCAGAAACATCAAAATTTGATATTCAATCAGTTCCTAAAGAATAGTCACTTTCTATAAATAAATTATTGGTTACCTCTCCTGCAAAAAAATAAATAAATAAATAAATAAAAAAATATTGTAGGTAGTCTTGAGTTATATAAAGAGAATACCTTTTTCACATTCCTGTCTTTCTCCTATGTGCTTTTGGAAGGAGTTGCGGCATTTCAGAACCATTGCAGTTATTTCCTACTTACGTGCTTACTCTTATGCTGAATTTTATCCGGGAAAAATCTTACAGTTTGTGATGTTCTAAATTTTTAGCACACAGTTGTTATCAATACATAGATGCTGCACATATTAAATAATTTATCCTTACATAACAGTAATGACGGAGGAAAATGCTATTCTTTCTAACATTTCTAAGAATTTTAATAGCATTCTGTAATAATCAATTTTGTAAAAGTCAAAATTTACCAAAATCCATCCATGTGTTAAATTCGGATACATTTATGCACTGAACTACTAAACAATTTAAAAGAGTACAAGTAACATGAACAGAATAGAGTAATAATAATATTATACCTATGTACGTATGTTATTGCTTATTTGTATAATTAGTCCCCCACGCTTCCTTATTTGTTCTGACTGTTCTCATTTCAATTTGTCTTCCTTAGTTTTGTATATTTTTCTTGCTTTCAAAGACCATTAACATAGCTTCATTTGTTAATCTTAAAGTTCATATTTCATATACATATTGCATATTATTTCACATACAAAATCCATATCGTATCAATCCCTAAGATTGTATGTTTATTTTATTAAGTCTCTCTGAACGCTTCATGTTGACCAGGGCATTCACTTGTTTTTCTCAGCTGTCTCAAGCCTCTTAGGCATGTTTACAATGCATTGTGTTGTGCCATGCAAACCTCCTGAGCATTCAGGAAACAGGTAACACTTCTGGGTTTGGTGTCAGCGGTTTGCATGGTAGCAATTATAATAAACACGATTCGGCGATTCGGCATCGAGGAAGAGCTCGATGGCCAGGGAATATAGAGGTGAGACAAGCTGGGAAGTGACTGGACTTTGGGAATTGAGTTGGTAGAGAGAGGAGGTCAGCAAGGCAGGAGGTCGATAGTGGAAGCACGCTTTGGTCAACAAGTTAGAAGCTTACAGAGGACTTCGCTATTTTCATTCAGCTCAGAGACTTCAGTTAGACAGGTAATTATCCTACACCCAGCCATGATACAGGTTCAACGGTTCACAAAACACAACGAGTGTCCATTGTCTTTTCAGTAGTTTAATTCCTTTGTGTAATTTGTACCTTTCGCATGACAAGCAATAACTCGTCATGTCAATGACGAGTGGTCTCATCAAGAGGATGAATGATGAGTAGTTTACATCACCCCATCAATTAACTGGTTAACATTCTAGGTGTTCTTAAGATCCCACGAACTTTAAGCTCGTTACGTGGTCGAGGTGCTGGGATTTTCATTTATTTCACCATGAACTAAATGAAAATTGAAATATTAGTGTTTATAACCAGTTTTATTCAAACCCACCCTAACGATAGCTCGTTACGTGGTGGAGATTAGCGGGTCTTTTCATTTTTTCAGAAATGAAAAGAAATTGTTAGCCAGTTTAAATTAACCCCACCCCAAAGCTCGTTACGTGATGAAGATACGTGGGCCTTTTCATTTCTTACAGGAATGAAAAGAGTTTGTTAATCAGTTTTAAATTCAACCCCACCCCAAAATTTTGTTCATTTGTGTAGTTTTGGTATGTCCTTGCCAAAATTAATTTTGAAAATACATAGGGCTTAAAGCTTTTGCATTAATGGGGGGAGAAGAATTTATATATGCCATGATAGATGTTTAGTCTAACATGAGGATGAATTTGATTAAATTTATCGACTTCAAGTTTGGGTCGATAATCAGCGAAATGTAAAATGCGGAGGAACCTGCGCCCTAGCTCCGTCGGGCTGGCGCTATGGTATCAGGAGCGTCCGGCATTCCGCATGGCGGAAGGTTCGATGTCGGATTTGAGGGAGGCCCATTTCATCAAAAATGTGGCCGGCCCAGGGACGTCCGTGGACGATTCCCTATCAATCTGCTCCTGGTAGCTCTGTGGTTCACTCACGAACCCGGTACCATGGCTACGACAAATTCCCACCTGGGAAAATTTTACCATCCAGAATTTTAAATATGGAATAAGGGAAAGGCATTTAGATTTGAAGATTTCTTGCATTGACAGTGATTTTAAATTTTTTTTTTACATAATCTTGAATACGAAAATTATTACAACGTTGGTTATGAGGATGCAGTAAGCTACAGTGAACAGTAAACGATTTTACCCTTAATATTTTAATTAATTAATAACGTGGATTAAAAGTGGATTATAAAGTTATTTATGAATGAGGAAAATAAATTAGTGCCACAGAGTCAGAGTCAATCAGCACTATGGTGCATTTTAACGAGTCATAGCACAGAGTATGCTTGTTTGAGTCAATATTTTGTTTTTGTTATTATTATTAATTGAAATTCCTTAAAAGTTTAATTTAAATTTGGTTTAAAACTGAACGTAACTTGTAAAGGATTTAGAATGCTTGAACTATGACTGCTAAGACTTTTGCAACGAGGATATTACATTTTTATACATATATAGTTTTGGGAACGAATAAGGCCCCGAGGACCACTCATTTATATTCTTAATGACTGAAGTCTCCTAGCACCTCATGAAGGGAGCTTAGATTAAGGAGATAGTCAAGTTTATACGAGATAGTCACTTGCCTTACGTTACCTTAACTTACGCATACATTGCCTAAAAATTTTCAATTCATGTTAATATGTAAAGAAACGAAACGCTAATTATATTCCTCGACACGCTGTACAATGTTCGTACCGTGATTTAGGGTATAAACCGCCCGATTAATTAAAAGTTCTAGTTGAGAAGTAATAGATGTATAAATAGGCTGCAGTGACGAGAGATATCCGCACAGGTAAGCAGTTGTGACGAGAATGAATCCGTACACAGATATACATATACTTATATGCTTTAAGCAAAGTTAGGCACAGCCAACTTATTTTGAATAACTAGAAGAGAATTAGGAGAGCATCACACGGCGTGGACGTTTCTCACATATTAACGAGATATTTTTTTTGTTAGTATATATTTATATATTTCTTTTTCTCCTGTCCGAAACAATGTTTCGTTTGACAGTTGAATATTTATCCTTAGCACGTTGTAGCTTCGAATGTTAAAAACTTTAAAATGCAGATTGTTTTAAAATTTTAAATATAAATATTGCAAGTTTGCTCCAAGTTACGGCATTTATTAAAGTGAAACAGGTCTAATATTTTAAATCCACTCGCGTAACATAATAATAATTTATAATAAAATAGCACTAATAATATTAACAATTAAAAGCAGACTTATTATTTAATAATGTGCTTTAGGCACAAAAGTTTTGCAGTATGTAACAATACTAGCTCAGCGAATACATCACTGGAATTTTATAGTTACTCTTCAGAAGAAGGTATATGATTATATTAGCAAAGTTTATTTTTAAGCGCCAGTTATGAGAATATTTATATTATATGAATATGTAGACGTCGACGTCAAGATTTTATTGCGCTCCACTAACAAGTATTTTCCTTCGGATATTGGATAGCTACCGATAATCCTGGAAATCCATTCTGCCATCGCAGAATGATTATGAGTAAACCACAACGGTTTTAGTTTCTAACTTTGCCACAATAATATGCTAAGCATATTTTAGAATGAGTAGAGAGAATTAAAGATTCTTCAAGTTTTAGTGATGTTAGTATTTTAATGCATTTAAAGATCGCATAAATGATAGTTATTATTTTATTTCAGGTAGTCAGGAGTAAATCAGACTCAATTTTTCCTTACCTTGTACCTTAGTACGGTTCAATTAATTTTAAGTATTTAAACATAACGTTAACACCTGAAATTAAAATAAGATAAGTTTGCAGTAAAATTTAAAATAACATAAGTTAAACAGTGCTAATAAATTTAGAGAATAAAGAAATTATATTAAATAAATAAAGTACGCAGATAAATTGAGCCTAGAGTCAGAAAATAATTAAAAGTTGAGTTAAAATATTTAGTAATTAGACTAGGCAGGCTTAAAGTACGTATTAGTTTTGAAGAACTGTTTGTTTTGATTGCCTAAGCAACATGAAAATCATTGCGATTTTAGTTATTTTAAACGGATTTCTTCCATACGTAAAAGCTTCTAATTTTATTTATCTGTTGAACAAGTCCTTTGACTATCCTTATAATATAATTACAATTTTATTATTAACAACATTTATTATTAGTATCTTTATAATTTTCATAATCTGTTATTTTCAATGTCACCGCAAGAAATTTATTACTTATGACCATGAGTGTACCAACGAATTACCGTTAAGCAAACTTAATGATTCACCGCCCATTGAGCAGATTTACGACGATATTGCACCGATTGTTGAAGTGGTACCATTAAAAACGAGTCACCCGCCAATTCCCCCTCCACTGCCTCAGTCCATTATTATTCAACCTAGGGTACAAGAAGAAGTTCAGGATGCATCCAGAAATAGTTTAGTCACTAAAGACGACAGTATAGATTTGCCGAAGAATATTTTATCCGTTAAAGATAGAGTTCAGAAATTTGCCGTAAGCAAGGGTCCTAATTTTGTTCAAAACAGTTGTAAATTGGAAAGTGAATTGCCTATTTCATCCTGTGTTCAGCCAGTTGTAAATATTAAAGAGTCATTTGCGAATCAGTCACCAGTAAAAGTCGAGAAAGTTTCAAGTGTTACTTTAAAAGCAGAAAGTAAGCCAAATTTTCAGGTTCCCGAACCTGTTGTTTCGTTTACAGACCATATTTTTTTACGACTTCACGTTCGCCTAGAATTTTATATTAATTACGATTTAAATTTTAAGTATAATTCATTTTTTACGTTTAATTGTACCTTATGCAAGATTTATTAGTCATTTAGTTTGCTAGCAGCTTTCCAAGTTTTGTTATTGTACGAGCACGGAAGTGTTCAAGTAATACGCTGTCGCAAGCGCAACGAAGTTTTTTTCTTTTCATCCAATTTATTACGTCATTTCAAAGTCCTTGACTTTATTTCGAACTCCCGCAGCGCTTACTAGACTTTGTTCGTAGTAAGTTAGTTTTGTAAACAGTTACGCGTCATTCAATGTATCAGCGAACCATCGCCTTGCATTTTCTCTCTCCGTTCCTTTGCCCGCTGCTCGAAGCAGCGACCTTTTCCCCTCCACCTCCCGAACGGAACCCGAACTTCCCCGAAGTCGCCGATCACGGCAGCGAACTTGCCAGAGCTCTCGTTGTCGCCATAGAGAAATTTTCAGTTACGTCCAGCGACCACAAATGCAACCTTGCACAATTTAGAATGTCTGGTATCAGCGAATTCCTTTTCTGCACTCAAGCGCTCTCCCGAGTACTTTGAACACGCTGGAAGCTCAGAAAACACTTACCATAGGCTTTGCATATTTTCTCCAACCAGTGGCGGTCGTCCATTAAAATTTTATGGGATCAGTTTAGTTCCGCATATAGCCATCAGAATTTGATTTTCACGATAGAAGTTCATGTCAACAAGGTTAGGGGTATTTTGTTCTATATAGATAACTTTTGCCATAAAACGTCGCATTTATGCACTTCAGACTAATCACGACCAATAAGTTTTTTTTTAAGGAACAACAAGACGAATTTTTGCGTTTTTCTCGCAAAATTTTCCCGTTTTTTATAGAGATATTTATAGTAAGTAAGTTTTTTGGGAAATCGACGTACATTTGGTTTAAATCAGGATAAAGTCAAACGAAATTTCGATAAATCAGGGAAATTTTACAAAAGGGCAATTTTTAGCACTTTATGCACATAGAGTAATCAAGATTATTAGCAACATGCCAGGCTAAGCCTCGGTGAGTGGCACAGGCATGAGCAGCAAAAGTCGCCACGGCATCGTTAGCCTTTCCAAATTTAAACAGAGTGGTTTACCACAAATGTTGAATTTGAGAAATTATTATTATTATTATTAATATTTATTATTAGGAAATTTAGCTTACTTACCCAATTTGCACCTTATTCGACAATGCAGCAATAAATTAATTACTTCTTACTGATTAATTTCGTGTTAATGTTAGTACAGTAGGTAATAACTATTAATTTGTATTTATATTTTAATATATAGCATAACTATTCTCTATCTATTTTGTTTAAACATACCTAAGGGATTGACACACCATTCTTATATGGGTCAAGTATACCTTTCCGCGGCGGGTCTGCTTACACGACCAAGTGATTTGAGGTATACGGCGGACTCAAGAAGTTTTGAGTGGATACATTTCTTTTCTTTAAAGGAAATTTGAAATTGAGAAAGTTTTTTATTATTTTTATTGTGTTTCAAATTTGAATTTCACTTTTTTAATTCCCTGATGCTATATTTTGTTACCACCTGGAGTTTCAACGAAACTCAGAAGTAGCATTTACTGAAATTTTGTCTTACATTGCATATTTATGAACCACGGCAAATTGCACCGGCCTAACGTTTATTAGGAGGCCATTAGAGGCTTGTCAAAGCAACCTCTTAATGACACTAATAGCTTGCTTTGCGCAACACAAATTTTATTTATTTATTTTAAGGGTTCACACCATAATAATTTTTTTTAGAATTTCAACAGAATCTAGAACACGCTTGCAACACTTATCTTTGTTTATTAATTCTACATTTTGTAATTTTGAAGTGAAATCTATTACTGACAATAAATTATTCCAGTTTATCAGAACACGCAATGGTATTTTAATATCAGGTTCAGGTCAATTTATTGTTATTCAGAATTTGAATAATAATTTGAACACGCACAGATCAGTTCAGCTCACCGAAGGCCAATCTTTATTTTTTAATTATCAGGATTTTTCGCAAATTATTGTGGATCAACAAATTTTACACACAAGAATGTTAGCTTTCGAACAAGTCAAAATGAAGGAAATTGAGTTACTACCTAATATTCCCAAGAATTTATCTGATTTCACTATTCCCCAATGGACTCCACTTGAACTTGCTTTAAAACAACTTAATCAATCAATTAGTAAGAACATTTCATTTCAGGAATTAGTCCTAAACCCGTTGCCCATGTCTATATTAGTTTTTGTTATTTGGAATGTTTTATTAACCGCAACCCTAGGATATTATTTGTATAAACATTATCAGCTTTCTAAACAGATTCATTTAGAGCAGCACAGTAATAATTAATAGGTTAAGGCAACACATTAATCATGGACATTAATATTTTAATTACGGTTGGATATTTTATTTAAATTTTTCCTTATTTATTTTCAAAGAGTTATGGCAATTATTTTATTTATTTATTTAATTTATTTTATTTTGATGAGACAATTTAAATTGATTTTAAAGAAAAGACAGTGGAAATTAGTTGGTTTTGTGTACATGCATACTTGAATTATATATACCCATCCTATTGCAATTTCCTTTCTTTGTCATAATTTTCCCTTTATTCAACCTAACCTGTCTATACGGAACGCCATGGACAAGCAATGCCTACACCATCCATGGGCATTTTTCATGACGGACATCCGCAGGCAGTCTACTATTACCAGGCAGAAAGACTGAGTATCATTCTACGAGGGAGACATGCAGACATTTTAAGTACTATTTCAAGAAGAGACTCGTCACCACCAATTTGAGGGAGACATGCAGACATTTCTAATTATTACCACACGGAGACTACCTTTTACTGGAAGGATGTAGTCAACCATACATTTCCCAAGTATAGCGGACTATACATTATCAACAATACCTAGTGATGGAGCTAGATAAAATTTCCCTCCACACTGTTTGCAGTTAAAACAACAACTTTTCCCCATCTCCCAAGTTCTACGGGTAATTTACCACATTTTTTACATTGCCCCATGCAGTCAAGACGACAAGCAATCCAGAAAGAAGAGGAAGCAGAGAAAACATACATTCTACAACCAGCAGTTCTGTTCACAAACAATAATTACAGAATTGTGCTACAGTGTTTCTACACATACACATGTGAGCTCCTATCATGTGTATCTATTTGGTCATTTAACATGCATTATGGGAAACAGTACTTTTCCATAGTCCTTATATACATTTTCAGTTTTGTGTCATGCATAAGAACTAGTTTTATATGCATTTAAGTTTACATTATACTGCAAGGAAGCGACAAGCATCAGTGGTGTCAATTGACCAGTGCATCAATTAGTGCCTAATTTTTTTTTTACGATGAAATTTTGCACTTTGAATAATAAACGGACATGCAAGCAATAAAAACATAATTACAGCACTTTCGAACATTTTAGAAAGCATGTTTTAGTGACAATATTTTATGCATATGTTTATTGCATGCAGATATTAGTGTGATATATTTTTTTTTCTTCTCACCAACATGGAATATTGAAAGCGACACATTTGTTCGCAGAACATTTATTTGATATTTAAACTCAAGCACATAGTTTTGTCACTTGGAAGATTATTAATTTTGTGTGCAGTCATACAAAGGTATTCACCAAGCCATATATATGTATACAGTGTACAGTTTAATGTAGAAGAGAAAATGGAACGCTATAATTAAGTTTTTACCAGCGACAGTTTTCAGTGTAACTCACTATATGCATTGAATATTGTATAATACTACCTTGGAATGTGCAACATAGCCGTGCAAGTTCATATATTCAACGATTTTAGGAGTGCAGTGGCTACGTAGTTCGTAAAACATACGCACTTTGATATGATCAGGTTTTCACACGGACACAACAGTGAGATGTGACAATGTTTTACATGCTTACTTACGTGTACTTACTTGTGCACCTTTTTAAGGTTTTTCTATTTATTTGAAGAGTCTATATCAAGTGGCAATATAAATAAACATTGTGAATTCCGTTCCATTTTGCAAGACGCTCCAACCGTTGGCCTTGCGGGAGACACAGAGTCGTTACCGCGTGGCGAGGCATCACAGACTCTTGACTAGGAGCAGGTTGATGAGCAATTATACATAATACACATTACGTACACGCACATGTGATACATTAAGAGTTTTATCGCTTAACGACACGAACGTTTGTGATTTCTAGTCCTATAATAGTATATATTATTGTTTTTTACATCGTATAAACATACGAATTTGTTAGTATTAAGGGTATTATTCATTTTAGAGTTTAGGGAATAAAATATTTTTTTCATTCAGGCTACGGCAAACAAGGGAAAGTTATGTTTTGGTGGATTTTTTTGTATATTTGGTTTTTTATGAAAATATATGGAATTGGCGAACCTGAGTCATGTCAAGCTTTACGATTTGATTTTTAAATTTTCAAAGGAGAAAATTTTTCCTAGGAGGCGCGAACGTATCAATCCCTAAGATTGTATGTTTATTTTATTAAGTCTCTCTGAACGCTTCATGTTGACCAGGGCATTCACTTGTTTTTCTCAGCTGTCTCAAGCCTCTTAGGCATGTTTACAATGCATTGTGTTGTGCCATGCAAACCTCCTGAGCATTCAGGAAACAGGTAACACTTCTGGGTTTGGTGTCAGCGGTTTGCATGGTAGCAATTATAATAAACACGATTCGGCGATTCGGCATCGAGGAAGAGCTCGATGGCCAGGGAATATAGAGGTGAGACAAGCTGGGAAGTGACTGGACTTTGGGAATTGAGTTGGTAGAGAGAGGAGGTCAGGAAGGCAGGAGGTCGATAGTGGAAGCACGCTTTGGTCAACAAGTTAGAAGCTTGCAGAGGACTTCGCTATTTTCATTCAGCTCAGAGACTTCAGTTAGACAGGTAATTATCCTACACCCAGCCATGATACAGGTTCAACGGTTCACAAAACACAACGAGTGTCCATTGTCTTTTCAGTAGTTTAATTCCTTTGTGTAATTTGTACCTTTCGCATGACAAGCAATAACTCGTCATGTCAATGACGAGTGGTCTCATCAAGAGGATGAATGATGAGTAGTTTACATCACCCCATCAATTAACTGGTTAACATTCTAGGTGTTCTTAAGATCCCACGAACTTTAAGGTTCGTTACGATATTAACTTGTGTTACACTTTACACTTGTTCATTTGTCTACCAATGAAGCCTATCAATAAGTATAATATTATACCACCCCCCAATGAACAGCTTGAGTAGACTCATCATTCTTTAAAATTTATTTATGCTTTCAAAATAATTGGTATTCGTTAATTGTTTTACTTGTTGGTTTTTAGTTGGTCTACATTAATTTGCTTTCATGTCACTATTGACTAATTACGAAGAGTGATGATACGATGAATTTAGGACTGTGTGTGTTATCCTGTGTTTTGTCCATGTTTGTGCTGAGTGACCCTTTACAGCCTCAGCTTTTAATTGAAGTCAGTTGTGTTTTATTTTAAGGTAAGGGGCTTGACTCCATATCATGTAACGGGTGTAAATACAGCGTAAGTGCTGACGCAACCAAAATTTTAAATGCAATCAATCAATCCAAACAAAGAACATCCATACCCATTCCGGGAATTGAACGTGGAGACTTTGGTTGACGACTTAACACTCTTGGAGCACCAAATGTCAAGTGCTGGCTGCCAATAGGAACCCTGTATTGAGGAAAAATATTTTAATTCACATTTTAATGCATATTGTAAGTGACAAATGTGTAGAATATATTATGATTCTTTACATTTATCCACAAACATAATATTTTTAGGGAACGTCAAGGAATGTGATGTCAATGGATTATTATGTACTGCAGAAAATCAAGGTGAGTACTAAACTCATACTTTTAGAAAATGCTTGGAACAGAACTGAAGCGTTTCTATTTCTAAAGCAGTCATTGCAATCTGGCGACAAGAAATTTAAATGATCACATTTTAAAGTATTGGTAATGAAGGAAATCCACATTCCCTTAATTTTTCTCTGCCTTCATTTACTTTAATTATGTTTAATTTGAAAGTACAAATTTTAAATGTTGTTCATGATATTTAGTGCCTGGATGTTTATGTAATTACATAGTTTATTCCTTTCTAGATACATACCTTCAACACGAAAATGTCAACCAATTATATAACTGACATGATTTTGCATAAGTTTTATGTTACATATTTTTGTATATTTGCCAGGAGGATATTATATATTTTACATATTTGCTAAATTACTTTACGTAAAATAACATATTGCGGTAATTGTTTCCCATCTTGATCCTTTTTCCATTATTTTCGATATTTGAAAAATGAAGAAAATTTGTAGCTCATGTGATTTCATATTTTCTAATCAATGGGATGGATAGTGCTTACGGTCAGGGGTGCCCATCCCCCAAGGTCCATGACACAGTCCACCCCCCCCCCCGTGTATGCCTAATTAATTACTAAAATTATTTTTTTCAGAAAACAATTTGCGGAAAAATATATTATCAGAATTTTTGTCTAGGAGGGGCAAGTACAAGGATATACCAATAATAATAATAATAATAATGGCTTTATTATTATTATTAATAATAATAATATTACTACTACTAATACTACCAGTAGTGGTAGTAGTAGTATCAAAGACGTTATTATCCTCATAAATTACGCAAAAAGGGGGTAGAAGTCTGTGCTAACGAATTTGTTTGGAACAAAGGACTGTGTTGGAAACACCATCGTACGCATGATTTTTTCGTAGGGGCTGAACTTGTGAAACTAGATGGTGCAATCGGTGATAATTTTTTTTTCCGATTTCATTACTGCTTTCATTTTTATTTAATTTCGCAGGGCTATAGTCCCTTCAGCACCCCCTCTGCGAACGCCAGTGGTTGGAAAATATCTCTAACCTGACTCCTTTGCGCTCGGAGGATGAAACGTAAATCTGAACCACTTCAAAAGTGAATTTTGTGTAAATCAAACATGATGGGGTTGAATGAATGATGATATTAAATAAAATACCTGTTTAAATGCAAGAAGAGGTGATACTTTTGCATTTACTGCTGACATTACGTAACATCGTTCTTATATTATGTATTAATTCTGTTTCAGATTTAATACATAAGGAAGCACGAAATATCGGCAAATGTTACGAAACTTGTGAAGAACAACGGTACTTTACTTACGAGGAGCCATGGGATAGGAGCAAGTAAGTAATATCAAGAATGGCCTTTAACAAAAAAGTTTACAATAGCTCGTATCGTCTGTTTGGAATACAGTATTTAATTGCAATCTGGATTCTAATTGCTCTTCCATATGGGTTACAAAAGTTTTCTTCAAGATTAATCTATTGTCATAAAATACTCCTAATCAGAGCTCTGGAGAGGTGTTATTTATTCGTGGGGAAACTGTTAAATAAGGAATCTGTAATCGTTATTTGTACTGAAAGAGAAACATTCAGTAGAAAATAAAAGTATTTTGTCTTCTATTTGTGGAAACATATATTAAAGTCAGAGTGAACTGGTCATTCTACAAACGTAGAAGCGCTATTCTCCAGAAAAATATATACAGTCTAATCTACTGACTAGTGAAGTATTCGTCTTGAATTGATACATTCGTTACATAGATCAGATTTCTCTGTGCACATTCATCACCAATTTCGATGAAAAGTTTATTGTAGTATGTCACATTGCAATCTTGTAGCCAGAACATTAACGGAGACAACAAAATATCTTCTTTCAATATTTTAGGAAGTTAATAAGTTCACAGTGAAGGAAACTGCGGGAAAATGTGATTTGATTCTTGTCATTTAGCGTCACATTTCTGTCTCTTTTGGTTAATCGCAACGACGAGGATGAGCGAAGAAATTGATAGAGGGAGACTCACCAAGAATGCACAGGTCGGGGTTCGAATCCGAGAACTCTGGCATCATAGCGCATTGTTCTCACCATTCCGTGATGGAGGTCGGCGACGAATCTAGGGGAAAAGTTATTTTCGACCTCTGTCATAGGCGATTCTATTTAACTTTCTTGTGTTAAAAGAAAACTAAGGGGTGATTCCTATCACCGTACAAACAATACATGTATCATCTTTGGATGATCACGGTAATTATTATATGGTGTAATGGCTTCGGATCACCGCTGTCATTTTTTCTGATGTTTACATATAAAAGAATCTTCTTATCCCAGTATATTTCCGTAAAATTACATTAAAAATGTGTAATAGGTATTTATGAAGAGATGTTGACTATGTTTACTGAGGGAAAGTTTAAACTTTATTATTAAACATTACAAGAGCTTTGAATAATAAATCCATTTCTTTCTGTTTTGTAGAATTTCTATAAAATGAACGTTTACTTCTAAATATCCATATCGTAGAGTAGTAATACATATGACTGTTCAAAACATTATTATGAACAATTTCTAGAAAAAAAAAAACTGTTTATGTTCACCATAAAAAACTCAATGGAAAATATCAATCACAAAGTTTTCGTTCAGTGTGACAATATAAATTATGTCAAATTATCTTTCAGCAATTCTGAACATCGCATAACAATGAAACTAAAATACTTTCCATACGCTGAAACCAGGTGGAAAAGAGACGTCATGTATGGATCTATGGAGCTTCTTGGTGAGTAATTTTTTTGAAAATTTTCACATACGTTTCTTGGAACTTTTATCCACTGTATGTCTATTTAATATATTTTTATTACTTTACTGAATCAATGGTTATACTATTTTTTATTGTAATCAAAATGGCATGTTCCATAGCATTTGTGGCTTAAAAGTTTTGATGAAACGAATGCAAATTAATCAAATGAAATCAAATTTCTGCGTAAGTATGTAACACATTCTAAGTCATAATAAAGATTAAATATGATAATCCGATGTAATTTTAATCAAACTTCGTGTAACATCTTGGAAAGCAATAAGCTTTATCCAAGAGTATATATAGGTGGCCGCGGTGGCTCAGTCATGTCGACCTCCATGGTGGAGTTTTTAGCACAGTGCGCTACAACGCCAGGGGTTCCGGGTTCGATTCCCAGTTAAGGCATGGGTATCTGTGTTTGTCTGTCATGATAATAATCGAGAAAAAAAGTCCAATTGATATGAGTGAAAGTCGTGTGAATGATGGGGAATACTTCCGCACAGGGGTATTCCTTTCAATAAAAAAATAAAAAAGAAGTCGTTAACGTGTTTGACTACCGTGCTCAAGGTCCCGGGTTCGATCACCGGCCGATTCAAATCCGGGAACTTTTCTAACGTTGGATGCGGCTCCGGCGCCCACCCAGCGTCGAATGAAACCTGGGGGGTAAAGGCGGTCAGGGGCGTGATGCTGATCACATCAGCCCCACTCACGACCGGATCAAGAAAGAGTGGGGCGTTACCCCACACCCCCTATACGCCTTCATGGCGTGGTGCTATGCACACTTTACTTTTTTTTTTAGAAGAAAAATGTGTTAATGAATTCGTTGTTTCAATAACTGAGTAACTGAAGTGAAATGAAAAAGTATATAAAGTAGCCAGTAAAAGAATTGCAATTAGAGCTAAATGTAAAATTTAGATGTCATGACTTAGTCAAAACTTTAGGATTGTCTTTTGTTCGTTTTAGACTTGACACTCATATTTTTATTTTAAATCAAATTCAAACTTCTACAGCCACTATAGCTATTTTCAGTTCTTACGGCGGCCGGTCCTAGTTCTGCCAAGGGAAGTGGGGAGCGGGGATTACGCAACAGACCAACCAGACAACAGCAGTGGCGCCGAAAGACACGACGCGGCCGGAAAAAGCACTACGTGAAACTCGTGCTACTGGCCGCTAGGTTTCTTATCGTGCTGGATTGGGCGCTTCCCCGCTCCCCATTTCCCCTGTCAGCTTCTAGAGCGCCCGCCGTAAGAACTGAAAAGAGCTAAAGCCATTTTCATGTCCAATGAATGTTTCAATTTAAAATATGCATAAATGAGATCACAAATAGCGTGAAGAACACATATACATATGTGTGTGTGTATGTGTGCGTGTGAAAGAGAGTGTGTGTGTGTGTTTGTGAGAGAGAGAGAGAGAGAGAGAGAGAGAGGGTGGAGTGGGGGGAGAGTATGAATGAACATTAAAATTCTCAAGATTCTACTCCTTGACTTTCCATTCTGTTTTGAACTGCAAAAGTCAAAATCACTGTCGTTTTTAATAGGTTTTCCAAGACAACTAACTACACTGCACCCATTAATATAAATTGAGCCATCTAATACACAAGAAATTGGAGTGTCCGGACTGAGTGTAGGAGTGTGGGAATGGTTACTCCTTACTTGAATATCAAATTGTAATAATGCTATTCAATTCTATTTCTACTTTCAGCTTCCTTAGGTGGAACATTCAGCTTTTTTGTCGGAGGGAGTCTTATTTCCTTGGTGGAGCATCTATACTTCTTCACTTTGCACCCTTTGTGTGCTGTGTTCAAAACCAAACTAAGGAAGAGGCAACGTTTGTCTGGTCTGAATGGCCTGCTTATTAGAAATCGAAATAAAAGGTTTTCCAGCGTCCCTTGGAAGTATATTCCTCATATACCAAAGCGATTGCATGGTAACTTTACACAAAATCATCAAAGTAAACTTAAGATCAGGTATGAATATTGCTTATCATGTGTGATCTGTGGTAAAACACCAGTTTTTAAATTAGTAGTTAAATAAAGAAGATAAAATTATGCGATGTAAAAGTGTGTACTTTCAACTAACTTCACTAATACTCATTTTATTAATTTTCTTTACAAAAAGAGGAGATGTTGAAGTTAAGACTAAATGCTAAATATCAAAACAAAAATAAACCTAGTGCCTTCTTGGTTGGTTATATTATACCCACGTTAGAAGTACATAGACCAGTCTCCTTGAATCGGGTAGAAAGGACCTGCTTTAAATATTTCTTCTTGACGATCTCCATAACATTTGAAGTCCTAAGTTGTTTCAAATATTTATTTTAAGATGCCCATACAAATCAAAAAGTGTTTGCCTCAATTTTTTTCAGCCAAAGTAGTAAACATGCAGGGAAATCAAAATATAGGAATTGTTCTATATATCTTGCACTATTTTTCCACATAGTCCCCACAGCGGTTCAGGCATTTGTCGCATCGCACAACTAGTTTGGAAATGTCGCTCTTGCGGAATTCGGCCGGTTGATCGTGGATCCACCGCCGGACAGCGCTCTGCGCTTCGTCGTCGCACCAAGAGCAATGATTTCCGTTGTGAGCTCATTATCATGAATGTTTTCTCGGCCATTTTCGAACTCATACACCACCACCGCACACTCCTCATAGCGAGACACTTGTCCCATACGTCGGCTGCATTTCCCTATGGATCTCGATGGGCATTCGTCCCTTGCTCCATAGAAAACGAAGAACACTTCGCTGCTTATACGACATGGACGTGTTGAGCCATCTTTGCAAACTGACAGCAGCGCCGTTCTGCGGAGCAGCCGAGAGTTAATGTTAGGCCGTTCCAAGAAATACCTATTGCATTGAATGCATATCTTGGTTTCTTAATCGCACTAATATTTCGGCTGAAAAGAAATATGGGAAAAGACTTCTCGATTTGCCCTCGTAGAACAGTGGACAATAATCTCGTGTGTAGTGTAATGTAAGAGGTATAAGGGATAAACCTTTGAGGACACCAAAACCTCAAGTCTTTTCCACGTAATGTAACATGGACGTTGTTTTGCAGACCAACGAGGTTTCGGCGTCTGGACTCACAGCCAGTATAATACTCTGTGAGGTTTGTTTAGTGTTCTGTTCATCTTTGTTCTAACTGTCTCTTCATTCACGTCGTCTCATTACCGTTCACCCTCTTCTTTGCGATTAGTGGAAAGTTGCAGAAAAGCGAAGCAAGATTGCACAAATCAATCAATATCTCATGCGAGTAATGAAAGTCATTATAGTCGCTTTTCCTTTTAAGTCTTACTTTTATTGAGCAACGTAGAGGACATTGGAACTCTTTCTAATAATAGTGTCTTGGCAAACATAGAGTGGATCAAGTCCTGTATTATAAACAAATAATATCCATCAATATAAATAGTTTAGAATTTTGTCATACCTTCTTTATCTCTGGCAAGCCATGGAACACATTTCATTTTCGAAATGTTAATTTATTAATTGTCATATTTTACTCTGTAATATTTTAAGGTTTTTACATCTTGGAAAGTCATTAATACTTCACTGAAGTTATCTTACTGCACGTTAGGAACCAACACTGAAAAACAAATAACCCCCCCATCTTAATTTCTCTTTCACAAAAGGAAGAAATCTACTAACGTAAATGTCATACCTTGGCTATTTTCAGGGTGAAAAACATCTGTGGAACATTATCAAAGCATATTTCAGAAATTTTTGCAAATTACACACAAAGAACATCTTTTCATGGAATGAAGTACGTTTCCAAAAATCAATCTACACGATTTGTAAGGTAAATAAAGTAATTATTAGTGTTATATAAAAAGTCCATTACACAACCTTTTACAATTTAAAATTGCTATATGGGTTATGGTGATGAAATGATTCGTGTAAAGTGTACGTGGTAGAAAAGATAAAGAAACTTGGCACTAAGGATAAGTTATTTGCAATGATTAGAATGCTACTCACGTGTGTTAGTCACCTTTTTATTAATTGTGATGTGTTTAAATTTATGACAGCGTTGTTTCTTTTTGTCTACGTAATTAAAATATTGTCTACATCTACATTCCGAATTTTAAAATCACTGAGTTTAATTTGTTAGAAAAATGTATGTCCAAGTACCAAGTTGAATTTTATGTCAGTACAAAGTTATTTTTTGTTATTATATACTTCTGGTGCCTGCTTGCTAAAGAAATAAACGTTGATGATCAATTCTAAAAGAGTAAAATCATTTCCTGATCACAATGTCTTGAATAAATGGATCATGAAATAAACTAATCTATATTATTTTGTTAAGACGTTTTTATTAAATTGAGGAAATACAAATATTGTAATCTCACCTTAAAATGATGTAGTCCCTTTTTCCAAGAAAAGAGTTACCACATGAATGATTGCTCACAAGCGCCTTCATGAAATGTTTGTATTTAGGTTGTTCTGGACAGTGATAATAGTCACGTTTATTGGCTTTACCATCACCGTGGAATTGTATTTGTGGGACATATTTTATCACAAATCTGTCGACTATGCGGTGGAATTGGACATTGAACACTGGAACTTCACATTGCCTGCTGTCTTCGTTTGCTCCAACACACGCCTGTGAGTATTACTCTCTTAGCTCTGACTCGCTCATTCCACTAAAGAATAAAAAGTTATTTGCTTTAAAACAATCTAATTTAGCTACGTAACCCATTCACAGTGAACGTAACACACAAGACGCTTCAAAACACTCAGAGTATGGATACCATACCGTAGAAGATAGGGTAGTCCTCAAAATGCAGTCTATGTTGTATGTAATACCAGGGTGAACTTCCGCACCTACAACCTGGACTGAATCATGCGGACAAACGAGGTTCCAGCGTCTGCTCACAGTCAGCATAATCCTCTCTCGAGCTTATGTAATGTTCCGTTTATATGTGATAGTGATTGTTTTTTAACCAATTCCATAGTATCACCTTTCATCATCTTCGCGATTATCCAAAAGTGGCAGAAGTGTGAAATAAAATGAAATATATGTAATGAAATAATAGAATAGTTTAGCGCAAAGAATGGATATATTGTATCAAACAATAAACCAGAAATATCCATAAAATCCCGTACAAATTACATGTGTAATATTGTTGAATATTGAAGAGATGACACAGATGAACACTAATCCTTTGTAGGGGAAAGGGTGAACACATAAAACTCACACCAAAAAAGAGAAAAAAAGATAATAACAGTGGCTTGATCATTATTAATGTACAAGTAAGTTGTTGTATCTAACCTCACAATAGCCAAGAAATTCAGTTCCATTATTACATTTCTTGAAACGTATTATTAGAATAAGTAAAATGTAATGCAGACAATGTACAGTATGGGCCACGGATAAGTGGCTTCATAGTACCCCATACCAGTGTGTAATGTTCGTTTAAACCGTCAACCATTTTCAGCATCTCTTAAGACAAGTGACTATGTTACCAAACCTTTAGAAAGAAACGATTATTGTAATAACTGTAATAATGTTAATAATAAAGTAGTAGTTATACATTATACACTTGCTCGTTGTTTCAGTCTGGGGCTACTTTTTCGTGGTCCACTCTGTATAATTATAAAACAATATTTTGATTAACATTCAGACAAGTATTTCATAATAATCATGGAAGGGATATATACGTATTTACGTATTTAGTTACAGAATGTTCTCATGCGAAGAAATTATGAGAAACTGTGTCTGGAATGAAGAGCCATTTGACTGTTGTGATCGATTCAGACCAATATGGGCTGAATGGGGTGCATGTATGGTACTGAATTCTCTTCACACAAGGTGAGAATTTGCTTCTACTATTCATGCTTAGTTTCATATATTAATTAATTACACACCCTTTGTGCTTCCGCTTCCTCCTTTACTCAGCAGACGCATGCAACATACTGTGCACCTTATGTTCTGTTACTACGAACCATAAAGCCCTATACTGCTGCCACCATCTAGCTTCCCTGTGAAAAAATTTCAGTGCTGACAGCTCTATCTATGTTTCATTTGAACGATCCTTATATTTTTAAACATAAATAATTTTCATCATTTCAGAAATGGTAACGACTTGCTTCAGATAGCTTCGGGAAATAGTGGTGTTCTTGATTTTGATACGTCTTTACGCACTATCAGGGTGAGTTTTACTCTATTCTTGACTTCCAATATACTAATGTCCCGTTAGAATGCAGTGCATATCCGGTGTTATAACATAATATAATGATTGTATTGATAGAATTGTGATTTCTAGGAAGTGATATTCATGGTATATGGTCTCATTTTTGTGTGTAAATTGGTTAGCTAAGGCATGGTTGTACAGTAACTGACACTGCCGGCTTGTAACGATTCCATTGAAAGTCAATGCATTGATTACAAGCCGGCAGTGTCCGTGACTGTACCATAAGTAACTTGAAAATCTTTAAATAATATGGATGTTTCTCTTAGTTCATTTTCATAGTTTTATGCTTATATTTTAATTATTGTGTTTGTATTACCATCATTAAGAGGTTTTTCCAACGTTCTTGAACTTCTTCCCATACTTCTATTTATTGCCTTTCTATTCGGTAAATGAAGATACAGTAATTTACTAATTCTCTAGAAGCCTTCCATATGTCCCTATACTGAGCAAGTTCTATCCACTCTTGTCTATCCCTATCGATTTCGCTTAGGTCCATTTCAACGTTATCTCTTCATCTTTGTTTTGGTCTTCCTACTGTATTTTACCATCAGCTTTCCCAACACGAATCCTATAAACTCTTCTTTCCTCTCCCATTCGTGCCACATGGCCTTCCCACCTAAGTCTTCTTGATTTAATCAATCTAATATTATCTGGAGATGAATACAAATTATATAGTTCTAAATTATGTAACCTTCTCCACTCACCTGTCTCGTCATCCCCTTTAGGTACAAATATTGTTCTAAGGATTATGTTTTCAAGTACTCCTAATTTATGTCCCTCTTTCAATGTAGCGACCAAGTTTCGTATAAAGATACAGTAGAATACATTGTTATTTTTAGTCTTTAATTTGCCTCACTAGTTTACCAAAAATGAACAAGTGTGACTACTGACTGAAATGACGAAGGGACCTTCACAAGGACCCGTACAAAATCTTGTATCGAGACATTTCGACCACAAAATGTCCTTTACCACGAGGCAGCGATATGCATTTGTGTTGTATGGTACTACACCTACATGGACCAATATATAATTTTAGGTAAGTGGTCTTTTCCTTGATTTCAAATGCATCGAATGCATTAGGTGATGTAATCAGTTGAACACAAGATATTTGTGAAGGTTCCTCTGGACCCACATCTTTCAATTTTAATAAGTAGCAGCTCGACTTTTCCTGGATTACAATCCTGTTACAAGCCGATAAAAATACATTCACGTTTGTTTGTATAACTTGTAAATATCCTACCAATAAAAGGTAAAAGAGAAATATAAAGTGCTCCCCTGTGCTATGCCACACACCATGAAGGCCTATAGGAGGTATGGGGTTAGAGCCCCACACTTTCTTGATCACGGCCGAATGTAGGTGGGATGTGATGAGACTTATTTTCTTCCTTCACTCACTACAGAGATTTTATTTGACGAACCATTTGGTTATACAGGAACTATATCATTGCACCAAATTAATACATTCACGCTGGCTGAATTTTCGGCCAATCAGAATGCTCCTTACAATTAGGCCACGCCCCTATTCAAAGGATGAAATCTCTTCAAATGATGAATGCAGAATCGGTCTTTTACACCTACTTATGGTGATCTCAGTTTCCTGCTTGTTAAAACTGCTTGTGACCAAAACTTAATCAATTTGTTCCATAAAATGAAAGAGGGACTTTCGAACTGAACTATCGAATGCTAAAACTTCAAACAGAAGCTAACATCTCGATGTCACAATATATTTGTTTCAACTCTATTTTAGGTGAGTGTAGTGGGTGTGGAAGAACTTCCGTACTACAATAAACACGGCTTCTCCGAACGGTTCCGTTCTGACAGAGCCTATTACTACTGGTTCAGATTGTCCGAGGTGGTAGCTGAAGATGCAGTGAAAGACGTTCCACTTGACTCAAGGAAATGCCGATTCCCTGAGGAGAATGAGGGAATAAGGGCTTTCCCCGTGTACAGCTTCAGTGCCTGCGTCTCTGAGTGTCGATTGGAGAAAATGTTGAAGCTCTGTAACTGCAGCGACTGGCACTTGGGAAGCAGAGGTAAGTGGAATCAATATTCTAGAAACTATTATAATGGAACATACTACTTCTATTCAGTGTTCGAAAAGTTTTATTTTTATTTTAGGAGTAGTTGAGTTACACTTACAGTTATTCGTTTCGAAATTCAACTCCGAGTTAGTTATGACTAGGGCTCGGATGTTGATGAAGACTCATTTTTCCTTAAAACAATGCTAAACCTGATATTAATCCGTTTCCCTTCAGCTAGAACCAGAAAACATTGTTTTATTTATTTATTTATTTATTTTGCGTTTTTCGACCATGTTTGCTTTTAGGTCAATTTTCAGTATTTTTTGTTGAATTGTTCTTCATTTTTTAGGTTTATTTTTCTCTGCCACTTTTTAAACTCATTTTCTGGCATAACGTACATATTTAAATTTCCTGGTATAGTCTTTGTAGCTAGTTCGCCATCAATCAATGATATTGTCAATGCAGAATAATATAATTTTTAACTGAAATGTCTAGCAATGGACTAAATAATTAATTCTGGTAAATTTATTTATCTTCCACCAAATTCAAAATACTTAGTGTGACGTCTAATTTGCTGGCCACTATGATCGCTCTCATCTGTGGTTTTAAAGTAAAATTAGTCACAATATTTAAAATATATATGTATATAATCTGATGTGCGCGAAATGCAACTGTATATTCAGATACTGACCTATTACTGTATCGTGCAAGGCCCCTCTGAAAGAAGGTGTATCGTATCAATTCTATACAATTTCATACTTTATTATGACCATAAAGGTAGTTACTCTCGATTCTTGTCTATCAGAATCACAGCCAGGAAGCAGTCGCTAGAAACTCCAAGTTTCGCTGAGTAAAGATATTACATCAATCTTTGTCGGGCAACAGGCTAACAAACAATTTTGAGGATGTAAAGATGTGCATCGGCCTGGTGTTTACAACGGCAAAACCTTGGAGGATAAATAGTGTGTATTCTGATAGATAGGGATCAGTGAGATCTGAACAGAGAGCAGGGGATTATAGACACGACTGGAGAGAGAGTGGTCTTGCTACGCACATGCGTCTGAAGGCCTGATGCAGGTCTGACACCAAGGTAGTGGTCGAGTTACACTCTACCTACACTACGATATCGAAAAGAACAAGGCTACTTTCTACTTCCATCCCACGAGACTTCGAGAACGTCACCTTCTAGTTGAAACAGGTATTTTCCTAACATCATGCCGAGACACTCTTAGTGAGACCTAAAGTTCAAATTAGTGTGTATTGTGTGTTCATTTACTATTCAACGCTATGTAGGTACAACCTCTCGCATGAGGATTAATCAGTGGTTAATAATCACCAAGCGAGTATGATTGATGAAAAGTTCTATCGCTACGCAAGGGACATCTGAAGGTCCCAGGTTAAGATTACCGGTTCCTAAGGGAACGATACGGTATACACAAAATCATTATGGTGTATTTTTGTAACTTTCAAACAAAAATTGGAAAATACATTAGCACTTAATTGCTTTTCTCCTTTGTTTCAGGAGTTGGAACCACCAAACAATGGATTTTATTGATTACTATTTTAATATATTAAAAATCAAGCTTTGCTTTTAAGAGCAAGAAATATTGTAGGGCATTTTTACAAGATCTAGTTCATTTTTTTAAAAATTTTAGGTCATTCTACAAGTCATGTTTTGAAATTGTTTAGGTCATGTATTTCCGAGCCATATTTGAAATGATTTTAAAAAGTAACAGTTACTTGAACCTAAAAAGTAACTGTAAGTAACTTCCAATACATCATTTTTAATAACCTATATATATAAAAATGGATGTATGTGTATATATGTGTGTGTATGTTTGTTCCGTTATAACTCTCGAACGCCTGGAGCGATTTAACTAGGTACACGTATCTCTTCCAATATGGAAAGAAATACTGTGGGGTTAAGACACCCCTGGCACCCCTAGGAGTGTGGGTGGGAAGGGGTGACATGTAAAAATAATCGAAAACGACTGATATTAATGTGGAATCCATAGTTGTCGGTGTCTCTAAAATGAATAGTGACATTCCCAATGCCGTTCAACTCCAAGACACTTCTGGCACCCCTAGGGGAGGGGAGGAAAGGGGTGACATGTAATAAAACGACTGATATTAGTGTGGAACAGGCGCGGCTCGTGCATTACTTTCCTGGGGGTTCACCGAAGTCATATGACACATATTCAGTTTCTGCAAAAAACTTTCTTCGCGAAACAAAGGGATCGGGGGGGGGGGGGGGGGTTAAAAAGATTGGCACATAATTTTTTCATAGAATGAGGTTTCATAGTAGAGGTGTGCGAATAAATTTAGGACTAAAACTAAGTGCAATAAATTGTGCCTCAATGAAATAAATTTCGGGTCTCATTAGAAAATCATGGACGTCCTCAGGATTTGTTCCAGGAATGGGAAGCAAGATCTATTTTTTTCCAGGGGGAACAAACGAGGCACATTTTTCCCTGTAATAGTGTTGTTCTCTCAAAAAACACTCCTTCAGTCCCTGCAACGCCTTTATAATACTTATCATAAATTACTGTGACTGAAATGAAATTATATGTGTGTAATAAATAGTTTAAGGTTTACATTAATTTTCCGGGGGGGGTGGCCTCTCTTCCCCTTCGGACGTCCATGCCTGCAATTATAAAATGACTAAACACAATGGTCCTACAATTATTAAAGGGAAATGGCAATCAATGGCATGTGCGTACTAGAAACCTGAGACCCTTTCATTGAAACGCTACAGCTTTTTTTTTTCTATCTTCAAATTTGGAGTTGGTCGACCAGCACACGCTTTATCTCTAATTTTCTTTCAACAGACGAAAAAATTTGTTTCCGTTAATTGTATGCATTTTAGCGGTCATTTCTTACCTGCGCAGACGGCAACACCTACACTGCATCAAATGACGTAACATAGTCCATCCTTTGGAGCATCAATACTTCACAACAACTATCCAAGCACTTCGAAAACTTACAACCTTGAAACATTGACACCGACAGGATTTGTTACGTCTTCCTTTCTTGTCTAATATCGCGTTATTATTTTACTTTCACATATCCGAAGTGTTTCCATCTTTAAGGAAAAAGTCTGAATTCATGCTCGAATTATTTTAGTAATGTATTTCTTTTATTTTAATTCATCGCGTCTATTTCCAGCTTTCATTCATTTCTACTCATCCTTCTCTGCCCAATTTTGCATTTATGCCAAGAAGTTATGCACAAAAATTGTTCAACAGAGAAGATTGAATATGTAACGAATGCGCTTCAAACTTGAACCTCACAGGGCAACACTGGATGTAAGGAACCAGCTGGGCCTTACTCGCAGCCCGCAGCGAGGACGGTGCCTTCTTGCTTCTGCTGTGGCTTCTGAGAGAGCACGAACTGCGCATGACCGTTGGTTGGAGATCGAGGTTCCTCAGTATCCTTTGCCATATATTTTGCCCATATAGCTCGCATATAGCTTACCCCGAGCTTCTGCCTGCCGCCCGAACCTTCACAATGGCAGGAGCTCTCCTGAGGGGGTTCAGCTGAGGGTCTGCACGAGGGCGGCCGACTCGCGGTTTCTCTTTCTCAGGAAAATAATTTGCCGTGTTACGGACTTATTGTGTAGAAATTTTAGCGAAAAATTGCCAAAGGTAAAGACATTGTTTATTGTCCATTCTCGAGGTAAATGCCGTATATTACTGGGGGTTCACTGATCCTGTGCGCTATAGGGCCAACCGCGCCTGGTGTGGAATCCATAGTTTTCGGGGTCGCTAAGATGAATAGTGTTTCTCCCAATGTCGTTCAACTCCAAGACACCCCTGGCACCCCTAGGAGTTTGGGTGGGAAGGGGGTCACATTTAAAATAATCGAAAACGACCGATATTAGTGTGGAATCCGTACTTGTCGGGGTCGCTAAGATGAATAGTGACACTCATAATGCCGTTCAACTCCAAGACACCCCTGGCACTCCTAGGGGTAGGGGGTGGGAAGGGGGTGACATGTTAAACGACAGATATTAGTGTCGAATCCATAGTTTCGTTCTACTTTTCATGAGTACTATTTCTGAAAAACATTCATTATATTTTCCGTACATATTCTTCCTTGCAATAAGCTGCCAAACCATTTACACACATTTTCTGGATATATATATATATATATATATATATATATATATATATATATATATATATATATATATATATATATATACTGTTAAGGTTGAATTTTAATATTTTGTAATGTACTGACTGAATCGCATGCTTTACTAACATCAAGATATAAAACATCGTCCATTGAGAATGCAAATGTTTTATTTCCAAATTGAAAACAAATCGAGATATTTTGGCTGTGGTCTATTTAGAATGCAATTGATTCATCGCTGCTATGCTATTATGTGATGCCTACATATATCCAATATTGATATATTGAGAGTATTTTTGGTCCATGTACAGAATTTGGAAGCAGCCACGAGAGTGCAAACTCCAACAGCTAATGAAACCTTGCGACAATTTCCTAAACCAACCACAAACACCATCCGAGTATTAGAATAACCACTTGCAATTTAATCTGTCAATTGTGGGAGTTGCATAACAATGGTAGTGGTCTTCTGTTCTTACTTTTGTTCTTAAAAGACAAAAAGTTTGAATAATAGTGGAATCAAAGTAGTTAATTGATTTCCATAATATGAATTATTTATTTTATTTTGCTACCGAATGACAAATTTGTAATGAAATTGTTTCATCTCCATCTCGTTTCCAAAATGCAGTGTTGAGTGCATTTGAGGGTTCTATCTGAAACTTCAATAATAATTTACAGCACAAGTAAATAACGAAACAACTACTGCTCTTTAGAGATGATTCAACATATCAGCTCTTGCAATGATACAAACTTCCAGCCTAATGGTGACGAGGGTTCAAAAAATATATCATGTCAAACTTTAAAGTGCTCTCGTCAAAAAATGAAAAATTGGACATACAACATTTACATTCTCAGTTGACGACATATTGTTTTTATTACAATATTGCTTCACTGATGATATTAATGACACTTTTAACAAAGTCGTACTCGTTCTCATTAAGTACCTTTTTAGCTATGAAAACTAAGATACTTATACATTATGCTCTCAAAGATTTACCATGTATACTTTGTGACAAATTATGAGAAATTACGACATAACATAAACAATTTCCACTAGCATGATTAGTTTTTGACGTTGAATAACATTTATTTTCAGTATTCAAGAATTTCTGCCAGGAATTCTGCTATAAAATGCATAAAGGTATGATAATATTTAATTTGAAGCGTTTTTAACTGCAAAATGAAACAGGACATACACCATTCAGATATAAGTTTTTCACTTTGGTAGCATACAGATATAAGCCACTGAAGCAAGGTCGCCCGCAGGGGGTATAGGGGATTTGAGATTTCTGGAAATAATTATTGAAATTCGAGTGATGAAATTGTAGAGATATCATACAACAAAATAAATTGTTTTCGTTGACTTACAAGCAGGGCCGTATCAAGGTTTGAGGAGGCCCCTGGACAAAATGTTTTGTGGGGGCCCCCATTTTTTTTATTATTTCTTACTAGGAGCTTTATTAGCTCAATATGTTAACCACCAATTTTCAGCAGTTGAAATGGTAGACCTGATTTTCGAATCAGTAGTCATTCGCAATCGAACATATTGCAGATAGGTTTGCACGGAGAATAGAGCAGAAAAATAAAGTTACAGGACGAAAATTCTGCGTCTAAATGTCTAGAGTATATTATGAAGAGTGAACACCGTAACTACAATATATAGTAAATACTAAGGGGGTTCAGACAAGAACAGAGAACTGAGCAGTAGACTGTACTTATGTACATAATTTATTATAAATGATATTATTTACAATTAAGAGTAAATATGTCACTAGATATGCACGGTCCATCTACTGGACAATTACCGACAGGTTCATTGTGGAAATTGCAGTAACTACACTTTCTTCAAGAAAATTCCCAAAAGCTTAACACTTATAATAGACACACTTTTCTTACCTTTTTCGCATAAAATTCATCTACTATATCATCGAGTTCAATTCACGAACAAGTGCATGTTCAATGCTTAATAAACAAAGATCGGATAAGCGATCCTGTCCCATGGCAGCAAGAAGCCTGCCTTTCACTAATTTCATTTCTGAGAAAGCGCTAGTATATTTTATCTCCACAATTTTTTTTTCCTTGAAAAACTCAACAGTTCTAATACGATGTTATTAACGAAAGAACGTTATGTACTTCGTAGGATTATTTATAATCTTAATCGTATCTGAGAATTGATTGTTTGAATAAGTGTGCCTTATTTCCACACCACAGCCAAATCATTCCATGGTATAAAGTATACTGAGCTTCAGATATCTAAAAAACCAAGAGCGTATATAAGCTCTTTGCTACAAACGGATCAACTGAGAGCTGTGCTACAATTGGATGCAGAAGATTGTAGACATACGACAATATTGAAGTTTTTTTGATTCTTAAAATTCAACTTCTTATGAAATTTTTCACAAGCATAGCCAGTTTGTTAAAATATTTTTTTCGTGGAGGCCTTTCACAGCTTCCTTTTGGTGGGGGCCCCGGTGCAATTGCCCCAGTTGCCCATAGGTTAATCCGGCCCTGCTTACAAGCCACAAGTTACAGCACTTACTATCATTATTATTATTATTATTATTATTATGGGATGAAGGGTTACATTTAAGCTTACAGTTTATTTTACACTGATTTAACTATAAAAAAGGAGCTTTTTGTCCTGCAAGAATTAACGTTAAGTGTACAGTTATGCAAATTATATGCAGATATACAGAATATGGAATTTTCAAATGTGTATATATATATATTAAAAAAAACATTAGTAGTAGTAGTAGTAATAATAGTACTACTAATAACACAAGTAATACCATTAATGATAATAATAATAAAAATCTATGACTGCCTCCCCCATGAAAAATTCTGCGGGCGCCTTTGCTGACTGAAGTGTTATTTCCGAGAATACTTTCGTGGAAAGCAAAATATCTAATAGTAAGTTCATGTTCATCAACTCAGTACTTTGAATAATGGCGTTAGTATTCACATTTTTAACTAACTTGAAACACAAGTTGTGAATCCGAGTTATACGACACGTAGATTTTGTGCACAAGTTTGAATTTTGGTAATCGACACTGATTTAAATTGTATTGTATTGAACTCTTAGTTGTTGTGTTTGCACGGCAAAACATGCCTATTTTTAAACTTAACACTCATTTCTTTTGCAAACTTCTTAACACTACTGACTGATCCCACGTTAAATCACCCAGGCTATGCAACCAACCGATTCAGATTTTAATGAAACTTTGTGTATTTCTTAATACTAACAAGGTATGAACACATACATTTTTTTCTACTGTAGACCTCATAGTTACTGAGGAACAGGAGGATAAAATTTCAGAATTTTGTCTGGCTCGGTTATTGACGAGGCCATGGTGGTGGCTTGCAATGCTTAACAGAGAAATACATTTCTCTATTTTTTCCCTAAATTGCATAGATATATGTATATTCCATTTAAAAGGTTGCCACCAAGATTCATTTGAACTGAGAGTCAGAAAAAAAATATTGTATTGTAAATAATGTTGATTTTTTGCGTCAACTTGCGACGTTACTCAAATGCATTATCACTAAAAGGCACTACAGTTATCATGCCCATTTTATTTTCAAATTCAAGCTCAAAGTATGTTTTAATAGTCTATAAAATAAAATTATTGGCTTTCTCACTGTGTGTGTGAATGATTTGATTTCTTTTACCTTGAGATTCGGTCACTTTTGGTCAATTTCGAAGATAAGGATGAATTGTGATAAAATGAAATAGGTAATGGGACAATCACAAACACATATGGACAGCAGTAAACACAAGTCCCATAGGGGCCATGTGACCAGACGCCAGAGCCTCGTCAGTCCGCAAAATGCAGTCCAGGGTGTAGTACAAGAAAGTGAAGTTGACTTTTGGGTGTCTTGGAAGGGGTCACTCCTATGTGTGTGTGTGTGTGTGTGTGTGTGTGTTGGTGTGTGGTGACCTCCGTGGTAGAGTAGTTAGCATAGAGACAATGACGCCAGAGCTCACGGGTTCAAATCCCGCCCTGGCAATGGGTGATCTTTGTGAGTGCCGTTTCATCAATTGTATCATATGATCACCAATTCACGTCTTGGAGATTAGCCAAAAGTGGCAGAAAATCGAAGTAAAATAAACAAAATCAATAAACAACAAACCATTTGTGTATGTGCCTGTGTGTGTGTGTGTGTGTGATTCATGTCTTGTATTATATTTCCCATTTTCACAGAGTTCCTACACCCAGTGGACACAACCCATAATGACGGAACAGTGCTTTACTGCGACTGCGTATCAAGCTGCACGAGGGTTTCTGTTCATTTCCTTCGTTATGAACCTATCAAGTAGGTCCTATATTTCAAGTTACAACAATATGTAAACAAATGTAATAGTTATAATTAAGATGATACAATAGTGTATTTTGTCGGAAACACAATGATAATACGCATGTGGATGAGAATATACAATAATTTTAAGGAAGTATCACTTCTTGTGGTCATAAATGGTGTTTTTTTTAGTGTGATAGAACTTTCGATATGGATAGCTGTCATTTGTTTTGTTTTGATGACATGTTGTTTTGTCATTTCATATCAGTGAGCATTAGCAAATGATCATGGAAAGACTGACGCCGCAACAACGTTTACAAATTGTGGAAATATATTTCCAAAATCAATGTTCTGTTCGCCAAACGTATAGAGCACTTCAGAATTTGTATGGTGAACATAATCGTCCATCAGAGCAACTTATTCGTCGAACTATTGATAAATTTCGAACTACACTTAGTCTACTCGATGAAACACCAACAACAAGACAAAGAAGTGTACGGAAGAAAATATCGGTGCTGTCAGTGATGGTGTTGAAGAAGATCCGAATTTGTCTATTCTTCGCCGTTCTCAACAACTTGGACTGTGTCCATCCACTACTTGAAAACTTTTACTTAAAGATCTTGGTCTACACCAAACAAGATCCAATTGGTGCAAGAACTGAAGCCGCAAGACCATAAGAAGCGTCGTTTGTTTGGTGAATGGTGCCTAAATCAATTAGAAACTGATCAAGTTTTTATCGACAAATTGTGTTTAGTAACGAAGCTCATTTCTCGTTAAATGGTGATGTCAACAAGCACAATTGCCGTATATGGAGTAATACCAATCCTCAGGAACCACACGAGGCTCCATTGCATCCTGAAAAATGCACTGTCTGGTGTGAGTTACATGCTGCAGGCGTCATCGGTCCTTATTTCTTTAAAAATGAGGCCGCCGCGCGTGTTACTGTCAATGGTTGTCGTTACAGATCAATGATCAGTGATTATTTGTTTTCAAATTTGCATGACATCGACCTGCAACAGTTATTGTTTCAAGAAGATGGTGCCACACCTCATACTGCTACCGCAACAATCGATTTATTGAAAGAACAATTTGGCGACAAAATTATTTCCACTAATGGTCCAGTGAATTGACCTCCATGATCATGTGACCTAACGCCACTGTATTATTTTCTTTAGGGATATGTAAAGTCTCTGGTTTATGCTGATAAACCAGCAACAATTGACGCTTTGGAAGCCAACATAACTCGTGTTATTAACGACACACGTCCACAATTACTTGAAAAAGTTGTTCAAAATTGGACTGATCGAATCCGGTTCATCACTGCTAGTCGTGTTGAAAATATGCCGGAAATTATTTTCAAAAAGTAAATGTCAGAAAGTTATCTTTCAAATAAAAACACAATTGGCTTCAAACTTAATTTTTATATGTCTTATTTCAATTCAAAGTTCTATCTTGAGGATATAAGGGAGAAGATTGGCAGTGAATTATTGGCTAAGGAACAAAGAGCCGAATTATTCGAGATATTTATTGCACATAGTAAGGTGTTTTCAGAGAGGCCTGACACTGCCAAGAACTTAGTTTGTGATATTCATTTGTCCAGTACCGTTCCAGTGAGTCAAAAACCGTACCCGATTCCAGTGGCAAAAAGCTGCAAAAATGGAAAGATTGGGAAATAATTGTGCCTTGTAACTCTCCGTACTTGAACCCGCTAATTGTTGTGGGCAAACCGGATGGGTCTGTACGTCCGTGTTTAGATTTTCGGTTAATGAACAAGTTCGTTATTGTTCCTAGACGTTCTGTTGAACCAGTAGACGAAGCACTTCAGAAATTTAAAGGTGCATAGTACTTTAATAGTTTTGATTTGGTATTCGGGTATCTGCAGATTCCTGTAAAGCAAGAATGCCAGTCATACACTGCATTTTCGTATACACGAAGACAGTGGATGTTTACAAAAATGCCTTTCGGAATAGCTAACGCAGTATCAGTATTTGTTTCGGCTATGCATTATATATTTGGGCCCGAAACTGTTTCATTTCTGACGCAGTATATCGACGATTTATTACTCTTTGATAGTGACTTGCAGAAACATTTCCGGCACATTAATTATGTTTTGACGAGACTAGAAGAATTTGGAATGACGGTGAAGTTTAAGTAATGTGACTGAGTTAAGTCGGAAATATTATATTTAGGCCATATTGTTTCAAGGGATTCCATCCAAACAGGTCCTAAGAAAAACTACGACATTTTAAATATTCCTAGACATAGAAATAGAAAAGACGTTAAGAAATTTTTGGGACTTGCCGGTTGAAGGAGAAAGTACATTGAAAATTTTGCAGTGAAATTGCAACCACTTACTTATATCTTGTCCAAAAATGTGAAATTTCAATGGACAGAAGTAGAAAGTGAAGCCTTCGAATTGATGAAACTTGAATTGGTTAGTGCTCCTGCGCTGTCGCAACCAGATTTTACTAAAGAATTTTGCCTGAAGCCAGATGCCTGTGGAAAAGGGCTTGGTTGCGTTTTGTTCCAGACCGACGGACATCATATTTTCCTTATTCAATATGCTAGCCGAAAGTTACGTAACAATGAACTTCATTTTTCTGTTCATGAACTTGAGTGCCTTGCTATTTTATTTGGAATAGAACGCTTTGCAGTCTATCTTAAGGGGCCAAAATTTAAAATTTATACTGATCATAAAGGACTACAGTGGCTGCAAAATAGTAAAAATTGACCCGTTGGTCTTTGAAAATCCAATCATATCAGTTCGAAATAGTGTATGTTAGTGGAAAGGAAAATATTATTCCTTATACGTTATCTAGATATCCTGTGAAGGCAGATACTGAGAGCAAGCTGGAGCCTGATTGTCTGCATTACCACATACATTTTCTCTGGGGAGAAGATGAAGATGAAGAAGAGAGTGATTGGAAAGAAGCCCAGGCTAAATATTCTTTTTACAGTGAAATGATTGCTAAACTTCAACAGCCTAGTGAAAACGAAGATGCAGGCATAACCAGGTTACGGAAGTCATTTAAACTTCATCATGGATTACTGTTTACAAGTTACAGTGTGGAGGCTCCTGCTACGCCCTTTGGATGTACGTACTTAAATGTTATTTACCTCGGCTACAGAAATATCTTAATCTCAGGGGATAGGTTCTTTGTTTCAGAATTCCAAATAAGAAAGCGTTTTATAGCCAAGAGGATATAGTTAAATGCGGATCTATATTCTGAGAACTATACAAAATACAGAGAAAAAATATATATAGCGACATTGAAATATATCGAAAATTTACGTCGGTTACATTCTTCTTGAAAGGAAATCTTCTTCTTCTTTCTCTTCGTAATTATGGAAAGGCTTCTTCTTCTTCTCTCTCTTGATTATAGAATAGGCTTCTTCTTCTTTGATTATGGAAAATACTTCTTTTATTATTTCTTCTATATATAAGAAATCTAGTTGCGTCGTCTCGCTTCCTTTTCTTTATGCCTTATATATGTCTTCTTTCCCTTTCCCCGTTTCTTTGGCAAACGATACAAGCTATACTAATATAAAGGAGTAGGGTCGACTAAACTGACACTAGCGCCACCTCCTATGTAACGACCAAAGGGGAATAACCAGGATCGCTAATAACAAGCGCTGCCAATGGCCCAGTGCGACTAAAAAAGAAGCGCAACCGTAAAGTGCTTCGGGGCGTCTAGTTGACCACAGTGCCACCGGGGAACGGACAAATACAAAAACTGACGATGTTCTCCTCGTCAGAGAATCAAAAAGAAATTGAGATGAGATTTCTGAATTCATTTGTTCACTTAATAACTTTCATAAACGTTTCATATGCGGCCATATCCTTAATTCTTTTAATTTACTATATACATCATTCTATTCACTCCTTTTATAATTTTTATACCCTTCCTTTATATATTTTTATTTACTATAACATATATAATCGCTCTTCTCCGCTCCTAGTTTGTACAATGAGTTCTGCTCTTCTTTATATGGCGGGCTGCCATCTATCGTTGCTTCCGACAAACCATTCCTCCTTGCAACCTTCATTGTGTCATCGAAACTGGCACGTGCCACTCCACAGTACAAATTGTGTGTTCCGAATTCGAGACGTTCCGAGCTGCTGAATAAAATTAGTAGTGTAATTGAGGGTACTACTGGGACGAGAAGGTATGAACCCCCCTCAGGCAGATTTGGCTACACTTAAAACTAGCTCAACATGCCCATATGAGCTTTTTGCTCAAGTGTGGTACTCCGTCTAATCCAAGATTTTTGTAAAAATGCACTCGGGAATTTCCCAGGAAAGTATGACCCCCTCAGATTAATTTGGCTACACTTACAAAAGCTGCATCTGTGAGATTGTTGTCCATAAGCTTGTTAAAAATAAGCCCCTCTTGATATTGTTTTTGTCTACACTTAAAAATAGAGCAAACGTATTAACACACCCACACCCACCCACACACACACACACACACACACATACACACACCCCCACACACACACACCCACACAAGTAGTATAAAAGTATATACAACCAGGACCACTTATAGGTGTACAAAAGAAGAGGTCATTTGATTAAACAGCCCGATTTGCCCACACTTAAAATTATGCCAAGATCCTCTTATTCCCCATTTCTTCAAGTGTGATATGCTCTTAATCCCCAAGAATTTTGAATCCTAGTGTAGAAAAGAAGAGTCCATATGCCCCGATTTGCCCACACTTAAAATTATGACAAGAGGGGGCATATAGCCCAATCGGCCATGTGTGTACATATTTAAATATAAAGAATTTTGAATTCTAGTGTAGAACTCCCCTCAGACAGATTTGCCCATGTGTGTAAAAGCTACATCTCTCAGTTTGTTGTCCATAAACTTGTCAAAAATATGACCCCCCCTTGATATTGTTTTGGCTACACTTAAAAACTAAGGCAAAAAGTCACTCTGACCCACCCACACCCATTTATATTTACTTCCGGTCCGGTAATAAGCAGAGCTCTTCTAGAATTGTTCTGTGACTCTCTCATTTCTTACATCATAAACATATGATTTTTCACCTATGAGAATAACACTACATATGGTGTCATCAGGGAGTGTATTGTGGAATTCACAGATAATTTTAATGTTTGTCCTGTCATTAAACACAACATGTTTCCTTTTTGAAGTGTTGATGACAAACATGTGTCTCTGTGCTTTGAATTCATCTGGTGTGTAATACATGTCAGTATTGCCAGTAGTGACCCTTTTGTATGCTGTAAATGCTTCATATAATTTAAGGAAAACATCCTTGGACATGTCTAAATTATAATTTTCTCTAGGAAATACCTCATTTTTGCCATTTTTAAGATATATGTTCTTGATGTTGCAGTTATCAAATCTACTTGAATTTTTTTCCTGATTATTGTGTCTTCCAGTCTGAAACAGTACCACCACAAAATCCGGCATGTCATATTGTATACTGGAGAATGAATTTGTAGCATCAAACTCATAATAAGTACCAGCGGCAGGCTTCTGTACACATTGATATGTATAAAATTGTAAAGGTACTTGTGGATTTTTTATTATATCAGCTTTGTATTTAAGAGCATAACTGGCCTCATATTCAACAACTGGGATTCTTAGCTCCATAGTCTGAATAATGCATTTGCCTTCATCAGGTAGGGTATTGGGCAAAGCTTCCCCTGTAGAGTTTAATGTGCTGTACCTCATCAAAGCATTATTATCATTGGCAGCTCTTCTAAATGTGATTCTTAAACCACCCTTCCACATAATATCTTTGTAATCTGAGAAGAATCCTGGCAACAGGCACATAGGGAACAGCACTGTGTGGCTCTTGTATAATATTTTATCACCAGCCTCAAATCCACCTATTTTGTAGTAAGAAGCCTCGGTTTTGGATAATTTTAGTGTGGCCAAAGCTGTGGAGGTAATGCCGGGATAATCCACTCTGTTTATAACAACACCATGCTTTCTGATCTCAATTTCAGAGAACAGATGCGGCACAAAATTATCTACCAATCTTATATTTGAATTTGCCGGATAATCTGTTCCATCGAGCTTTACAACATCAAATTTGATGTATAGATCTGCTCTGTGGGGGTGTATAAAGCCATCCCCTACATCAAGATCAACCTCAATTTCTGTGTTGGGTTGATTTAAATTTGCAAATGTCCTCCTGTTTGGGGGGAATGATTGTAGCTCATAACTCTCAATATTTTCCATTTTTTTGTATGTATTTTTATTTATATATTAACCTCTATGATTGCAGTTGTTGTGGCTCCAGCAAAATCAACTAATTCTTCTTTTTCATTAGTGACCATCAATTCAATATAATCTATTCTATTATGGCACACAGGAAAATATAATGTTGGGGATGGAGTGTAGATGATTGGCTCCATAAATTCAGAATTAGGTTTAAATTTTGCAATGATGCCAGTTTGTTTGTGAGTGCCTATGCCATTTGATTTGGTGATCATACCCTCGGCCACATTACAGTGAATATTCAGAGTCTCTATGGCTAAGAATTTAGGTATATTAATAGCAGTGTGTTTGATGGCTGGTTCAAGTTTTGTGTTGTTCTCAAAGCCTAACAGCTCTCCCATAGTACCCAGATCCACTGTTTCTGTAGCAGATACAATCTCTACTCTGTGAGTGACAGAATTTTGAGTTAATACTATACCTCTGGGTAATTGAGCATTTAGAGTGGACAGATTATACTGCCCTGGAGTGATGACAATTTTTTGATCCCCTACTGCAATTTTGTTGTTGTGGTGTGTAATATTAGGGATCAAGTACATGCCATAAAATGCTCTGAGAGCTATTGTTTTGGGATACACTATATCATCATGTAATTTGAGTTTCAATATTGAATTTTGGCTGGTGAGATGGAATACCCCCATGATGTTTCAGATACCACAGGGCTTTTTGAAAATTTTCAATTGATGGTTTATTTATTTGAGACAGATATCTGAGAACAGATAAACACAAATGTCCACAATTAACATCTTTGAAGTTTTGAACACGGGCATTATTGTAATAAAGATTAACTGATTTGAAATATTTTACTACATTTTCAGGTGGAACACCTCCAAATGAATCAAACACAAATGCCTCATCTTTTAAATATTTAAGATAACAAATCCAGTGAGTGCCCTGATTTTTGTACTTATCCAAATTAACAATGCCACACTCTTTGTTGAGTGGTTGTTCTGGTAAAGAATCAGACATGTACACACCTCTAAAATTTTTGATGCCCAGTGGCTTGATTAAAGCTTCAATATCTTGGTTTGTAAGCGGCTATTGTTTTTTTTAAACTTATTCATGGCTCTCTTAACACCTTTGCCTTGTTTCTTCATGGCCAGGTTATGGCGCTTCAATTCATCTAATTCTGCCCTATTTTTCTTGGCATCTATTACTGTTTTTGCTATGGCAGCTGATCCCCCATCCAAGCTCCCAACAGCCCCAAGTGCTGCTAAGATGGCCGGGATAGTAACCCCCCACATGTGATTTTTTTCTGGATTGTTGTAATTTTTTTAATTGGGGGTACTAAGCAACAATTTCATACCATGGCCCTTGGCAATACAAGAGCTTTTTTTCTTGCGCTGCTTTTTGGTTAAAAGACTATCAATAGTATTAAGAGATTTAAGACCTGCATAAGGTATTTGATACATAACACCCTTGGCCTTCATTGTAGGTTTATTATATACATATTCACAGCCCCCACCCCAGTTTTTGTTTGGTGTTCATAGCTATGGTGGTTACCAATGCTGCTATTCTCTCACTCAAAGAAGCATCTTTGCTTACAAATCTACCAAATGCAGCCTCTTCTAATTTCTTGTCTGCAACATGTCTCTTGTCAAGATCAGAATGTGTGTTGTATGCTATGTCATGGTCTCTACAAGCAGCATCTAGGGGATTAACACCAGGATCACCTCTGTTTAATCTATGGTCCAATTTTGTACCGGGACCACAATACTGATAGCCTGGAATATGTAGTTCAAATGGCAGCTTGTTTATAATGTCATTAACCAACCCCCGGCCCTCAGAAATATTCCAAAATTTAGGTGGTAGAGTATTAATAATTTTTATAAGATATCCAATCCCCTTAGTGTCATTCACTATAAAATTAGACAATTTGGTGCTTATCATGTCCATAATTCCAACCTTTTCATTGTAAAAATTGTGGTTGCCAGCATTTTCCTCCCCAGCTATCACCAATAACCTATCTACAAGTTTCCTGACATCATCAACCCACACAAATTCTTTAGGCAGGGTGTTGTATTGTTTGATTCCACTGCCAGTCTTGATCTGTGACCATATGGGCTTGATTAAGTTGTTATATTTTGCTCCACTGCTAGACTTGACTCTTTTTTGTGTGGGATCATTGTTCTGGTATAGAGCATCTGATTTTATATTTCTCTATGTAGTGCTCATAATCTTGATCTGTATAGCTGCCAGGCCTTTTCCGAGTCATCAGTTCCCACAATCCAGGTGTGCCGGGATATTTAACAAAACCACCTTTTTCTCCAAGATGAGATTCTGAATATACAATGAGATCATCTCCCATAAATGTTACTCTGAAATTGCCAATTCTATGTATGATGCTACCATCACGCTCTGTGTCAGCATATAAGCCAAACACCTCATCTTTGTTGTCTTTAGGTGTGCTTAAATATTTTTGAGCAAGAAGACCCAATTCAATAGGATCCTGAGTAGCTTCAATTCTTCGAGGAGCAACAGGACTAGGTGTATGAATACTGGAAAGTGGGGTGATTGGATAATCTAATATGTTCCTTGCAGCTACAGGTACAAGCTCTGTGATCAAATTTTGATTTTGCTCTGTAACAGTTTTGATATTTTTACCTAATTCACTAATAGCATCAATAATAGACTGTTCTGTTTGTTTGTGTTGTTCATAAATTCCTCGGTTCTGTGATTTCCATCCCTTAAACCTTTTTACAAGATAATCTCTTAATTTAAGATCATCAATGATTGGCCTTTTCATGGTTATTTATATATGTTTCAATGTCTAGAAAATTGTTGATTTTATTTCTGTATTTGCCACTATTGGGTTTTCTTGTCATATCAATTGTGACAAACCCATAACTGTCTTGATTCCAGCACCTACTGCAAAACTTGGAAAAATCATTGTAGCTCAAGTCCCCACCTACATATTCATCATGTATGTGTTTGAGGTTGGTATGATCTTGATGAAACACACATATAAAATTGCTGTTGTCTCGGATCAGCTGCTTCGGTATTTTAGAAAAAGTCTGTGCCAGGTAGAAACAATCAATGTTTTTGTGCCGCCCCTGTGTAAAAAAATTTCTAAACTTGTTTTGATTATCCAGTATAATGTCATCAAACACAACAACAGAATTAACGAGACATTCATGGAGTGGCTTAACATCTGATTCAAAGTGGCAATATCCAATCCATCATATAGCTTCATCAGCTGCTGATATTTTAATTGTTCCAAGCTCTTAGAGAAAACATACAAGTGCCTGTTTTTCCAGTCTAACCAGTTGGGTGCCAATAAAAAATTATCAATCATTAGTGTAGTTTTACCACAAGCCGATGGCCCAACAATAAGACATCTAATATTTTCAGGCAGCAACTTGCCATTTCTCTTAATCTGCTGTTCAGGTTCTGGCAGCCTTTTTATAACATCCCAGGTGCTCATATTATCACTTTGTCTGCATCGATCCAGCTGTGTTCTGGAAGTCCTAGCCATTTGACAAGGAACTTGTTGCCTTTTCTGCGGAAGATTTTTTCTATAAGATATGTGTCAGGCTGTTTAGTTTTGCTGAGTTCTTCTTCATAGAATCTGGCTTTGAGAATTTATCCTCGGTGATCTTTTATTATATATGTGTTAAGGGTCCCAGGTTTAACTTGAACCAATGTAAATAATTCAGTGCTCCAGTTTCTTGTAAAGCCTCTTTTGAATAAGTGCTTATATTTGCTGATTCTTACTTGATCACTCACCTTGTATTTGGCCTTTCTTGTTGTTGGCTCGTATCTAGGATAATAAACAGTCCTGATCAATTTTTGCTCATCAGATGAAGTTACTTCAGAGGGTTTCATGTTGATTGTGGAATGGACCGAGTTGTTATATTTATGTAGAAGTTCTGGAAGAATATCAAGCCATTTATAATTACCTTGAAGTGTAAATTGTTTATACATAAGATTTTTTAGAGTTTTGTTGAATCTCTCTACATTTGAGGCCTTGAGATCACTGTAACTCGAATAATGTTGTATTGACTGGCTTTTAATAAATTGTTGGAACACAGAATTATAAAATTCTTTGCCATTATCTGTTCGCAAATAGCGCGGTTATCTTCCACTCTGATTGATGATTGTCCTGATGGCTTCTGTAACACATTTTCCAGTCTTGGATTTGAGTGGCACAGCCCAGGCAAATTTTGAAAATGTGTCTATTACAGTGAGTAGATACTTGTAGCCCTTGTTGATTTTGTCTAAGTTTTTCAGCTGTCCACTTGCCATCTCAATCAAGTCGCTCTGCCATAAATCATCTATGCCTTTTGTGACTACTGGCAGTCTCTTATAATTATGTCTGGCTTGTCTGTGTAATTCATCAACAATAATTTGTCTAGACATAATATGAAAACAAGAATATTGCAATTATGGGGTGTTCAGCAGCTGATACTACAGGATTTTCTAAATATAATTTGTCTCCTATTTGTATATGAAATTCCAGAGAGCCATCATCTTCAGCAAAAGATGTTTCTAATGTATTGGGATCTGTAAAATCCTCTAACTCTACACTGGTGATTTTTGGTTTGTTGTCAGCATTTGTTATTGATAAGGTGGGGTAGTGGTGTGCCTGTGGTTGAAGCCAATATTTGATCTTGATTGGTCTCAGTGTGCCCCCAACAAAAAACTGGTAATAAAATTGAGCAGGGGACAGCATATATATTTTGCCACCTGGTGTAAATGGTGAATCATATTCTTTGTTTGGGATGCTGTACAATTCAAGAATTACTGTATGTTTAGGATTCTCGATTATGCCAGTTATTTCTTTTTCTGCTGTAAGCAATCTGCTTGTTACAGATTCAAGGTGCTCATTGATGGTCCTAACAACATCATCATGGCCTGGCTTGATTTTTATGTCCTCAACAAGTTTCTTGTATTGTTGCACAATCTCTTGAAGCTGGGTGGCAAAAACAGACAGAGCATTTGCTTGATTGGATTCCATGGTCCCTAGCTGTTGCTTGATATTAGCTACAATTTGTTGCAAATTTTCAATAACTGCCAATTTTGAATTTTGAGCAGTAAGATCATGGACCTGTCTTCTGATATCCTCAAACAGGGCATGCAGTTCATTAATATGTTGATTGGTTGGTAGAGTGGCCACTGTCTGAGTGAGTTGTTTGATCTCTGTCTGGATATTCTTGATATCTTCTGATTTCAAGATGCGATTCACTGCTCTCTTTATATTTTTAAGTTCCTGTGATGTAGGCAGATTTGATACAGTATTTTGCAAAGATTCAAGTGCCAATTTCACATTATTTAATTCAGAAGCATCAGCCACATTTTGCATAGCATTTTGGAGCAGGGCTATATCTGCCTGAGTGGGTGTTGATTGTTGTAAAATTTCAAGTTTTGTTTGGATATCATCGATCAAGTGATGAAAATGAGATAGTTCAGATTCAGTGTTGAGGTTTTCAAGCTTTGTGATCTGTTGCTGGACACTTACAAGTGTGTCTACAATACCAGGCAGGCGGGATTCTAGAGATTCTTGTACATTTGTCAAATCACTTTGCACTGCTGCTATTGTACCCTCAAGATGGGTTATGGTACTTTGAATTTTTCCAAAATCTTCATATGTTTCAAGTTGCAGCTTAATGTTGGCAACACTCCGAGTTATTGCACTCAAAGCATCAGAAGATGGCAAGTTGTTCATAAAATTTTCAAGTGTCTCAATTTTTTCTTTAACCTCGGGTATGGCATTGTTCAGAGGGTCTAGATTAGGTATTTGGAGTGATTGAATCTGTTCTTTTAGAGTGGAAATCACTAGATCAAAATCTTCTTGTGATTTTATGCTTTTGACAATTGTTTGGAGCTGTGTCTGGACATTATTTATCTGCTCTTCCAATTGCTGTTTCAATTGCTCAGAGTTGGTGGCCTGGGTCTTAAATTTGGCTTGAAGAGCTGCTACAGCTTCTTCCAAACTTTGAAAATTATCTAATGTGGCCAAATCAGTATATTTCTGAAGCAGCACTTTGAGTTCAGAATCAATTTTAAGAAGAGGGTCCATGCATTGTGATTGTAAATTTGTAATTTCTAGTTGAAGACTGGCATTGAGTGTGGTTTGTAAAGCTTGTAAATCACTTCTTAATTTCTTGACTCCGACATCAAGCATCAGAATCTCATCACTGTGATCTTCATGCCTTGTATGGCCAAATATATCATTAGGCATTTTGTTTTAGTGGTTATTTATTATTGAATATCTGATTCTTAATTCTATAAAAAAAGGTATAAGCTTGTCATATGATCCCGGGTCCTCAATATATAAGCAGTCACCAGCAGAAACAGTATATACAGTGCCAGAAATCATGTTTGAGTGCTTAATTCTATAAATATTTCTCCCTACTGAAATCTTGACATTACCCTCAGGGGTTGTAATAAATTGCAATTGCCCACCTACAGGTAATTGGTAATGATTTAAATTATTGTTAAATATGTACAATATTTTACCTGTTTCATCATCAACATCTGTAAGTATGCTGTTCAGATGAATAATTAACAAAGCACTTAGTTTAGATATTATATCAGAAGAGGGTTGTGCTGTTGGCAGGTCCATAATAGCCTGTTTTTTGAACCCAAATAAGTTCATAGGCATGTTTATTTATTTCAAATCATGCTCTGAAATTGGGCATTGTTTGCCACTTTTCAAATCACAATGACCCCATGGTAGAGTATGTATGCCACATGATAAAATGCATCTCTTATCATCATGTGGGTCCAGAGCCACTTTTCTTACAATATTTGTAGTCAACAAGTGATCCACACTCTGAATTCTGGATTCTGATGTTCTGATTGTGCTACATGATTTGAGGCAATTTTTGTAATCTTCAAATTCAAGCTCTTTGTCTACAGTCACTCTGCCAATGCCCTTGGCCTTTTTGGCAACAGCGCCACTACATGTTTCAAAGCTGTACATCTTGGCTCTTAACCCAGCAAATGCCACAATAACATCACCAAGTGTCTCATCTTTTAACTTGCCAGGCACCTTTTTGTTGTGGTGTTTAATTTTTGAATGTTCAGTGGTATCAAAATATTTAAACAATTCAGGCTGTGCTTTATCTTGATAAACATCTTCTGTTTGAATATCAAGAACCAAACTATCTTTGTCCATGTACATCAGTTTTACACGATCCTTATAAAAAGGCTTCAACACATTATAAAACAATTTTAACATGTGTAATTTGGCCAATTCCAATATCACAGCCCCTACATAAATAGGCTTATCAAACTTAATCTTTGTTTTTTTCATGTTGAAAAGTGACATATTCTCATCATAAATTCTTCTGTAATTGAAGTTGGGCTTTCCAATCAATTTTTTGCTCCGGTTGGGGTCAGTAATTATTTTAACATCAATATGTTTTCTGACATTTTCAATTGTTTTGCCATACACTGAATTGACCATCAATTCAAACAAAGTTTTATCAAATTGGCTCAATGCAGATGTTCGAAGCTCTGTGTTTGTATCAATATATGGTTTCAACCATCTTGAGTGCCTGAACCTCAAAACGTTTCCAACTTTGGTCACTTGAACACCATGATTCATCAGGAACTGGAGGTTTTGTAATATATGACATAATCCTGTTTCGGCTCTAGAGTCATCATCAATTTCTTCTGTTTAGAGCCAGGTGAACACTTAACCTCGGGAATTGGGGGCAGATCAGAAAATATGTTGTGTAAATCATCAGGAATTGTCAGATCAACCTCTAAGAACAGGCCATAGTTACTGTCATCAAAATCCTTAAGATCTTCAATATTGAAATCTTCGACCCACTCAAGCCCTGCATATGGCAGTTTTTTCATCATGGCATAACCATAGAGGCTGTTGGCATCTACATACAGATATAATTTGATGGCAGTGCTGGATCACAATCAGCAATATATTTGTTATTTGCTCTGGCATATCTCTGAGAACATTGCACCATGCCTCCTCTTATACATTGTTCCATAAACAGATACATGTCCTGATCCTGAATGAGATCCCACTGCATTTTAGTGTTTAAAAACATTGCAGACCATGCTAGGCCCGGAGCACTGTAAAAATACATTGGATCCAGCTTATAATTTTGCATGGAAGATTTTCTGAATGCTTGCAGTATATCAGCTTAGAGGGTCACATCAAGTTTTAAATAAGCCTTGTGATAATCACCAAATGTCTGGCATTTTCAATTGTTCCACATCAACTGGGCATGGTGATAATCTTCATCAGTGATTCCAGATCCTCTGATTTTGCTGTAAAACTCTTGTTGTGGTGGCAGAGAACACTCATCAAATTTAGAAAAATCTGTAACATAATCATATGGATATACACCCTTCCGCCTAATTAATTTCAGGTCCTGATTTGGAAACAAAGCACATGTGATTTTGAATTGATCATCAGATAATTGAGTGGCCAGTGTAGCCAGGCTAGCCGATAAAATTCTGTATGAATCAAGAAATCTTATGTGAATAGGAACACCATTAACTTTAATTATTTTGCTAATGGCAATATATTTTTCATTATTTTCAGCTAAAATATTTAAATTCTGCTTGTCAAACCCCTCGTACCTGATCAAATGATGAAAATCATAATTGGATGCTCCATGGCAAAATATAGGGACAAATTTTGGTCTCTGGATCTTAATATTACAGCTATTACACAGGGCCATTTTGAATTTACCATCTGTATGAGAATGGTGATGAACCTTGATATTTATATCTGAAAATTCAGAATCACATACCGGGCATTTTTCTGCATTGTTGAAATCTTCAATCTGATCCTCTGTTAAAGGCAACATTGGTTTTGATTTTAATAAGACATTAGATGCTATGCAACGGCACTCATTTTCTATTCTATCTGCAAATTCTTTCATGGCATCTGCTCCCATGTATAAATCTTCTTTACTAACAACCCCATCCTGTACAACCACATAATAAAAACTAGAAGGTTCATGTAACTGGTATGATGTAATTGAAGGTTCATCAGGATCTGGGGTACAGAATGCAAGAGGTTTGAGATTTGATTCAAAGTCACAGACTATATATGCTGGGTGTTCCAACGAGGCTTCAAATTTTTTGAATTTGGCATTTTCACTTGGATTAGGCATCACCATATGAACAGGTTTATGGTTGCCACAGTATTTCAGATGCTCAATTAACTTGTTTTTAGCAATTTCTGCATTCTCTTCACAAACACCATTCACCATTTTTTGACCATCAAATACAAACAAACAACTTCTGCACAACTTGAATATTGTCTTAGATTTGTCTAGTTGTGTTCTGACTAAAGCTTCAAGATTATGTATCAAAGTGTAATGATAAGTGCCATCCTCTTCAATTAAGAGCAGATCAATCGGAACAGCAGAATCATCATCAAGTGTACTGATTCTGAGAGGATCTATCAAGCAATTGCCACGGCCAGTAGAACAAATAAATACATTAATAGATAATTGTTTACCATTGATATTCCTGGCCTTTTTTTCAAATTTATCAATATTCTGAACAGACATTGGATATTCTAAGCCCTTCATTGCTTCATCAAAATCATTTTCATGTTGTTTATAATAACTTATTCGCTCAGGATGCCTTGAAACTGGATACAAAGCAGCTAAAATACACCACAAAAAGCATTTCTCATCATTATTTTATATATTAACCACGGCTTGTTTGTTTTCAATATTGGCAGGTAATAGCAAATATGTAGATCCTTGTAATGGGCTGAATTCAGAAATATTAATATATAACTTGTGTGGAGATCCGCATAGGCTCCATCCAGACTCTTTTGCAGATAATTCAGAGTGTTTAATAATCAATTGATCTATCAAACTGCTTATTATTTTGTCTGAATTTGTATTTGAATATACAGGTACAGTTTCTGTTATGTGGGGCTGTGTAAATTTTGTGCCATTTGATTTCTTATATTGTGTAAACAATTTGAGGGACAGCTTATAAGAGCCATTTTGTGCATTTAGAGTTGCCTGCACATCAGGATTTAAACTGTTCAAAAAATTCTTAATACCACATCTTGGCTCTGATACAAACCGGTAATCCCTTAATTGGACAGCAAAACTGCTATGGATGGGTTCATAGCGTGGCTGCTTTGCCGGTCCAGCATTAAGAGGTGTTTCATGCTTCCTTTTCAGACCAGATGTAGATGGTTGTGGGGGCAATGTTGATGACTGTGCAGAACAAGTACCTTTATGTTTATATGTGAAGTATTCCATGCTATATTTTCTATGGCATTTAGGGCATATTTTTGTGGGAGTTCTATATTTATCTGGATTACAATTCTTTTGATGCTTAGCCCAATTGGGGCTGGATATATTCTTTTTGAATTGATTACAATGTTTTTGATTTGACACTTTTTGTTGTTGTTTATTATATAAAATTTCCTGGGCTTCAATTCAAAATTCTATGTTTAATAAAATATATCAGTTTGGTTCAGCAGTGTGTTTTATATATTTAGTGTGTGTGTGTGTGTGTGTGTGTGTGTGTGTGTGTGTGTGTATGTGTGTGAATATTTTTGGCTTTGGTATTTATATAAAATTTCTTGGGGTTCAAATCAAAACTCTATACTTAATAAAAAATATCAGTTGGGTTCAACAATGTGCTTTGTGTGTGTGTGTGTGTGTGTGTGTGTGTGTGTAGGTGTGTGTGTGTGTGTGTGTATCTTGGCTTAGTTTTAATTGTAGCCAAAAAAATATCAAGAGGGTATATTTTTGACAAGTTTATAGACAACAAACTGAGAGATGTAGCTTTTACACACATGGGCAAATCTGTCTGTTGAGGCTTCTTCTTTTCTACACTAGAATTCAGGATTCTTGGGATTTAAATATGTACACACATGCCCGATTGGGCTATATGCCCCCTCTTGTCATAATTTTAAGTGTGGGCAAATCGGGGCATATGAATTCTTCTTTTCTACACTAGGATTCAAAATTCTTGGGGATTAAGAGCATATCACACTTGAAGAAATGGGGAATAAGAGGATCTTGGCATAATTTTAAGTGTGGGCAAATCGGGCTGTTTAATCAAATGACCTTTTCTTTTCTACACCTATAAGTGGTCCTGGTTGTATATACTTTTATACTACTTGTGTGGGTGTGTGGGTGTGTGGGTGTGTGTGTGTGTGTGTGTGTGTGTGTGTATGTGTGTGTGTGTGTGTGTGTGTGGGTGGGTGGGTGTGGGTGTGTTAATACGTTTGCTCTAGTTTTAAGTGTAGCCAAAAACAATATCAAGAGGGGCTTATTTTTAACAAGCTTATGGACAACAATCTCACAGATGCAGCTTTTGTAAGTGTAGCAAAATCAATCTGAGGGGGTCATACTTTCCCGGGAAATTCCCGAGTGCATTTTTACAAAAATCTTGGATTAGACGGAGTACCACACTTGAGCAAAAAGCTCATATGGGCATGTTGAGCTAGTTTTAAGTGTAGCCAAATCTGCCTGAGGGGGGTTCATATTTCTCGTCCCAGTAGTACCCTCAATTACATTACTAAAATTCATGATGACGGCGGTCATTTTGGTGTGGGAAAGTGTTATAGGCAATTGCAATCCCGATATTATTGTAAAAAAATGAAACCTGAAATTTCTAACTATATCTGTGATTGCCTGATTTGTGCAAAAGTCAAGCCTGACAAGTTAGGTATCATGAAGGAAAAGCTGCACATCAGTGGAAAGGAACCTCATGAGATGGTTTCCATTGACCTTATTGCAAAGTTACCGCCTTCTTCAAGGTACTATTATATTCTCAGCCTTATAGATGTTTTCTCCAGGTTCGTCACAGTTTAACCTGTGCGGAAGACTAGTACCGCTGAGATAATTCGCTTAATGAAGGAGAGATATTTCACCCATTATCCAGTTGTTAAACTAATTTTGTTGGATAGAGGATCCCAGTTCACTTCCCGCTCATGGCAGAGTTTCATCAAATCCATGGGAATGAAACATGTGTGTACGACACCCTACCACCCTCAAGGAAACCTAGCGTTTACTTAGGGTTTATTGCCAGCACGATCGCCAGATTTGTTTAAGCATCTTTATGAAGTTCCCTGGTTAATTAACAATTCTCTTTCTGAAGTTACAGGATATTCACTCATTGAATTGTTTTTCCTCCATTCAGTTCCACCACAAGTGCTAAGAGATTTTCCATGGCCTGAGTCAGAAGACGGTGAGAAAGACTGACAGAGTAAGGTTGTTCAAGTGCAGTTAAGGGAACGATATGCTATGCAGAGGCGGAAACTGAAGAAGAAGTTCCATGCTTTGCAGTTGAAGGAGGAGGACCTGGTGATGTTTTGTTTGTGGACACGACCGTTCATAACTACCCAAGTGAAATTCATCACGGCAGTGTTAATGGACACAAAAACTCGCAAGGTAGTGTGCAAGGTGAATTTCGACAATCTGAAGATTTTTAATTGTTCTCCAGACTTGAGGAAGATACTTTCAGAATGTTGAATCCAAAATCTCCTAGACTGTGAGTGTTTCCACGAGTCGTCGTCGATTTTGTTTCTCAATGGAGGGGACGATGGGCATGTCTTTCCCGGACGTATGAACAGACTGTTGAAGTACACCATTCCGCCTGGTATATATGAATCTTGTAGCTGAAAGTTAGGAGATTAATGGAAGTGCACGAGAGAAAGAATATGCTGATGCTGTGATTTTTTTTGTGAGTTTCGTTATGATGTACAAGTTTGGTTCTTTTTAAATTACATATTCAAGATAATTAGATTCTGAATTCATATGTTAATACGTAAGTTCTGTGTTTTTGTGTTTATTTACTGCAAATCTTAATGCTTTCGTTCCAGAGGTTTACTTAATTGAAAAGAGCATGTTGCTCAAAACCGACATTTGAACAACCCTCATATAATTCGTAATAATCATATATCAGAAAAATTGTTTCACGGGTATCGGTTTTGAAGCAAAGCAAAGCTGTGTACCAAATATCATCAAAATGAGTGACTATGATTGTCAACTCCTTCCTGATTTGACATGGAAAGACCCCCCCCCCAACATTCCTAAGATAATTAAAGGTTTTTCGGAGGAAATTAGAAGCGACACATTCGACAAGGATATGCAGAGCATTTGAAACGACATTAGAGATACGGTATAGTCTAGCCTTTGCAGCAAATGACAATGGGTCAGACGGCTGTGTCCGATACGAAGTCGAGTTAACATAATTTCTTCTCGTCTAGACGGACGGGACAAGGAACGGCATGCACGAATGATGGAATTGATTAGGCGAAGATTGTATCCGGTTACCTCATCCTACTTTCCCTGCCACGTGTCAAGAAGGGAGCAACGGGAAACATTCTGCAGGTCTCAGAAGGTGGACAAGATCATTCACCTGCAGACTTGATAGAAGCATCGGCTGCATCGCCGAGTCACGAAAGGCAGCGTATCTCATGGACTCCACATAATTAATTTTTAAATCGATTCTGATAAAATACAAGGTTATTTCAGTATTTTGAACATAAATATTATATAAAAATTGCTGTTTGTGGATTATTTTACACTGTTGTATCTGTAGTTAGGCCTACTGTAACAATCCAATTAGTCAGATGATGAATGTTGCCATTCTTAACATTACAGGAATATGGACGATGGATACAAGAGGTTCAAAATGATCTTTGAGACGCCAAACGAACTGACCAAACTTAGGGTAGTACGAAGCCAACTAGATCTTATAGGTGAGATTACCATTCTTATTACAAGAGCATTTACAGATAATTCTTTGTGTGTTTGATTTGTTGCTTTATGTCCATAGCAAGAGAATAAAACAAAGTTTAACATAAATACGATATCCATGGTGACTAGATTTAGTACACGCAGGAAATCGAATACGGAGCATTTTGGTTATCTGATTGACACAAAGCGAGAGTATTCTGGGTTAATATTTCTAATGTTATTGACCGTTTCACCTAATGAAATAATTCTAAGGCTTATCCATTTCTATAACATATGTTAATGCAAATGACGTAGAATTGATACAACATCAGAAAACAAGATGCGATCACCTTACATTGTGATAAGGGTTCGTATTAGAACTAAAACGTTAACTTGTAATAATTGTCTTCACGTGAACATACACACACACACACACACACACACACACACACACATGAAAATGTACATGGAGGATAACGTTGAGATTGACCTAAAGGAGGTGATGGGAAAGATTGGCTTCATCTTGCCCAGGATAAGGACAGATGGAAGGCTTCTGTTTCCGCTGAAATAAACCCTACGGTTTAAGGAGGCTAGAGTGCAATATATATATATATATATTGTAGCAAGACATCGGGTAAGGTATGGGATCGCGTCACGCCGGGACGTAGCTCAGTTAAATAAAGTAAAAAGTTCAGTTTGAGTCTCGCTGGACCACCTCTACCCTGAATGGTGTGGACGAGGGATGTTGGGAGCCTTGTCGATTGAACGCTACTCACCCCTTGCTCGATGATCTGCCCCTCGGCTTCTGGCGTCAGCGACGGTTGACCTGGAGATGGCGGGAGACGCTGGAGAGACCGCTGGCCCAGGTGTTGTTGGCCAAAAGAGGCGGCTGGAGACTCGGCGGCTTTGTCGTTGGAGCGCTAGTTCACCGGACTCTGGCTGCCATCTTGGCTTCTGGCTCTCTGTAGTCCGGACCGCTGCAACCGTACCCGTGCTTGTTGCCGCCTCGTGATGTCGCGATATCTCGGAGTGGTCTCGTCAATCAGCGTCGATCGTGTTGTAGATGTGTGGTGATGATTTATCATCTCCAAGGGTATTTATACTTCAGAATTTCGTCGTCACCTGGTGGTCTTTTCATCTCCAACTGTTCACCTGGGGTATCACTTGGTGCTGGTGGAAAGTTACAGTGGAGGTGCAATCACTGCTGGTGAAGGTCGTTGCCTTGCAGACTGTGCAGAGCAGAGTGGATAATTCTTGTTGCTCGGCTCTGCATCCGGTAGAAGTTGGGGTGAATGAGCGTTCATCCGACGAGCTTCAGAGCGATGTTTAATAAAACGGATATTTCGACTTTCATGCTCCCAATTCGTATATATATATATATATATATATATATATATATATATATATATATATATATATATATATATATATATATATATAGTGGGTTGTCAGAAGAAGAAGTGGAGGAAAACTATGAGAAGATAGAGGAATTGATGGAAAAAGAGAGAAGGGGATCGTGCATTATCGTAATGGGTGATTGGAATGCTGTAGTAGGAGAAAGGCAGGATGGAAGTACAGTAGGAAGATATGGATTAGGCGAGAGAAATGAGAGAGGGGAAAGCCTGGTAAATTTCTGTAAAAGAAACTCCCTAATTGTTGGAAACACACTGTTCCAGCAACATAAGAGAAGGAGGTACACCTGGATATGTCCAAGAGATTGTAAAAGATACCAGATAGATTACATACTGGTACAAGAAAGATTTCGAAATTGTTTGAAAAATGCGAAGACATTGCCAGGAGCTGACATTAATTCAGACCACATCTTGCTAATAGGAGAAATCAATCTTACATTGAAGAAGATAACCCAAAACCAGGTGAGCAAGAAACCCCACTTAGAGAAGCTAAGGGAAGAAGACGAAAGACAAAAATTTGCAGAACATTTCCAAGGAAACTATAATAAGTTTAAAGCTAGTTGTAACAACAAGGATGAGATGTGGGATGGAATAAAAAGCTGCTTACAGAAGGCAGTGGATGAAACAATAGGCTACAGGGAAAGGAAAAGTGCAAAGAAACCATGGATTACTGAAAGTATGCTGGAAAAAATGGAGGAACGGAGAAAATGGAAGAATGTAAATACAGAAGAGGGAAGACATAATTACAAGATACTGAATAACCAGTTAAGAAGAGAAACTGACAGGGCAAAAGAACAATGGATGAAACAAAAATGTGAAGAAATTGAAGAACTGGAAAAAAGAGGAAGGTATGACTTGATGTATCGTGAAGTAAACTGCTTGGGCTTCCAAAAGAAGAAATGGAAAACAATGTGGATGATAGAAGACGAGGAAGGATGTGAAATCACAGACAAAAAAGGAATATCGAATGTGTGGGGAAAGTACGTTGAAGAGCTCTACCAGAAAGAGAATCGCCCAGACAGTCTGAATGTAGAAAATGAAGACGACGTGCCTGATGATGAGAAAGGATACTATATCCTGAATGAAGAATTTGAGCAAGCACTCAAAGAAATAAGGAATGGGAAAGCAACGGGCACTGATGAAATTCCTGTTGAACTTATCAAATGCCTGGGAGATGGAAAAAGAGAAATACTGCACTTATGCAATGAAATCTATGAGAAAGGGGATTGGCCACAAGATTTCACGGAGACTGTTTTGGTACCTCTGCAGAAGAAAAGCAATGCCAGAAAATGTTCTGAGTACAGGACAATCAGCTTGATATCTCACTCGGCAAAAATTCTTCTAAGAATTCTGAACAGACGCCTATACTCGAAGGTCAGTGGCGAGTTAGAGGAAGAACAGTTTGGTTTCAGGAAAGGAAGAGGTACAAGGGATGCAATTGGTTTACTGAGGACCATTGGGGAAAGATATTTAGAGAAAGGAAAGGAGGTGTTTGTAGTATTTGTAGACCTGGAGAAAGCCTTTGATAGAGTGAATTGGGTTAAACTTTTAGAAATTCTGAAGAAAATTGGTGTAGATTGGAAAGAGAGAAGACTTCTAAGCAACTTATACATGAATCAACGAGTTAAAGTGAGAACAGGAGATGAAATGACAGAAGGCTGTGAAATTGGAAGAGGAGTACGACAAGGATGCTGCCTATCGCCTACTTTGTTTAATATCTATTTAGAAGATATAGTGAAAACTTGTTTCCAGGGCACAGGAGGTGTCAAATTGGGAGGAAGAAGAATAAACTGCATAAGATTTGCTGATGACATGGCATTATTCGCTGAGGATGAAAGAATCATAAATAGTATGTTAGAAGAGTTAAACAGCAGCTGTGAGCAGTATGGGATGAAGATTAATGTAAACAAGGCAAAGGCAATGGTCATAGGACGGAAACCAAGGAATATTAATGTAAGAGCAAACAGTTAAAGAAACCCTGAAAGTGGATAGCTTCAAGTACCTCGGATGCACTATAAGCATTGACATGAGCTGCAAACAAGAAGTGAAAATGAGAATCTCAATAGCAAAAGAAGTTTTCTTTTGAAGAAAAAAAATTCTTGTGGACCCATGGACATAGGTCTAAGGAAGAGATTAGTGAAATGTTTTGTGTGGAGTGTAGCACTATATGGTGCAGAAACCTGGACGTTGAGAAGAAATGAAGAGAAACGACTCGAAGCTTTTGAAATGTGGACATGGCGAAAAATGGAGCGTGTAAAATGGACAGACAAGGTAAGAAACGAAGCCGTACTGAAAAGAGTTGGTGAAAAAAGATCTATACTGGAGACCATCAAGAAGAGGAAAAGAAACTGGTTAGGACACTGTCTAAGAAGAAACTGCCTGCTAAGAGATGCCTTGGAGGGAATGGTTGAAGGAAGAAAAGTCCGTGGAAGAAAGAGATATCAGCTTATGGATGATATTAAATTAACTGGGTCGTATGCTATTACGAAGCGTAAGGCAGAGAACAGGGAAAGCTGGAGATTGCAGTGAAAAACCTGCCAATTAGGCAGAAAACAATGAATGAATGAATATATATATATATATATATATATATATATATATATATATATATATATATATATATATATATATATATATATAATATACATATATGGGTTTCCCTAAAGGTACGTAACAACTTTGATGTCACAAAGCATAACTTGCAATCGACATAAAGAAACAAACTATGCCCTATTTGATTCACCAACGCATGAAGTTTTATTGTGTATTAGTCCACTTCAAGATGAAAACCTCTGATGGCACCTACAATCTCTAATGGAAATTCCAACTTTGTCCATTTTATCCGTGGCATATCCCTGTCAATTGTGGCAATGTCAGTCTTATTCTGGCCTACAAATCATCGAGATCAATGACGGAACTGCTGTACACTGTCTTTGACATAGCCCCACAAAATGATGGTCTGGGGTGTAACGTCAGGGGATTTTGGAGGCCACTCCATTTAGACCATCCCTCATAATCCAACGCGACGAAAATCTCCTGTTCAGGACATTTCTCACTTCTCAGCCCAGTTTGGAGGTGCACAATCTTATGCAATAACGTTCGTGAATCACCTACAACAAAGTATATTTCTCTATGTCAATTACAAGTTGTGCTGTATGACGTAAAGTACCTTTTGGAACATTGTGTATATGTGTTTCTGTGGGTATTTGTCTGTGTGTGTGGCTGGGGTGAGTGTGTTTGTGCACGCCATTCCTAAAAAAATAATGGATATTGGAAACACAGTTAACAAGGTTGATAGGATTCTCTCGGGCTATGGACTAGGTGATACGTAGAAAGGATTCCAAGCTTTCGAGAACTAATATCAGTATCATTTTCAAGGTAGAAGTAACTTCTAGGCCGAGAGATTATTTACATCATTCGTCGCCAGGAAAACCTCAAGACTTACTTAACAATTAAGAAATTCTAACAATGAACTGGTAGTTTGATCCAAAACTTTCGAATACCACGTCTTTAATTTAGAAGTCACCTAGCCCATTCGACTTATTCTGTGTGCAATATACATTCAGGGATAAGATACTGTTATCTTCAACAGTGCGAATTAACGTTGTAGCTGTACTCGTAAGATCATATCAATATCAAAAGGTCCAAGAACATGTACTTTCAATAACATTTTGTTATATTTTCTAATAACTGACATATTTATAATTGCAGTGGCGCTGGGAGAAGTTGCTGGCTTTGTTCTTGGAGTTAGTCTGATGAGTGTGGCAGAATTAATATATTTCCTGATTCTCAAACCATCTATAATTTCAATTGGACGACTATGCACTACAAAGACAAAGTGAAATTTTTAATCCATGTTAGCCCTATTTGCAATCGACATTGTTAGCATTCTATGTACCGCATCAACATAAATAAACGAACCCGTGACCGGCACACTGAAAAAAAAGTTATACTTAAGACGCAATTACTTCCCTGTGACCTAGCTTTACATTTTATTTTTCATGTACAGAAAAAGTTGAAAAATACAAAATCTATTCAGTGTTCATTCCACCTTAAAATATGTTTTTTTGTTATTTGTAATAACAATGTGTTGTTAGGATAAAATAATATACTCACTTTGAAACAAATAGGTTCTTTATTATTAATATATCCACAACATGACAAAAATATATACCTATAGAAATGAGTATATCTGAATAACTAGTTACGCCATTCTCTCCAACCTTGATATGTGAGATGCCCAAATATACCAATAATGAAATACTAATTACATTTATTAAGACATAGAAATAAGGAAAGTAGCACAACTACAGTTTGGCCAATGCCTCAGGCAGGTAGGCATCCAGATATTTTTTCGGGGGGGGAGGCTAAAAATATTTTTATAGTGGTATAGATAGAACCTCACAAGTGTATATTTGAGGCCAATGGTGGCGATTTGAATGTCAAACCGAAAGGGGAGGGGGGGAGTGTTCAGGAAAGGTTTACTTTCTGTTAGTAGACAACGCTTAGCATTAAGAGGTCTTAGTCCTACATCTGATAACGTGTCTTGTGTAGCAGTAGTCTGCGTGCATATACATAACCACTGCTTTGATGGACTGGTAAAACCATTTTCTGGAAATTTTTATTTGTCTGTCCAGCGACACCTATCTAGTGTCTATCCCAAAGGCCAAGATTATTTTTTTAACTTTCAGACAATAGACTTGTTTTTGTTGAGTTGATGTTTTAAGTCTCTTTATACTTACTCAGACTAATTAGGACTGGAACTAAGTTTAAAGTGGAATCCGAACCACTATGTGACTCCATCACGAATCGAACCCGGTACCCCTCGATTACAAGGCTATGCTGTTAGCACTGAGCAATCGGAGAGATTTACAGTTATATGAAGCAAAGAAACTTTTGTGAGATAATTGCAAATGTATTGTTACGATCCGCCACTGACTTGATTGTTTGTACACGTCTTTGGTGGCATAATTGCGAATGTATGGTTACGATCCGCTACTGACTTGGTTGTTTGTACACTTCCTTTAAGTCATAATTCGAATGTATTGTTACTATCCGCCACTGACTTGATTGTTTGTACCCGTCTCTTATGACATAATGCGAATGTATTGTTACGATCCACCACTGATTTGATTGTTTGTACACGTCTTTTGTGACATAATGCAAATGTATTGTTACGATTCGTCACTGACGTGATTGTTTGTACACATCGTACGCTTGTCTCTTTGCGCACTCCGAAATTTCTTTGTTTAAAACTCAACAGTGCCGAAAGGGACGTTGTAAGCAAACAGGCACGTCACTTGTCTGAGGTGTGTCAGTTGTGCTGATGTGGTTATGACTATTTCCTGTCGTACAGGATTTTGTGTATCGCGCATGCGCGAGAGGTTACCTGTTTCCTTTGTACCAGTGTCAAGTGAAGGAAATAGTTCGGTACAAATCCAGCTACGTGCAAGGTTGCTTCGAGGTGTTGCTTGTGCGTTTGCAGAAATGTAAGTGTATGCTGTATGAAAGCGAGCTATTACATATATCTTACTTCAACTGTATTTTTTTTATTTGTATAACCCGAAATGTGTTTGATAGCTTCAGGCAGGGTGGTTATACAAAGTTTGGCGTACCCGTCACAGGGACTCGAAACGAACGAGCATTACTCAGCGCGTATGGACTGTTAAGATAGAGAGCGACTGGCAGTGTAGCGACCACGTGACCTTTGCGATTCAGTTTTTTCCTCGCCAGCTGTGTGCGAAGACGTTGCAGTGCAGTAATCATGTCAGGGAAGGCGAAAGAAATGGAGCAGCTTTTAAAGCAAATGGAAACTCGTATGTTCGAAAAACTACAAGAGCAGAGCAACGAGATGCAGGGACAATTACGAGAACAAGGTAAGGAGTTAATCCAGCAAACTAAACACGTTGAAGAAAGAATTAATTCAAGTGTGTGCAAAGTTGAAACCTCGTTGAAGCAAGAAATTGATGTCGTAAAAAGTGAAATAGTGAGAATTGAATGTGACCTGAATGCAAAAGTTGAGTTACTTCAAGAAGATTTTGTGTCGTTGGAAAATAGAATAGAAAAGATAATAGCCGACGATAAAGCAAATATGAAAGAATGTACAGGTGTGTTCAAACAACAAGTTTTAGAATTACGTAATCATTTAGAAGGTAAAATTAATGAGATTGCAGATAATTGCAATGCACAAAACATTAAATTACGAGAAGTTTTTGACAATCAAGTAAAGCAAAACGAAACTGTGTTTGTTGAAATAAAGAAAGCAATGGATAAAGATCAGGCTAAATTTGCTAGTTTGTTCGATCTTGTTAAGAGTAATGAATATAGTGCGAAAGAATTAAAAGTAAGGTCAGATAATTATGATGTTCATTTACAAGATCTTGCTAAAGAATTGAACGAATTAAATACAAAAGTAGGTCATACTTTTCAAGATTTGAATCAAAGTGTTCAGTCTACCAAATGTAAAATTACAGAATGTGATACTACTGTAAAAGGCTGTGTTCAGCAAATTTCTGATATTACACATAAAATTGACGTAATAGAAGGGAAATGCGTTGGCATGGAATATCAATTAAGAGATTTGAGCAATGAAATAGGCATGTTGAAACTTAGTTTAAATAACATTTCATCTAGTATGAATGTTCCTTGTAACACATACGTAGATAGAGAATCCAGAATAGATGTAAGTTCTTTATCGAAATCTAAGAATGAAAATAAGGTATCTTTTCCGAGTAAAGTATCTGAACATATTACGTACAGAAAAAAACAAAATTATGTTGAAAAGGAATATAATCCTGAAAGTATTTCTTCAGGTTCTGAATATCAAGCAAAAGTGAAAGGAAATAAAGATAAGGCTGATATAAATGTAGGATTTCCATATGGCAAAAACACTGAAAGTAAACGTGATAGTAGGTTAAGTAAAGTAAATGTAACAGAGTATAATAGTTCTGATAGTGATTCAGAACAAAGGCTTAGAAGGTCAGAAAAAAAATTAAAGCAAGGAATATTAAAATATTCTGATGTAGATAGATTTCCTAAGTTTAATGCAACAAGAACCGATTATTTAGCTTCCCAGTTCCTACAGGAAGTGGAAGATAGGTTTGAAATGTTGAATGTGTCGAGAAATGAATACATGAGATACATTTCATTGTTATTAGAAGGAGTTGCTAAAAACTGGTACTTACAAGAGAAAGCACAAATATGTGGTTATGATGAATTTAAGCTTATGTTTTTAAATGTATTCGAGAGTTCTTCATAAAAATCGACTCTTTTGGCTAATATTTTGTGTAAAAGGTATTCTAAAGAGTTAAAACAGTCTCTTTTGAGTAACTTTTGGTCTCAGATTAATCTGTTAAACACAATACAGCCTGATATGAGTGATCAACAAAAGATAATTCTAGTAGCTCAACAGTTACCTGTAAAAGTAAAAGAAGCTATTATAAATCAGCCATACATAAGTTTGAATGTAGCAGCTGAGCTTGTAGCTAGACATGAAGCATTATATACAGGGTATGAACAAGAAACAAAAAGAAATGGTAGATTTGTAGGTGTAAGACAAGTGAAAATTGTACAAGGTGATACAGTTAGGAATAAACTACCTATAACAAACTCTTTTCAAAGAAATTATGTGAATGAAAATAGTGGCAATGTTGATAGAGATCAAAATATGTCTAACCAAAATGGGAATGTAAGACAAAGGTCATGGGTTCAAAGACCTAACCGTCCTCAATCAAGTTATAGACTACCTAATAGAAGTGGGAATGATTCAAATATAAGTAGAAGAAGTAGATATAGTTACGATGTTAGTAATGATGACATTATTAGACATGATAGTAATGAGAGAATTGCTAGAGGAACTAGTTATCGAAATAGTAGTACAAATACAGTACCGTATAACAATATTCAAGTTAGTAATAATAGTCATAGTAGATTTATGAGAGAGCCTGTATTAGGAAATTCTCAAATTAGTGGACTGAGATCTTGTTCTGAAGACACAGAAACAGTAAATGTAGATTCTTCGCCTAGAGCGAATGCACCTTTGTTCATGCAATCACAACCTTTAAACTAAGATGCGAGTCTACTGTTACGACGACAGATAGTAGCATAGATGAAGACAATGGTGTTGTGTCTGGAATTAATTCTGACATTGAAACTCATGTAAAGGAGGTTTGTAATGTAATATCTAAACCGAAGATGAGGGAATCTCAATTGAAAACTGTATGTACGATACATATTGATTTTTACGAGGATATGTTGGAAAATGAAGCACAGTATAACTCAAGTAATATGGTGTTACCTGTGAATTTAAGAAATAAGATAAAAGGTACTACATTTCTTTTTGCGAACATTAATGGAGTAAAGAATACATGTTTATTGGATACTGGATGTGAAATTTCGCTTATGTCAGAGAAAAGATGGAGAGAAATAACGTCTGAAGTAAAGAGTCCTAAACTTGATCTTGTAGGAGACATAATTTTACTTGATTATACTGGTAAAAGAAAGCAAAAGGTGTTAGGTAAATTCTGTGTAAATCTTGAAATGGATAACATTGATTTTCTAATCCAGTTTGTTGTTGTAAGAGATTTATCAGTTGATGTGTTGTTAGGTTTAGACTTTTTATATAGTATAGAAGCTCAGATTGACTTCAGAGATAATGCTATGATGTTTAATTCAGAAGAAAGTCCACATTTAGTTAAGTTAATTCCAATTTCATGCACTTATGTTGAATCTGAAAATAATTTAGAAAATGATTGCCTCAGAATAATGACAAAATCTGAAATGAGTGAAACAGTTGCTAGTATTAGTGATTTAAAGAATAAGACTTTGCAAGCAGAGATTTTAACTGACAATGAAAAGGAGAAATTATTTGATTTACTAGTAGAATTTCAAAGTTTATTTGATGATAAACCAGGTCATTGTAATAAATACATCCATGACATAGAACTTAATACAGATGAACCTCTTGTTACGAAACCTTATCCTATACCATATCACTACAGACAAGCTGTACGTGATTATATCAATAAGTTATTGGAATGGAATATTATTGAACAGTGTGATTCCCCATATCTTAATCCTCTTGTAGTAGTACTTAAGGCAGATAAAAGTATACGCATATGTACAGATTTTCGTAATATTAATAAGCATCAGAAGATTAGCCAGATTAGACCTATAAATATTGAAGATGCAGTTCAAGGATTTATTGATAAACCTTATGTTACTCTGATTGATATGTCAGCTGGATTCCATCAGGTATTATTCTCTGAAAAATCAAGAAAATATACTGCATTCTCTTTTGAGGGGAGACAATATCAATATAAAAGACTTGTGTTTGGTACTTGCAATGGTGTGCAGGCTTTCACCATGGCAATGAGTAGAGTGCTTTGAGATACACTCTCTGATAATGTAATAATATATGTTGACGATTTATGTGTTCGTAGTAGTACATTTGAAGCTCATCTTAAGCATTTAAGAGAAGTATTTTGCAAATTGCAAGAATCTGGTATGACTATACGCTTGAAAAAGACATTTTTTTGTAAAGAAAGATTACTGTACTTAGGTCATATTATTGATAGAACTGGTATTCATGTAAACCCCGAAAGAGTGAGAGCTATTCTTGATCTTCCAGCTCCAAAAAATATAAAAACACTCCAAAAAATCATTGGTAGTTTCTCATGGATGAGGAAATTTATTCCAAATTTTGCTGTACTCCCTTGTATGAATTATTAAGAAAAGGCAAGAAGTGGGTGTGGACAGAGAAAGAACAAAGAAGTTTTGATTTACTGAAAGAAGCAATTTCAAATGATGTTAAACTTTTCCATCCAGATATTCATCAAAGATTTTATGTCCAAGGAGACGCTTCCTTACTTGGCGTTGGAGGTTATTTATTTCAAATTGTTGATGGTGAAAAGAGGGTAATAAGTTACATGAGTCGCACATTAAGAAATCATGAGAAGCATTACACCATAACAGAACTAGAGTGTCTAAGTCTATTATTCTGTATAGAAAAATGTAGCCAATATCTTCTAGGAAGAGAATTCACAATAGTATGTGACCACAAATGTCTTATTTGGTTAAATCACTCAAAGAATTGGAACCCTCGTTTGTTGCGATGGTCTCTCCAGCTTCAGAAATACCAATTTACAGTGGAATATTGTAGAGGTTCTGATAATGATCTCGCAGATCTATTATCAAGACATTTTGAAGGATCTGAACCTGTTTTGGTTCATGTTAACAATAATATGGTTTTGAGAAATGAGATTTTGGATATACCAGTAGAAATACTGGTGCAAGAAGGTTTGAATATGAATTTGCCAAGACAATGTAGAAATTGGAAGAAATATTATAAAATATGTAATGGAGTTTTGTTAATGAGAGATTTTCATTTTGAAAATTCATGGAAGATATGTATACCTCAATCTTTGATTTCTGTATTATTAAGAAATTATCATGATAACATGGGCCACTTTGGTGGTGATAAAGTTCTTAGAAGAATGAGGAAAATTTATTACTGGCCTCGTATGAGAAAAGATATTTTGAGTTATGTTAAAGACTGTGAAATTTGTATGAAAACAAAACCAAACAGGCATCCGCCTAAAGGAACTTTTCAGTTACATTATAACAGAGGTGAAACTGTTTTATTTTTAGATATTCAAGGTCCTTTGGTTAGAAGCTCAAAAGGAGAAAGGTTTTTGTTAACATTGCAGGATGCTAATACAAGGTATTTACTTGCCTATCCAATGAGATCTAGTACAGCTGATAGCATTGTGAAAGTCCTCTTAGAAGGATATATAAGACACTTTGGTATTCCACATAAGTTAATAAGCGATAATGCTGCAGTGTTCCATTCTAAGAAATATGTAAATACTTTGACTAACCTAGGTATTAAGTTAACATACACTCCTATGTACCATCCAAATTCTAATTTGGTTGAACGCAGTCATTGTGAACTAAACAGACTAATGCGTGTATTTTGTAAAGAAAAACATCAAGATTGGCCCAAGTATATTGATATAATTGTGAGTTTACTCAATGATAGCATACATACTTGTTTAGGGTATGCTCCATCTGAATTACAACGTAATAGGAATCTGGAATCATGTACTCTGAATCACTTTCAAGTACCCCTCAATGAAGTTACACAATGGAAAAATAAATTATATATGACTTCTGTTAAGGACTTAGAGATAAAAATGAAAAGGAATGAAAGATATAATGTAAGGTAAGAGAATAGAGCTGAGATTAAAGTTTCAGATTTAGTATTTATCAAAACTCACTACCTTAGTAATCTTCTAGAAAATCGTATCAAAAAATATTGTGAAATTTATGAAGGTCCATATTTAGTAGTTTGAAACAAAGCAACTAATATCTTCAAGTTAATAGACTTAAAAACTGCTAATATTAGTGATAATCATCATAGTGATAACTTGAGAGTATGGAAATGTTCAAGTGAGAAGAGAGATTATTATTTAAAACAATTAGAAATGTTAAACGCAGAGTTATACAAGCATTTATTCAAATGAAAGCATATATAAATATGTTGTATGCAGATATGTATTCTACATATTTTGATATGTTGTTTGTAAACACAGATATTTGTTATAATGATAATCATGATTTATTTTTGGGTTGATACAAGACTTGAATTCTTTTGATGAATTAATCAATCATCTTTAAAAATTAAGAAACAAAACTTTGAGTTATTTTTTGTGTATCAAGGAAATTTTATTTTATTTTTGAATTACCTAAGTGTGAAACATTTAGAACTTATACATGTAATAATTATTCATGGAAGATGTCAAAAGTGTAAAATTTCACTTACTCCCTTCGTGAAATTTTTCATTGAAGGAGAGGGATGTATGACCATTTCCTGTCGTACAGGATTTTGTGTATCGCGCATGCGCGAGAGGTTACCTGTTTCGTTTGTACCAGTGTCAAGTGAAGGAAATAGTTCGGTACAAAGCCAGCTACGTGCAAGGTTGCTTCGAGGTGTTGCTTGTGCGTTTGCAGAAATGTAAGTGTATGCTGTATGAAAGCGAGCTATTATATATATCTTACTTAAACTGTATTTTTTTTATTTGTATAACCCGAAATGTGTTTGATAGCTTCAGGCAGGGTGGTTATATGGTTAAAATGGAACAACCTTATAACAACTAAGGATACGCGGACATACATTTCATTCGTGATATGATAACGGCAATGCACGGTAGGCTGAACGCATACCAAGAACCTTACATCGACGGCATCCCGAAAGTCGCACATTCACAAGGATACATCAGCGGCTAAGTCAACATGGGGTCATGGTGTGCGACCAGGTAAGCCTGTAAGCATTAGGTCTAAATTAAGTCAGTGGCCGATCGTGAGAATACGTTCGCAATTATCTTGTAAACGATTCGTTTCTGACCCCATGTTTACTGAGACATTTTTGCTTCTACTATCGTGAACTTTTTAGTTTCATTATGCGCTATCACTTCTGGTACCTCCTGTATAAAAGTTGTATAGCTATGCAGGATAAAAAAGTAGATTAATATAAATGCCACGAAAATAAATTTATAGAGAAAAAAGAAGAGCATAACATTCCCGAGACAATATTATTGATATAATATTCTTAACAGATCAAAAACTTAATATTTACACACATACATAAGCGCATCAATCTCTACACAACCACACACACACATATACAAGAATATTTCGAATAGAAAAAATTCTCAGGAAGTTTCCCTTAGCCAAGCAATTCACCAGTTACATGACCCCTCTCTCTCTCTCTCTCTCTTTTATAGAGAAAAAAAAAAGATCATGACATATCCAAGGTAGTATTATTAACGTGACATTCTTAATAGGTCGACGTCACATCTACACACACACACTCACGCACACTCGGGGAATATTTGGAATGCAAAACTATTGATTTTGTCTGAGTAAAAACAACTAGGTTACATGAGAATTCTTGCTAACATTTCTGTGTTGTAGATGTTTCTTTGGAAAAATAATTGCAATTAAGAAATTATTTGCCCCGATACACTTTTAGACATATTGTGGAGTGCAGGTACCTCCCAGCGCCAGGCAAGTGTAGAAGAACTGTGTTTTTTGAACTTCTGCAACTATAAAAAAAATTCTTATACAATAAAATTGGAATTTGAACTCTTGCGTAAAACAAATTTTCAGTTTTTTACACTTGGAAAATCAGCTAAAATCATGATTTTCAGTTAAATTACACTAAGAAAGCTCACTATGAAATTGATAGATTTTGACTACTGAGGAGCACTGGAACAACACCTCTATACTCTTCAACTATTCTCACAATATTAACTGATCTGTAATGCAAGAGCTCTTTAAATAGCCTAAGCGCGGACCGCATCTGAAACAGTGAGAGTTATCGAAAAATCTCCCCATGTCGATTTTTTTTGGTGACGTAGAGTACGCGTAGAGAGGTCGGGTTTAGTGTGCCGGTCGAGTCTCGGTGTCCTCTGTCCTCCCATACCAAAATAAACATAGGTCGTCATGGAACCAATTTTTCATCAATCGAAAATTTTCTAAGTCCACAGCGTTAAAAAATCTTAAATTGCAAATATCTCGAAAATGATAAGAGTTATCAAAAAAATATATCGAAAAACACCCCCATCCGGTATCGTTAGATACCCCCTGTCGATTTTGGAGGTGTAGAATACGTGTACCAAGTTTTGGTGGTCCTGGGGTCAAGGGGTAAGAAGTTAACCCACCCTCCAAAACTTTTGATCACTCGTAACTTTTGAACGAATAGTCGTAGAAAAGTCGGGTTTAGTGCGTCGGTCGAGCCTCGGTGTCCTTCTTGATCTTCTAACAAAATAAACATAGGTCGTCATGGAACCAAATTTACCCCTCTAGGTTTCCTCAATGAAAAAAAACAACTTAATATCTCGAAAACAGTAAGAGATAGAGCAAAACAGACCGCGATTTTGACTTCAAAGAAACATTTTATGATAGTAGAGAATGCCCATACCAAGTTTGAGCGCGCTACGATTAATATGACCCACACCCCAAAATTTCGGGAGGTGGGCCATATCTCGAGAACAGTTAGAGATAGAGCAAAAAGGATTAAAAAATCAAAAAGCTTAACCAGAAACACATAGTATAAGCTACCTGTATATGATGTTTTCAATAGTTGTTGTCTGGGAACCATGTTGGCCCACCCCCAAAATTTAAATTTAATAGACAATATCTCGAAAACAGTAAGAGATAGAGCAAAACAGACCGCAATTTTGACTTCAAAGAAGCATTTTATGATAGTAGAGAATGCCCATACCAAGTTTGAGCGCGCTACGATTAATATGACCCACCCCCAAAATTTCGGGAGGTGGGCCATATCTCGAGAACAGTTAGAGATAAATAAAAATAGTGAAAAAGTATTGCTAGATGCCCCGCCCTTGTGGATATACCAAAATTTTTGGTGGTCCTAAGTCAAAGAGGGTGGGCCAACTCCCAACAAACAAAATCCAATGTAAGTTAGTTCGGTGCGCAAATAAAAAAAAAATATAATAGGTTAAGTTATATCACTGAAGATCGTAAAAAAACACGTCACAATACAGAAATAATAAGAGGCACGCGCGTGCGTGTGTGTGTGGCAGAGAGATCACATCGTTCCGAGAGAGGTTTACAAAGGTCACGATATATAAACATTGCCGGACTTGGAAAATTACGATAAGGCGCATTCATCCTTCAAGGATGAGAAAGTGAATTTACTCATCACGGCTTTTCTGCGCCGTGAAACATCGTCAGCGCAATAAATGAGGCGCGGAACGTGGAGAGAAAATGAGTTTTTGAGGTTTTGGTGCAGTTTTCTTAGAGGTCAAAAATTCAGGGTTGCAGTGGGATGCACATTTACTATCTACTTACAACTGCGCTAGTTTTCATATGAAATCGACAGTGTACGAGTACCGTCATGGACGTGCACTGAAGTGAACGTGTGAGCCAGTATCCGATGATGCCATATGGAACTGCCGAGTGATCCACTTACGCCGACAAGGATAACAGCGAAGTACAACGCCGAAATGTGGACATTTTTTTTATAACTGTAGGACCACTTTCACTCTACCGAGGTCAGAGGGAATGCAGCGAAGGTAAGATACAACCATGTGTGTGTGTGTGAGAGAGAGGACACCAGCCTACCGCGAATCTGCGTAAATCATTGCATAACTTAACTCAGTGTTATGGCATAACTAGACATCCTTATTCCGACGGACAAAATCAACTTTATAGAACAACTTATATGTTAACAGCCAAACAATAGTTAATTGAAATATATTTGTACCCCCGGAAACGATAAAAGGGTTCGCACAAAGAACAATTAATCGCATTACACTTAAAACCCTAAACAGTGATTGTAAAAGGCAATGTAGCCAAGAAATCACATGAGTGTCGTCAAAGTATTAATTAATTTAACATTTGTAATTGTAATATTGTCTCAATATGCCATGGAATGCGTGTATGAATGAACGATAGAGTGAAAGAGGGCATGATGTACTGTATATTTATCTGTGTTTTAATATATGTGTATATTCTGAATCACCGTAGTACTATGTCACATTTCAGGTGCTTGAAAACAAATCCTCCTAGGTTTCATCTCTATTTCCTTGGCCTCCTTCCATTTTCTCACTAGCATTTTATTCTCCCTTATCCCATTCTATGTCATGTCCTGTTTCTCTCGTGTGTCTGAATATCACATTTCTCTCTCTCTTCAGTACATCATCCCTATGTTGTTTTAACCTGTCTTTCAACCTCTTTTTCGTTACTCCTATGTACTAGGTCGTTCAAGTCAATCGGGGACTTTTTTTTAAAAAAATAGAAGAACAAATTTCAAAGTGTGGTAACTGGATTTATTTTTCCACATAACCTCCTGCTACAGTTATACACTTATCCCAGCGTTTAACTAACGCCTGGAATGCTTCCGGATAGAAGGATTTATCATTACGGCGGAACCATTGTAGGACAGCATTCTTCACTTCATCATCAGTGTTGAAATGTTTTCCTCCAAGGAATTCCTTCAGGGGTCCAAACAGGTGAAAATCACTTGGCGCTAAGTCAGGACTATAGGGGGGGTGGTAATATCTCCCAGCCGATATCCTGGAATGTTTGGAATGTGTGTTGAGCGGTATGCGGTCGTGCATTGTCTTGCAAAAAGCGAACACCCTTTGTGATGAAACCCGGACGTTTCTTCCGTAAACTCTTATGCACATCACGCAGAACACGGCAGTAATACTCACTGTTGATAGTGACACCATGGGGTAAAAAATCAACGTGAATAATCCCCTGTTTATCCCAAAAGACACTTGCCATCACTTTACCAGCAGACGCAACTGTTCGAAATTTCTTGGGAGGTGGTGATTCCGTATGCTTCCACTGCATCGATGCTCTTTTGGATTCTGGAGTGAAATGGTGAACCCATGTTTCATCACATGTCATGATGCGATTCAGAAAATCCTGGCCTTCCATGTCATAGCGGTCCTTGAGTTCTCTGCAGACTTCAACTCTTCTGTGTCGGTCAAAAGCGGACAGCTGCTTTGGGACCCACCGTGCACTCACTTTTCGGAACAACAAATGATCATGAATTATTGTGTTCACTGTTCCTAACGACAGATTACACACCCTTGCAATTTCACGACAGGTTATGCGACGATTGTCCAGGATCAGCTGCTCCACGCGCTGAATGTTTCCAGGAATGATTGCCGTGGGCTGTGATCCACCACGACCGGGATCGTCAGTAATAGAGATACGGCCATCTTTGAAGCGCTTACACCATTCAAATGTCTTACTGCGACAGAGTGTCTCATCACCGTACTGAGCCTGAAGTCTTCTGTAAATTTCTGCAGGTTTTCTGTCCTCGTTCACTAAAAACTTCATCACAACACGCTGTTCCATGTAGACATTCACACTGTTGTCCGCCATCTTGAATAACGATCTATGCAGAAACGCGGGAAATGAGCGCCGCCTACCAGTAACAGCACACAGTTGCCAGTTCCTACTGCATACAAAACCTCCAGCCTAGGCGTCTATTTAAACCTGGAAAAAAAATTCCCCGATTGACTTGAACGGCCCACGTACACACACTGACATTATTTACATTTCACTTCGTAGATAATCCCTTCCTCTTCCTCTGCTCTGTTTTCCTTTTCCTTGTTTGCATTCTTCGCTATTCCGAAGATGCTTCTCCCTCCCTTCCTATAAGTTTTAATGCCCGCTTTCCTAAGCACTTTGCATATCTTTTCTGTGGTCTTCCCCATACTCCTTATTCCAAACCTTCCCTATTTTTCTTTCTCTTCCAAGGAAGATAAATGAAGGAAAAAGAGCGTGAGATAAAAAGTCCAACCACATTCTATATGGAAGGAAATATGTTTAGCCTTTTAGGTGAAAATACAGTTGACAAGGTCAAGCCACCTGCTAGAAAGTTCCAGAACAACTTTCTAATAGTCTGGAGGAAGTTGTGTATATATAATGCCCTGTTTTTGTATCTTGTTACATTTGTATTTGATACAGAGTCTGAAGAAGACCTTGCTAGAAGGTTGAAACGTTACGTTTAGTTTACGTTTTTAACAAAATAAATTACTGCCTCAGTCAGCATACTTAGTTTTTTATATCATGGAAACAAGCCTTAATGGTGTTATAACGTCCTTAGAGGTCCGGAGGCCGGACCTACCCTAATATATTTGTCTGTTACGGATTATTTTATTACTTATAATTTCATTAAACGACGCTTATTAAAAGAAAACTGAAATTCTAGGTCTTCCGATAATTACAGCAAGTTTCCAACTCTTCCTGGAACTCTATCTGCTCATTCAGCGAGGCCCGCCTGAGAGTGCCTCAGCTGGTCCCATAACAACCTATGTAATTCGTGAGGGAAAACATAATTTCAGGGGCGCATTCGACTGTAACGTAGACAGTGAGGCGGCCTCTTTCCTCTCTCTCAATCCCTGACTTCCTTAGAGTGCCGATCGTGTACGAGCGTGTAATGAAACAGGCAGTGGACGCACAGAGCTTGTTGAAGCAGCGTTTCCATGGAAGATTCAGAGTGTGACGGGAGAGGGGCACACCCACCTATTACACGTCGCGAAAATGTGTTACTAACACCTCTAAATCTGACCTCCTAACCTATCAAAGTAGGCATTATTAGAATTCTAACTTCAGATAATGCAAGTAAGTTGGTTACGAGTGTTACGTTTGGTGCTCTCAGCTTTTTTGATAAACCACTTTTCGCAAAGTGTCAGCTGCTGGATGAGCCCCACACCAATCTCAATTCAGAGAGGGAAAATATTTTATTTCTTTGAGGAAAGAGATATTGAGGCTAAATTTCCTTTCATGATTAGTGACATAACTGAAAACGAGCTACCTTTAAAAGGGGGCAAAGTACAGTACGAACGTATTGAGAAAATCCATGTTTCTGAAATTTTCTGGTCGGTGTGTTACACAGAAAGGAATCCGTGTTCTCATTTAGCATTTCATCATTTTCTAAATAATATTGTAATTTTTATAAAAGTCGCGTGTTGAATAAGGCATTAAAGAGTTAAAAAGAAATAATTGATTGATATATTTAGTTTATTTTACTTGGCTTTCTGCCACTTTTTAGCTAATTGGGAAGATGAGGATGAGCAATGAGATGATGACATTGACGAAGTGACACTCACAAAGAACACCTATGCCCAGGCGGGGATTCGAACCTGAGGCCCTTGTTGTAGCACGCTGTTATAACCAATCCGCCACGGAGGTCAGCATTAAAAAGGAATAAGTACGAAGTGACGATCAAGTGATCCATTTCTTTAATGCGAGAAACCTTTACAATACAGTTATTGAAGTAGCAAATAATTTTTACAAGCTTATAACAAATGTAAGAGGGCTAGACCCTGACAGAACGACTTTGTCATTGGGTGACGCCTAGTCAGAACTTCGAGTCCCATCGTCACTGTTTTCTGACCTTCTAGACAGAAACGCCTTTACTCTCAGATATCTAATCAAGACTAGATTAAAGTAGAATCTGAACCAGTGCCTCCAGGGGGAATCGAACCTTCTGCTTCTTGATTATAAGGCGAGAGCGTTAATCACTACATTATCCTTTACAATTTCGAACAGCAGCAGATGAGATTCAGGCAATATGCTATATTTTAATTTCTAGGGGCTATAATTTAACATACTACTTTTTAAAAAAATCACAGCACCCTTTCCCCCAATCCCTGCTCCGTCCTGTGCCTACCCTTTCAGAGACACCACTCTTCGCCACTGCGGATGAGATATCGTATTAATCTATAAGATTATATTTTAATTAAACTCTCTCTGGATTCTTCATGTTGACCAGGGCATTCACTTGTTTACTCCAGTTGTCTCAACCTCTGTGGTATGTGAATAATGCACAGTGTTGTGCTATGCAAACTTCTTGATGTATTCAGGATAAAGCATCAGGTTTATGGAGTCAGACTGAGAAGGGACTGACTTTTGTTTTGGATTGAGGAGAAAGAGGAGCTTGGAGAAAGGAGTTGAGGGAAAGTGAGGCGAGTTCTGGGCAACGAGCAACGAAGCCTAGAGAGGACTTAGTTTATTTTTATTCTTGGAAATTATCTTCATTCTTCAGATAGACAGGTAATTTTCCTAACCCAGGCATGATTCGGGTTTGAAGGTTCATAAAACCGAATGAGTTACCATTGTCTTTTCTAGTTGTTAAGCTATTTTGTTGCAGTTGAGCCTTTCGAACTGCCAAGCATTTGACTTGTCATGTCAATGACGAGTGCTCTCATCATTGAGGATGAATGATGAATAAGCTACATTACCCATTAGGGGTGACTGGTTTCGATCCCATGATTCTGTAGAATGATACATGGTGTTTTAAGCCTGCCTTGTTTATGATACGATATCATGACGGGGTGTAATACATTGCCACGCAACGAACCTTGCTCACGATTGCTAGACATTCTACTACGGTTTCCTCCACCTTCCCTCTTGCAAGCAGCACAACACCAATCTGCTAGTGGATAGAACTGGCGTCAGTAACCTACAAGCTACAGATTACGAAACGAAACAGCGATCGTGTGTGTGTTGGGGGGGGGGGGTGTTTAATTACACGAAGACTGAAACTATATCCTGAACCAAAATATGTCGGAACTCCCGAACTGTATCTTCTTCTCAAAAATTCATTCAAATGAACTGTTAATGTTCCTCGCAGTAAACCAGTTCGGGGTACCCAAACTGAAATTACGTCGAAGCCAATTCCAGTTCGATACGAAATTGAACCAAAACTGCGCGCTCATTTCCGCTTGATTGAAAGTTGCCTCTGTCGTTTCAATTGAGGTTCACGAAGACTGAATGAAAGTACGTCGGAATCGTTTTTTTTAAAATTTCGGTTCGATTTTAGTCGCGATAAAAGTAAGCATATATCAACTTCTTTCTCTTTGTACGCTTGAAGACTAAAGGTATATTTACCTTCACTAGTGTATTACCCAAATGTTAATAAGTTGCTTACAACTTTTTAAACAAGTTGAGCAGGGACGGATTATAAAATTTGGACCCCTAGGCTATCCTTTATTTTGGGCCCCGGCCGACACAATATTATTATTATTGCTGTTATGGTGGTACTTCACTTCCACTAATTGCATGCTCTGTATTTATACCACTTGTAAACTTTAAAATATAGACACACCTGAATAAAATTTATTCATTAAACGTCCATGAAATAATACACTAAGATTCATTCTTCGTTTATAAGTGCCACACATGCAACAAAAGAAAATAAACCGACACTACATTACGGTAGCCACACTGGCCGTGAACTGAGAAAGAAGTATGTTGATTTCAACCGTCAATTTCCCTCCACTTGACTTTCAATTACATTTAGAGTGTTTACATTCGTTCCTTCCAGGAATAATTGTGTATATTCGAGCAGCGTTACCTGACCTAGAGTGATTTCTTTTGCTGTCTGCCAAACAGACTTGCAAGTAGTATAAAATGTGTGATTACTGGGACATAAAAAGTATGAGCCCCCTCAGACTGGTTTTGGCTACACTCAAAACTATGTCAAGATGCTTATATAAGCTTATTGATTACAGTGTGCTACTCTGTCGAATCCAAGAATTTAGTAAAAAAGCCCTCGGGGATTTCCCGTAAAAAGCATGACCCCTCACATTGATTTGCCTACACGTACAAAAGCTGCATCTGTCAGATTGTTGTCCATAGGATTATAAAAAAATATGCCCCTCTTGGCATTGTTTTGGCAACACTTAAAACTAGGCCAAGATGCTCATATGAGCTTATTGCCTTTAGTGTAATACTCTGTAAAGCGTAATCTTATTAGCTACATCTACACCCACACCCACCCACACCTACACCCACACACACACAAGTAGTTACAAGTATTTTTGCCAAACTGCCATGTTAATATGCTGACCCAAAATATGCTGAATATTTTAATTGGACACCAGGCTCAACTTGTATATCTAAAACTAAGACAATGCATTGTGCAGAGGTCTTCTAAAATTGCTCTGTGACTCTTTCGTTTCTTATATCATAAACATATGATTTCTGACCTATAAGAATAACACTGCATATGGTGTCGGCAGGTGGTGTATCATAGATTCCCCAGATTATTTTAATGTTTGTCCTGTCATTAACTACAACCTGCTTGCGTTTTGAGGTGTTGATGACAAACATTGATCTCTGTGGTTTGAATTCATCGGGTGAGTAATACATATCGGTATTGCCAGTAGTGACTCTTTTGTATGCTGTTTAGGCCTCGTATAATTTAAGAAAAGCATCCTTGGACATGTCTAAATTATAATTTTAACACCTCGTTTCTGCCGTTTTTAAGATATATGTTCTTGATATTGCAGTTATCGAACTTACTCGAATTTTGTTGCTGGTTGTTTTCTCGACCAGACTGAAACAGCACCACCTCAAAATCTACAATGTCATATTGTATACTAGAAAATGAATTCGTAGCATCGAATTCGTTTTAGCTACCAGTGGCAGGTTTTTGGACACATTGATATGTATAAAATTGTAAAGGCAGCTGTGGATTTTTTAGTATATCTGCTTTGTATTTAAGAGCATAACTGGCTTCGTATTCAACAACCGGGATTCTTAGCTCCATAGTCTGAATAAGATATTTGCCTTCGTCAGGTAGGGTATTAGGCAGAGCTGCACCAGTAGAGTTTAATGTACTGTTCCGCATCAAAGCATCATTATCATTGGCGGCTCTTCGAAATGTGATTCTTAAAGCACCCTTCCACATAATGTCTTTGTAATCTGAGAAGAATACAGGTAACAGGCGCATCGGAGACAGTACACTGTGGCTCTTAGTTATTATTTTATCGCCAGCCTCAAATCCACCGATTTTGTAGTACGAGGCCTGGGTTTTGGATAAATTCAGTGTGGCCAAAGCTGTAGAGGTAATACCAGGATAGTCTACTCTGTTTATGACAACACCATGCTTTCGGATCTCGATTTGAGAAAACAGATGCGGTACAAAATTGTCTACTAGTCTTATATTTGAGTTAACAGAATAATCTGTGCCATCGAGCTTGGCAACATCAAACTTGATATATATGTCTGCTCTGTGGGGGTGTATAAAGCCATCCTCTACGTCAAGGCCAACCTCAATCTCTGTGTCGGGCTGATTCAAATTGGCAAAGGTCCTACGGTTCGGAGGGAACGACTGTAGCTCGTAGCTTTCGATATGCTCCATTTTTTAGTATGTATTTTATTTATATATTAATCTCTATGATGGCGGTTGTTGTGGCTCCGGCAAAATCAACTAATTCTTCTTTTTTTTCGTTAGTGACCACCAACTCAATGTAGTCGTTTCTATTATGGCACACCGGAAAATATAATGTTGGTGATGGTGATTGGCTCCATAAATTCAGAGTTAGGTTTGAATGTTCCGATGATGCCAGTTTGTTTGTGAGTGCCTATGCCATCTGATTTGGTGATTATACCCTCAGCCACATTACAATGAATATTCAGAATCTCTATGGCCAAGAATTTAGGTATATTAACAGCAGTGTGTTTGATGGCTGGTTCAAGTTTTGTGTTGTTCTGGAAGCCTAATAGCTCTGCTATAGTACCCAGATCCACTGTCTCTATAGCAGACACAATCTCTACTCTGTGAGTGACAGAATTTTGATTTAAGACAACACCACTAGGTAACTAAGCATTTAAGGTAGATACATTATACTGCCCTGGAGTGATGAAATTTTTTGATCCCCAACTGTGATTGCGTTGTTATGGTGTGTAATATTAGGGATCAAGTACATGCCGTAGAATGATCTAATAGCTATTAATTTGAGATACATAATATCATCATGTAGTTTCAGTTTTAAGATTAAATTCTGGCTGGTCAGATGACATATGCCCATGATGTTTTAGATACCACAGGGTCTTTTGAAAATCTTCAATTGATGGTTTATTTATTTGGAACAGATATCTAAGAACAGATAAACACAGATGTCCACAATTAATGTCTTCAAAGTTTTGAATACGATCGTCATTGTAATACAGATTATGAGATTTTAGATATTTTACTACGTTGTTAGGTGGAATCCCCCGAAAACGAATCGAACACAAACGCCTCGTTGTTTGAATATTTAAGATAGCAGATCCAGTGTGTGCCCTGATTTTTGTAGCTATCCAAATTAAACTATGCCACACTCATTTTTGAGCGGTTGTTCTGGTAAAGAATCAGACATGTACACACCTCTAAAATGTTTGATGCCCAGTGGTTCGATTAAAACTTCAATATCTTGGTTGGTAAGTGGCGCTTGTTTTTTTAAACTTATTTATGACTCTTTGAAGACCTTGCCTTGTTTTTCTATGGCCAGATTATGGCGCCTTTGTTCAGCTAATTCGGCCGTATTCTTCTTGGCATCTATTACTGTTTTTGCTATGGCAGCCGATCCTCCTGCTAAGCTACCAACTGCACCTAGTGCTGCTAAGATAGCGGGGATACTAAATATAACGAGACCTACATGTGATTTTTTTCTGGATTGCTGTAATTTTTTTAATTGGGGGTACTAAGCAACAATTTCATACCATGGCCCTTTGCAAGACAAGAATTTTTTTTCTTGCGCTGCTTTTTGGTTAAAAGGCTATCAATAGTTTTAAGAGATTTAAGACCTGCATAAGGTATCTGATACATAACACCCTTGGCCTTCATCGTAGGTTTATAATATACATATTCTTACATAACTTAATTAAGTGGTTTAAATTTAAGTCGTAACACTAATTGCTGGGCCAGTTTATTTAGTCTGTTACAACCCCCACCCTAGTTTTTGTTTGGTGCTCATAGCTATGGTGGTCCCTAATGCTGCTATTTTTTCACCCAAAGAAGCATTTCTGCTTACTAATCTACCGAATGCAGCCTCTTCTAATTTTTTGTCTGCCACATGTCGCTTGTCAAGATTGGTATGTGTGTTGTATGCTATGTCATTGTCTCTACAAGCAGCGTCTAGGGATTAACACCAGGGTCCCCTCTGTTTAGTCTATGATCTAGTTTGGTACCGAGACCACAATACTGATAGCCTGGTATGTGTAGCTCAAATGGCACCTTGTTTATGATGTCATTAACCAGCCCCCGACCCTCAGAAATATTCCAAAATTTAGGCGGTAGAGTGTTAATAATTTTTATAAGATATCCAATCCACTTAGTTTCGTTGACTATAAAATTAGACAATTTGGTGGCTATCATATCCATAATTCCGACTTTTTCGTTGTAAAAGTTGTGGTTACTGGCATTTTCTTGGCCGGCTATGACGAGCAGCCTATCTATTAGTTTTGTGACATCGTCACCCCAGACGAATTCCTTAGGCAGGGTGTTGTACTGTTTGATCCCGCTACCTGTCTTGATCTGTGTCCATATGGGCTTGATTAAGTTGTTGTATTTTGCTCCACTGCTAGACTTGACTCTTTTTTGTTTAGGATCGTTGTTCTGGTACAAGGCATCCGATTTTATTAGTATTCCTTTGTAGTGCTCATAGTCTTGATCTGTATAGTCGTCAGGCCGTTTACGAGTCATCAGTTCCCACAATCCAGGTGTTCCAGGATACTTAACAAAACCGACTCTTTCTCCAACATGTGACTCTGAATATTCAATCAGATCATCGCCCATAAACGTTACCCTAAAATTGCCAATTTTATGTATGATGCTACCGTCATGCTCTGTGTCAGCATATAAACCGAAGACCTCGTCTTTGTTGTCTTTAGGTGTGCTTAAATATTTTTGAGCAAGAAGGCCCAATTCAATAGGATCCTGACTAGCTTCATACAGGACTAGGTGTATGAATACTAGAAAGGGGGGTGATTGGATAATCTAATATGTTCCGAGCAGCTACCGGCACAAGCTCTGTGATCAAATTTAGTTCTGCTCTGTAACAGTTTTGATATTTTTACCCAGTTCAATAATAGCATCAATAATAGGCTGTTCTGTGCGCTTGTGTTGTTCATAAAAACCTCGGTTCTCTGATTTCAATCTCTTGAATCGTTTTACAAGATAGTCTCTTAATTTAAGATCGTCAACGATTGGTCGTTTCATGGTTGTTTATATACGTCTCTACGTCTAGAAAATAGTTGAATTTACTCATATATTTACCACTATTGGGCTTCATTGTCATATCGATTGTGACAAACCCATAGCTGTCCTGGTTCCAGCACCTACCACAAAACTTAGAAAAATCGTTGTAGCTTAAGTCTGCACCTACATACTCGTTATGTATGTATTTGAGGTTAGTATGATCTTGACGAAACGCACATATGAAATTGCTGTTATCTCGTAGCAGCTGTTTTGGTATTTTGGAAAAGGTTTGCGCCAGGTAGAAGCAATCTATTTTTTTGTGTCGCCCCTGTGTAAAAAAATTTCGAACCTCAGTAGTGTGTTTTGTGGTATTACTGGCTCACTTATAGCGTAGAAAAGAAGAGCTCATATGATTAAACAGCCCGATTTGCCCACACTTACAATTATGCCAAGATGCCCATATTCCCCAATTCTTCAAGTGTGATATGCTCTTAATTCTAAGAATTTTGAATCCCAGTGTAGAAAAGAAGAGTTCATGTGCCCCGATTTGCCCACACTTAAAATTATGTCAAGAGGGGGCATATAACCCAATCGGCCATGTGTGTACATATTTAAATCCCAAGAATCCTGAATTCTAGTGTAGAAAAGAAGAACTCCCCTCAGACAGATTTGCCCATGTGTGTAAAAGCTACATCTCTCAGTTTGTTGTCCATAAACTTGTAAAAAATATGCCCCCCCTTGATATTGTTTTGGCTACACTTAAAAACTAAGGCAAAAAGTCACTCTCACCCACCCACACCCATTTATATTTACTTCCGGTCCGGTAATAAGCAGAGCTCTTCTAGAATTGCTCTGCGACTCTCTCATTTCTTACATCATAAACATATGATTTTTCACCTATGAGAATAACACTACATATAGTGTCATCAGGGAGTGTATTGTGGAATTCACAGATAATTTTAATGTTTGTCCTGTCATTAACCACAACTTGTTTCCTTTTTGAAGTGTTGATGACAAACATGGGTCTCTGTGCTTTGAATTCATCTGGTGTGTAATACATGTCAGTATTGCCAGTAGTGACCCTTTTGTATGCTGTAAATGCTTCATATAATTTAAGGAAATCATCCTTGGACATGTCTAAATTATAATTTTCTCTAGGGAATACCTCATTTCTGCCATTTTTAAGATATATGTTCTTGATGTTGCAGTTATCAAATCTACTTGAATTTTTTTCCTGATCATTGTGTCTTCCAGTCTGAAACAGAACCACCACAAAATCCGGCATGTCATATTGTATACTGGAGAATGAATTTGTAGCATCAAACTCATGATAAGTACCAGTGGCAGGCTTCTGTACACATTGATATGTATAAAATTGTAAAGGAATCTGTGGATTTTTTATTAAATCTGCTTTGTATTTAAGAGCATAACTGGCTTCATATTCAACAACTGGGATTCTTAGCTCCATAGTCTGAATAATGCATTTGCCTTCATCAGGTAGGGTATTGGGCAGAGCTTCCCCTGTAGAGTTTAATGTGCTGTACCTCATCAAAGCATTATTATCATTGGCAGCTCTTCTAAATGTGATTCTTAAACCACCTTTCCACATAATATCTTTGTAATCTGAGAAGAATCCTGGCAACAGGCACATGGGGAACAGTACTGTGTGGTTCTTAGATATAATTTTATCACCAGCCTCAAATCCACCTATTTTGTAGTAAGAAGCCTCGGTTTTGGATAATTTTAGTGTGGCCAAAGCTGTGGAGGTAATGCCGGGATAATCCACTCTGTTTATAACAACACCATGCTTTCTGATCTCAATTTCAGAGAACAGATGCGGCACATAATTATCCACCAATCTTATATTTGAATTTGCCGGATAATCTGTTCCATCGAGCTTTACAACATTAAATTTGATGTATAGATCTGCTCTGTGGGGGTGTATAAAGCCATCCCCTACATCAAGATCAACCTCAATCTCTGTGTTGGGTTGATTTAAATTTGCAAATGTCCTCCTGTTTGGGGGGAATGATTGTAGCTCATAACTCTCAATATTTTCCATTTTTTTTGTATGTATTTTTATTTAAATATTAATCTCTATGATTGCATTTGTTGTGGCTCCAGCAAAATCAACTAATTCTTCTTTTTCATTAGTGACCATCAATTCAATGTTATCTATTCTATTATGGCACACAGGAAAATATAATGTTGGGGATGGAGTGTAGATGATGGGCTCCATAAATTCAGAGTTAGGTTTGATTGTTGCAATGATGCCAGTTTGTTTGTGAGTGCCTATGCCATTTGATTTGGTGATCATACCCTGGGCCACATTACAGTGAATATTCAGAGTCTCTATGGCTAAGAATTTAGGTATATTAATAGCAGTGTGTTTTATGGCTGGTTCAAGTTTTGTGTTGTTCTCAAAGCCTAACAGCTCTCCTATAGTACCCAGATCCACTGTTTCTGTAGCAGATACAATCTCTACTCTGTGAGTGACAGAATTTTGAGTTAATGGATGGACAGGCGGACCTCAAGGGAGAGATAAGGCATTTCCGGATGGAGCTAAAAAGCGCGATTGAAAAAATCTCTGTTCTCGAAAATCAAGTGGTGGAGGCGAAAAGAGACGTGGAGCAATTGAGGAAAGACAACCTGTTTTTGAGCGAGAAGGTAGACTACCTCGAAGGGCAGTCAAAGAGAAACAACATCATATTTTACGGCGTGGAAGAAAACACGGAAAAAAATGAAAGCTGGGAAGAATCAGAAGAAAAAGTGATTGCTCTCATCAAGAACAAGACGGACGTGAATATTTCTCCAGATATGGTGGAGAGAGCTCACAGAATGGGCAGAGTGCGTGGGAGGAGGCCGATTGTCGTGCGTCTCAATTCTTATAAAAAGCGACAGGAGATCCTTAGGAAATCGAACCAACTCAAAACGAATGGTGTGGCGGTATCTGAACATTATTCGGACGGTGTGCAAAAAAAGAGGGAAAAGCTGAAACCTCATTTGGTGCAAGCAAGAAAAGATGGATCCGTCGCTCACTTGCGATACGACAAACTCGTCGTGAATGGAGTGGCGTACACGTTGCAACAGTGCATTGACTACGAGAGGGACAAAGCAGGACTCCAGATTTCGCCGGATTCCAAGGAATGTGCCACGGGTGTCATTCCTGAAAGAAGATTAAATTTCCGTGACCCTCGAGTGAGTGAAAAATTTGGGGGGGAGAAAGTGAAAGTGAGCCCGTTAGAGGCAGTGGTGGGTGTTTCCAAGTGAGAGAGGGGGAGCGGGAGATCGGTGACCCCAACGGGACAGCAGGTAAGCACCCAGAGTGATATTTTTACCATCCTAATGCACAACATACAAAGCTTAACTCCCAAAATAGCAGAACTCGAAGTATTGATCAACACGATCGACCCGGAACCAGATGTAATATGCTTAACAGAACATTGGCTCAACAGTGAAAATATAAAACTTTTGAAAATTAGTAATTATAAAATAATTAGCGGTTTTTGTAGAGTGACATACCAACGAGGTGGTTCTCTAATTTTAGTAAAAAACTCTCTGCTGCCACATGCTAGACTAACTAACAAACTGTGTAACGAGTCCTCGGAATTAAATTTTGAATGTGCTGCTGTTACAATAGATAATTTGAACCTTGTCATACTTTCGGTCTACCGAAGCCAATTAGGGTCTTTAGAAATATTTCTTGAACGTCTTGAAAATGTACTAAATAACATACCAAATATTCATAAGAAAAAAGTATTAGTTTGTGGAGATTTCAATGTTGATTTTCTAAAAGACTGCCCTGAGCGAAACCGTTTGTTGACACTAACTTTATCGTATAATATTAACTATTTAATTAAAAAACCTACCAGAATAACATCTAATTCCGAAACTGCAATTGACAATGTTCTTACAAATCTCGATCACGGTGACATCTCATATGACATTAAGAATGGTCTCTCTGATCACACGTGCCAAATAATGCACGTAAAAACTACACGTGTTACCAAACAATCTGTTATGCATGAAAATAGAATATATAGTCAAAGAAATATGTACAAATTTAAATCTTTGATAGAAATAGAATCTTGGAGCCAAATATATGTAAGTCAAATAGACAGTGATGAAAAGTTCACAATTTTTACAAATACACTCTACAATATTTTTGACAAAGCTTTCCCTAAAAGAAAAATACAAGCCAAAACTGGAAGGAGAAAACAGTGGATAACACGAGAAGTAAAACAATATAGCAAAATAAAAAGATCCCTAATAAGTCAAAGTCAACGCACTCCCATAAATAAATCAGTAAATAAATTTTACATAAATTACTATAAAAAACAAATAAGAGATGCCAAACAAAAATATTATGCGAACAAAATTGTGTCTTCAAACAACAAAACCAAAGCAATGTGGGACGTTGTAAATGAAAATACTGTAATGAAAGAGAGAAAAACAAATAACAATATAAAATTATGCACAAATGATATTGAAATAGACGATCCATTTGTAGTGTGTGAAACATTTAATAAATACTTCACCGAATTAGGAGATAACTTAGTAACAAATATAAATAATGCAAAAAACCCATTGCAACTTTTGTGTAACTCTAAACCGCGCACTCTAGAAAGCATGTTTTTAACACCAACCAAAACAAATGAAATATCGAAGGAGATATGTAATTTAAAAGACTCAAAGGCTGTAGGAGACGAATTTCCAATCAGAGTAATAAAAGAAATCAAGGAGTTGTTAGCACCCATTTTAGAATATCTCTTTAATGAATGTATCGCGAATGGTATCTTTCCCACTAAGCTAAAAATAGCAAAAGTCAACCCAGTATTTAAAAATGGAAGTAAAAACATGGTTCAAAATTACAGACCAATTTCATTACTACCTGTGCTAAGCAAAATTCTAGAAAACTTACTAAAACGCCGCCTTCTACAGTTCCTTAATAAACACAACATACTATCAAAAGAACAACATGGATTTATTGAAAATAAAAGCACAGCAAGTGCAACACATACATTAATCGAAAACATCTTGCAAGGTATAAACGATAAAAAATTAGTTCTCGGAATATTTTACGACTTGACAAAAGCCTTTGATTTAGTAAACCACAAAATATTAATTTCTAAAATGGAACACTATGGGATAAGGGGTAACGCGCTTGAAATTATGAAATCATACTTATCAAACAGAATGCAATGTGTTGAAATTAGTCACGAAAGAGAAGGAAACGTAAGAAAATACAAATCCACTCTAAAGACATTAAAATATGGAGTTCCCCAAGGATCAATATTAGGCCCAGTACTTTTTCTTTTGTACATAAATGATTTACCATTTAATATACAGAATACAAAGATTTTGTTGTACGCAGACGATACTAGCGCAATAATAAAGGGAAATAATGTGAACGAGTTAGAAGCCAACATTGAAAAAACAATGGAAGAAATGAAATCTTGGTTTGACAGTAATAAATTACTATTGAATGAACAAAAAACAAATTACGTGCTATTTCACACAAAACAAAACAATAAAATTAAAGATGTAATAAAGAATAGCCATCTTCCAGTAATATTAGTTAGAGAAACAAAATTTTTAGGAGTTACTATAAATGAAAATCTAAATTGGTCAAACCACGTAAAAATACTTGTTAAAAAACTAAATTCCAAAATATTTGCACTGCGGTTATTAAAACAAACACTTCAAACAAATTCACTAATTCAGGTATATTATGCAATGTTTCATTCACTAATAAATTATGCAATAGAATTTTGGGGGAACTCACTGGCAAGTTTAGAAGCATTTAGAAAACAAAAGCAAGCCATTAGGATTATAGCAGGTATAAAGCCTAGGGAATCGTGCAAAACGTTGTTTAAGAAATTTAAAATATTAACGCTCCCTTCTCTGTACATATATGAAATGTCATTATATGCCAGAAAAAATATTGCGCTGCGAAGTTCAATAGAACACACACATGACACCCGAAATAAACAGCTCTTAAAGCCATACTTCACCAGGCTAACATTAGTTCAAGAAGGACCCCAACAGATGGCAATTAAAATATTCAACCATTTACCAAATGATATAAAAGCAGAAAGTATGACAAGTTTCAAAAATAAATTAAAGAAACTATTAGTTAATAAGGAATATTATAGTGTTAGTGAATATCTAGATTGTAAATTATAGAAAATTTGTAATTATATATTTTTCTTTTATATGAACTGTACTGAAACCTCCAAATACCAATGTATATGGTTTATATGGAGTAATAAAATTGAAATTGAAATTTAAATTGAAATTGAAATTGAAACCTCTGGGTAATTGAGCATTTAGAGTGGACAGATTATATTGCCCTGGAGTGATGACAATTTTTTGATCCCCTACTGCAATTTTGTTGTTGAGGTGTGTAATATTAGGGATCAAGTACATGCCATAAAATGCTCTGAGAGCTATTGTTTTGGGATACACTATATCATCATGTAATTTGAGTTTCAATATTGAATTTTGGCTGGTGAGATGGAATACCCCCATGATGTTTCAGATACCACAGGGCTTTTTGAAAATTTTCAATTGATGGTTTATTTATTTGAGACATATATCTAAGAACAGATAAACACAAATGTCCACAATTAACATCTTTGAAGTTTTGAACACGGGCATTATTGTAATAAAGATTAACTGATTTTAAATATTTTACTAAATTTTCAGGTGGAACACCTCCAAATGAATCAAACAGAAATGCCTCATTGTTTAAATATTTCAGATAACAAATCCAGTGAGTGCCGTGATTTTTGTACTTATCCAAATTAACAATGCCACACTCTTTGTTGAGTGGTTGTTCTGGTAAAGAATCAGACATGTACACACCTCTAAAATTTTTGATGCCCAGTGGCTTGATTAAAGCTTCAATATCTTGGTTTGTAAGCGGCTCTTGTTTTTTTTAAACTTATTCATGGCTCTCTTAACACCTTTGCCTTGTTTCTCCATGGCCAGGTTATGGCGCTTTATTTCATCTAATTCTGCCTTATTTTTCTTGGCATCTATTACTGTTTTTGCTATGGCAGCTGATCCCCCAGCCAAGCTCCCAAAAGCCCCAAGTGCTGCTAAGATGGCCGGGATAATAAATATGAATCCACCTACATGTGATTTTTTTCTAGATTGTTGTAATTTTTTTAATTGGGGGGTACTAAGTAATAATTTCATACCATGGCCCTTGGCAATACAAGAGCTTTTTTTCTTGCGCTGCTTTTTGGTTAAAAGACTATCAATAGTTTTAAGAGATTTAAGACCTGCATAAGGTATTTGATACATAACACCCTTGGCCTTCATTGTAGGTTTATTATATACATATTCACAGCCCCCACCCCAGTTTTTGCTTGGTGTTCATAGCTATGGTAACTCCCAATGCTGCTATTTTTTCACTCAAAGAAGCATCTTTGCTTACAAATCTACCAAATGCAGCCTCTTCTAATTTCTTGTCTGCAACATGTCTCTTGTCAAGATCAGTATGTGTGTAGTATGCTATGTCATGGTCTCTACAAGCAGCATCTAGGGGATTAACACCAGGATCTCCTCTGTTTAATCTATGGTCCAATTTTGTACCGGGACTACAATACTGATATCCTGGAATGTGTAGTTCAAATGGCAGCTTGTTTATAATGTCATTAACCAACCCCCGGCCCTCAGAAATATTCCAAAATTTAGGTGGTAGAGTATTAATAATTTTTATAAAATATCCAATCCACTTAGTGTCATTCACTATAAAATTAGACAATTTTGTGCTTATCATGTCCATAATTCCAACCTTTTTCTTGTAAAAATTGTGGTTGCTAGCATTTTCCTCCCCAGCTATCACCAATAACCTATCTACAAGTTTCCTGACATCATCAACCCAGACAAATTCTTTAGGGAGGGTGTTGTATTGTTTGATTCCACTGCCAGTCTTGATCTGTGACCATATGGGCTTGATTAAGTTGTTATATTTTGCTCCACTGCTAGACTTGACTCTTTTTTGTGTGGGATCATTGTTCTGGTATAGAGCATCTGATTTTATTAATATTTCTTTGTAGTGCTCATAATCTTGATCTGTATAGTTGCCAGGCCTTTTCCTAGTCATCAGTTCCCACAACCCAGGTGTGCCGGGATATTTAACAAAACCACCTTTTTCTCCAAGATGAAATTCTGAATATACAATTAGATCATCTCCCATAAATGTTACTCTGAAATTGCCAATTCTATGTATGATGCAACTATCACGCTCTGTGTCAGCATATAAGCCAAAGACCTCATCTTTGTTGTCTTTAGGTGTGCTTAAATATTTTTGAGCAAGAAGACCCAATTCAATAGGGTCCAGAGTAGCTTCAATTCTTCGAGGAGCAACAGGACTAGGTGTATGAATACTGGAAAGTGGGGTGATTGGATAATCTAATATGTTCCTTGCAGCTACAGGTACAAGCTCTGTGATCAAATTTTGATTTTGCTCTGTAACAGTTTTGATATTTTTACCTAATTCACTAATAGCATCAATAATAGGCTGTTCTGTTTGTTTGTGTTGTTCATAAATTCCTCGGTTCTCTGATTTCCATCCCTTAAATCTTTTTACAAGATAATCTCTTAATTTAAGATCATCAATGATTGGCCTTTTCATGGTTATTTATATATGTTTCAATGTCTAGAAAATTGTTGATTTTATTTCTGTATTTGCCACTATTGGGTTTTCTTGTCATATCAATTGTGACAAACCCATAACTGTTTTGATTCCAGCACCTACTGCAAAACTTGGAAAAATCATTGTAGCTCTAGTCCCCACCTACATATTCATCATGTATGTGTTTGAGGTTGGTATGATCTTGATGAAACACACATATAAAATTGCTGTTGTCTCGGATCAGCTGCTTCAGTATTTTAGAAAAAGTCTGTGCCAGGTAGAAGCAATCAATGTTTTTGTGTCGGCCCTGTGTAAAGAAATTTCTAACCTTGTTTTGATTATCCAGTATAATGTCATCAAACACAACAACAGAATTATCGAAACATTCATGGAGTGGCTTAACATCCGATTCAAAAGTGGCTATATCCAATCCATCATATAGCTTCATCAACTGCTGATATTTTAATTGTTCCAAGCTCTTAGAGAAGACATACAAGTGCCTGTTTTTCCAGTCTAACCAGTTTCTTGTAAAGCCTCTTTTGAATAAGTGCTTATATTTGCTGATTCTTACTTGATCACCCACCTTGTATTTGGCTTTTCTTGTTGTTGGCTGGTATCTAGGATAATAAACAGTCCTGATCAATTTTTGCTCATCAGATGAAGTTACTTCAGAGGGTTTCATGTTGATTGTGGAATGGACCGAGTTGTTATATTTATGTAGAATTTCTGGAAGAATATTAATCCATTTATAATTACCTTGAAGTGTAAATTGTTTATACATAAGATTTTTTAGAGTTTTGTTGAATCTCTCTACAATTGAGGCCTTGAGATCACTGTAACTCGAATAATGTTGTATTGACTGGCTTTTAATAAATTGTTGGAACACAGAATTATAAAATTCTTTGCCATTATCTGTTTGCAAATATCGCGGTGATCTTCCACTCTGATTGATGATTGTCCTGAAGGCTTCTGTAACTTATTTTCCAGTCTTGGATTTGAGTGGCACAGCCCAGGCAAATTTTGAAAATGTGTCTATTACAGTGAGTAGATACTTGTAACCCTTGTTGATTTTGTCTAAGTTTTTCAGCTGTCCACTTGCCATCTCAATCAAGTCGCTCTGCCATAAATCATCTATGCCTTTTGTGACTACTGGCAGTCTCTTATAATTATGTCTGGCTTGTCTGTGTAATTCATCAACAATAATTTGTCTAGATATAATATGAAAACAAGAATATTGCAACTATGGGGTGTTCAGCAGCTGATACTACAGGATTTTCTAAATATAATTTTTCTCCTATTTGTATATGAAATTCCAGAGAGCCATCATCTTCAGCAAGAGATGTTTCTAATGTATTGGGATCTGTAAAATCCTCTAACTCTACACTGGTGATTTTTGGTTTGTTGTCAGCATTTGTTATTGATAAGGTGGGGTAGTGGTGTGCATATGGTTGAAGCCAATATTTGATCTTGATTGGTCTCAGTGTGCCCCCAACAAAAAACTGGTAATAAATTTGTGCAGGGGACAGCATATATATTTTGCCACCTGGTGTAAATGGTGAATCATATTCTTTGTTGGGGATGCTGTACAATTCAAGAATTACTGTATGTTTAGGATTCGCGATTATGCCTGTTATTTCTTTTTCTGCTGTAAGCAATCTGCTTGTTACAGATTCAAGGTGCTCATTGATGGTCCTAACAACATCATCATGGCCTGGCTTGATTTTTATGTCCACAACAAGTTTCTTGTATTGTTGCACAATCTCTTGAAGCTGTGTGGCAAAAACAGACAGAGCATTTGCTTGATTGGATTCCATGGTCCCTAGCTGTTGCTTGATATTAGCTACAATTTGTTGCAAATTTTCAATAACTGCCAATTTTGAATTTTGAGCAGTAAGATCATGGACCTGTCTTCTGATATCCTCAAACAGGGCATGCAGTTCATTAATATGTTGATTGGTTTGTAGAGTGGCCACTGTCTGAGTAAGTTGTTTGATCTCTGTCTGGATATTCTTGATATCTTCTGATTTCAATATGCGATTCACTGCCCTCTTTATATTTTTAAGTTCCTGTGATGTAGGCAGATTTGATACAGTATTCTGCAAAGATTCAAGTGCCAATTTCACATTATTTAATTCAGAAGCATCAGCCACATTTTGCATAGCATTTTGGAGCAGGGCTATATCTGCCTGAGTGGGTGTTGATTGTTGTATAATTTCAAGTTTTGTTTGGATATCATCGATCAAGTGATGAAAATGAGATAGTTCAGATTCAGTGTTGAGGTTTTCAAGCTTTGTGATCTGTTGCTTGACACTGACAAGTGTGTCTACAATACCAGGCAGGCGAGATTCTAGAGATTCTTGTACATTTGTCAAATCACTTTGCACTGCTGCTATTGTACCCTCAAGATGGGTTATGGTACTTTGAATTTTTCCAAAATCTTCATATGTTTCGAGTTGCAGCTTAATGTTGGCAACACTCCGAGTTATTGCACTCAAAGCATCAGAAGATGGCAAGTTGTTCATAAAATTTTCAAGTGTCTCAATTTTTTCTTTAACCTCGGCTATGGCATTGTTCAGAGGGTCCAGATTAGGTATTTGGAGTGATTGAATCTGTTCTTTTAGAGTAGAAATCACTAGATCAAAATCTTCTTGTGATTTTATGCTTTTGACAATTGTTTGGAGCTGTGTCTGGACATTATTTATCTGCTCTTCCAATTGCTGTTTCAATTGCTCAGAGTTGGTGGCCTGGGTCTTAAATTTGGCTTGAAGAGCTGCTACAGCTTCTTCTAAATTTTGAAAATTATCTAATGTTGCCAGATCAGTACATTTCTGAAGCAATAATTTGAGTTCAGAATCAATTTTAAGAAGAGGGTCCATGCATTGTGATTGTAAATTTGTAATTTCTAGTTGAAGACTGGCATTGAGTGTGGTTTGTAAAGCTTGTAAATCACTTCTTAATTTCTAGACTCTGACATCAAGCATCAGAATCTCATCACTGTGATCTTCATGTCTTGTATGGCCAAATATATCATTAGGCATTTTGTTTTAGTGGTTATTTATTATTGTATATCTGATTCTTAATTCTATAAAAAAAGGTATAAGCTTGTCATATGATCCCGGGACCTCAATATATAAGCAGTCACCAGCAGAAACAGTATATACAGTGCCAGAAATCATGTTTGAGTGCTTAATTCTATACATATTTCTCCCTATTGAAATCTTGACATTACCCTCAGGGGTTGTAATAAATTGCAATTGACCACCTACAGGTAATTGGTAATGATTTAAATTATTGTTAAATATGTACAATGTTTTACCTGTTTCATCATCAACATCTGTAAGTATCCTGTTCAGATGAATAATTAACAAAGCACTTAATTAGATAACATATCAGAAGAGGGTTGTGGAGTTGGCAGGTCCATAATAGCCTGTTTTTTGAATCCAAATAAGTTCATAGGCTTGTTTATTTATTTCAAATCATGCTCTGTAATTGGGCATTGATTACCACTTTTCAAATCACAATGACCCCATGGTAAATTATGTATGCCACATGACAAAATGCATCTCTTATCATCATGTGGATCCAGAGCCACTTTTCTTACAATATTTGTAGTCAACAAGTGATCCACACTCTGAATTCTGCATTCTGATGTTCTGATTGTGCTACATGATTTGAGGCAATTTTTGTAATCTTCAAGTTCAAGCTCTTTGTCTACAGTCACTCTGCCAATGCCCTTGGCCTTTTTGGCAATAGCGCCACTACATGTATCAAAACTGTACATCTTGGCCCTTAACCCAGCAAATGCCACAATAACATCACCAAGTGTCTCATCTTTTAACTTGCCAGGCACCTTTTTGTTGTGGTGTTTAATTTTTGAATGTTCAGTGGTATCAAAATATTTAAACAATTCAGGCTGTGCTATATCTTGATAAACATCTTCTGTTTGAATATCAAGAACAAAACTATCTGTGTCCATGTACATCAGTTTTACACGATCCTTATAAAAAGGCTTCAACACATTATAAAACAATTTTAACATGTGTAATTTGGCCAATTCCAATATCACAGCCCCTACATAAATAGGCCTTTCAAACTTCATCTTTGTTTTTTTCATGTTGAAAAGTGACATATTTTCATCATAAATTCTTCTGTAATTGAAGTTGGGCTTTGCAATCAATTTTTTGCTCCGGCTGGGGTCAGTAATTATTTTAACATCAATATGTTTTCTGACATTTTCTATTGTTTTGCCATACACGGAATTGACCATCAATTTAAACAAGGTCTTATCAAATTGGCTCATTGCAGATGTTCGAAGCTCTGCGTTTGTATCAATATATGGTTTCAACCATCTTGAGTGCCTGAACCTCAAAACTTTTCCAACTTTGGTCATTGAACACCATGTTTCATCAGGAACTGGAGGTTTTTGTAATATATAACATAATCCTGTTTCGGCTCTAGAGTCATCATCAATTTCTTATGTTTAGAGCCAGGTGAACACTTAACCTCGGGAATTGGGGGCAGATCAGAAAATATGTTGTGTAAATCATCAGGAATTGTCAGATCAACCTCTAAGAACAGGCCATAGTTACTGTCATCATAATCCTTAAGATCTTCAATATTGAAATCTTCGACCCACTCAAGCCCTGCATATGGCAGTTTTTTCATCATAGCATAACCATTCAGGCTGTTTGCATCCACATAAAGTATATAATTTGATGGCAGTGCTGGATCATAATCAGGAATATATTTGTTATTTGCTCTGGCATATCTCTGAGAACATTGCACCATGCCTCCTCTTATACATTGTTCCATAAACAGATACATATCTTGATCCTGGATCAGATCCAACTGCATTTTAGTGTTCAAAAACATTGCAGACCATGCTAGGCCCGGAGCACTGTAAAAATACATTGGATCCAGCATATAATTTTGCATGGAAGATTTTCTAAATGCCTGCAGTATATCAGCTAAGAGGGTCACATCAAGTTTTAAATAAGCCTTGTGATAATCACCAAATGTCTGGCATTTCAAATTGTTCCACATCAACTGGGCATGGTGATAATCATCATCAGTGATTCCAGATCTTCTGATTTTGCTGTAAAACTCTTGTTGTGGTGGCAGAGAACACTCATCAAATTTAGAAAAATCTGTAACATAATCATATGGATATACACCCTTCCGCCTAATTAATTTCAGGTCCTGATTTGGAAACGAAGCACATGTGATTTTGAATTGATCATCAGATAATTGAGTGGCCAGTTTAGCCAGGCTAGCCGATAAAATTCTGTATGAATCAAGAAATCTTAAGTGAATAGGAACACCATTAACTTTAATTATTTTGCTAATGGCAATATATTTTTCATTATTTTCAGCTAAAATATTTAAATTCTGCTTGTCAAACCCCTCGTACCTGATCAGATGATGAAAATCATAATTGGATGCACCATGGCAAAATATGGGGACAAATTTTGGTCTCTGGATCTTAATATTACAGCTATTACACAGGGCCATTTTGAATTTACCATCTGTATGAGAATGGTGTTTCACCTTGATATTTGCATCTGAAAATTTAGAATTTCATACTGGGAATTTTTCTGCATTGTTGAAATCTTCAATCTGATCCTCTGTTAAAGGCAACATGGGTTTTGATTTTAATAAGACATTAGATGCTATGTTATGGCACTCATTTTCTATTCTATCTGCAAATTCTTTGATGGCATCTGCTCCATGTATAAATCTTCATTACTAACAACCCCATCCTGTACAACCACATAATAAAAACTAGAAGGTTCATGTAGCTGGTATGATGTAATTGAAGGTTCATCAGGATCTGGGCTACAGAATGCAAGAGGTTTGAGGTTTGATTCAAAATCACAGACTATATATGCTGGGTGTTCCAACAAGGCTTCAAATTTTTTGAATTTGACATTTTTATTTGGGTTAGGCATAAGCATATGAAGAGGTTTATGGTTGCCGCAGTATTTCAGATGCTCAATTAACTTGTTTTTAGCAATTTCTGCATTCTCTTCACAAACACCATTCACCATTTTTCTACCATCAAATACAATTAAACATCTTCTGCACAACTTGAATATTGTATTGGATTTGTCTAGTTGTTTTCTGACTAAAGCTTCAAGATTATGTATCAGAGTGTAATGATATGTGCCATCCTCTTCAATTAAGAGCAGATCAATCGGAACAGCAGAATCATCATCAAGTGTACTGATTCTGAGAGGATCTATCAAGCAATTGCCACGGCCAGTAGAACAAATAAATACATTAATAGATAATTGTTTGGCATTAATATCCCTGGCTTTTTTTTTCAAATTTATCAATATTCTGAACAGACATTGGATATTCTATACCCTCCATTCCCTCATCAAAATCATGTTCATGTTGTTTATAATAAGTTATTCTCTCAGGATTCCTTGAAACTGGATACAAAGCAGCTAAAATACACCACAAAAAGCATTTCCCATCATTATTTTTTATATTAACCACGGCTTGTTTGTTTTTAATATTGGCAGGTAATGGCAAATATGTAGATCCTTGTAATGGGCTGAATTCAGAAATATTAACATAGAGCTTGTGTGGAGATCCGCATAGGCTCCATCCTGACTCTTTTGCTGCAAATTCAGAGTGTTTAATATTCAATTGATCTATCAAACTGCTTATTATTTTGTCTAAATTTGTATTTGAATATACCTGTACAGTTTCTGTTATGTGGGGCTGTGTAAATTTTGTGCCATTTGGCTTCTTATATTGTGTAAACAATTTGAGGGACAGCTTATAAGAGCCATTTTGTGCATTTAGAATTGCCTGCAAATCAGGATTTATACTGTTCAAAAAATTCTTAATGTCACATCTTGGCTCTGATAAAAACCGGTGATCCCTAAGTTGGCCATTAATTTTGCTATGGATAAGTGGTGCATAGCGTGGCTGCTTTGCTGCTCTAGCATTATCAGGTGTTTCATGCTTCCTTTCAGACCAGATGTAGATGGTTGTGGGGGCAATGTTGATGACTGTTCATAACAAATACACTTATGCCATTTGTAATAAGCCTTGCTTAATATTTTATGGCATCTTGGACACATTTTTGTGGCCTTTCTGCATTTCTTAGGGTCACAAATATGCCGGTGTCTAGACCAATTAGAACTAGATATATTTTTTTGCATTGATTGCAATATTTTTGATTTGGCATTTTTGTTGTTTGTTTATATATGGACAATATGCCAAAACAATTATAACAGCAGCTAGTGGCTGAGCTGGTGCTTTTATACCCAAACAACAGCAATAACTAGGCTCTGGTGATCCCCAATATAAAATAGTTTTGCTCTTTTATGCTGTTGTACAACACACTTTACCAGGTTTCAAACCTCAGCTGTATATCAGCTAGCAGTGAATATTCTCAAAATCTCATGTGTGGAGATATTATTTTGCCACATGTATTTCATTCTTACATATTTTATCAGGACTCAAACCCAGAGCCTCTTGATTACAAGGCAATAATACCAACACTTTGCCATCAGGGGAGGCCCACACACACTACCAGGTTTCAGACCTGGGGGCCTCTTGATTACAAGGCAACAAGACTAGCACTTCTCCATAGAGAGGTCTTAAACCCAGAAGCCTTTGATTATAAAGCATATAAGGCATGGGACTATGTCCATATTCTATTGAGCATCAGAACCCAGGAGAGCTATATATCAGCTAAATACAATTCAAAGTTGGACTTTGAAATGTGCAATGAATATTTCTGTAAGTCTCACTCAGGTATATATTATTAGAACAAGACAAAACCTGAATCCAATTCAGGCATATATGACAACATGCAAGAGGCCAATGTTCTTTTTACTAGGAATTTCCCTTGGAGTCAATAACATGATGGCATGTATGGGGAATTTTCCCTGAAAGGGCACAGTGTAGATTTTATCTCATGCATGCAAGAATATAAAATCTCCCAGGCGTGCATAATTTATTGCTGGCCGGGACATGTAACTGATCAAAGATTAGAAAAAACATGAAACCAATTTGCTTGCCTGCTCTTGTCCTATTGTATTGATCTGTAAGTTGTAGAGGATAAAAATATAAGCTTTTTGCCTTAGTTTTTAAGTGTAGCCAAAACAATATCAAGGATGGGGGGCATACACACATGGCCGATTGGGTTATATGCCCCCTCTTGACATAATTTTAAGTGTGGGCAAATCGGGGCATATGAACTCTTCTTTTCTACACTAGGATTCAAAATTCTTAGAATTAAGAGCATATCACACTTGAAGAATTGGGGAATAAGGGCATCTTGGCATAATTTTAAGTGTGGCAAATCGGGCTGTTTAATCATATGAGCTGTTCTTTTCTACGCTATAAGTGAGCCAGTAATACCACAAATCATACTACTAACCTCGTTTTGATTATCTAGTATAATGTCATCAAACACAACAACAGAGTTATCGAGACAGTCATTGAGTGGCTAAACATCTGATTCAAAAGTGGCTGTATCCAGTCCATTGTATAGCTTCATCAGCTGCTGATATTTTAATTGTTCCAAGCTCTTAGAAAAGACGTACAAGTGCCTGTTTTTCCAGTCTAACCAGTTAGGTGCCAGTAAAAAATTATCAACCAGTAGCGTAGTCTTACTGCAACCCGACGGCCCAACAATAAGACAACGAATATTATCAGGTAGCAGATTGCCATTTTACTTAGTCTGCTGTTCGGGCTCTGGTAGTCGTTTTATAACATCCCAGGTGTTCATAGTATCACTTTATCTGCTTCGATCCAGCTGTTTTCTGGATGACCTAGCCATTTGACCAGTAGCTTGTTGCCTTTTTTGCGGATGACTTTTTCTATGAGATATGTGTCGGTCAGTTTAGTTTTGCTAAGTTCTTCTTCATAGAATCTTCCTTTTAGGATTTTGTTGTGATGATCTTTTATTATATATGTGTTACGGGTCCCAGGTATAACTTGAACCACTGTAAATAATTCAGTGCTCCAGTTTCTAGTAAAGCCTCTTTTGAATATGTGTTTATATTTACTAATCCTTACTTGATCACCTACCTTGTATTTAGGTCTTCTGGTTGTTTGCTGATATCTCGGATAGTAAACAGTGTTGATCAATTACTGCTCGTCATATTTGGTTACGTCAAATGGCTTTTTATTAGTTGTGGTGTGGACCGAGTTGTTATATTGATCTAGATAGTCTGGTATCATAGCAACACATTTATAATTACCTTGAAGCGTACATTGCTTATGCATATGACTTTTTAGGGTTCTGTTGAATCTTTCTACAATAGAGGCTTTGAGATCGCTGTAACTTGAGTAATGTCGTATTGACTGGCTCTTAACAAATTGTTGAAACACCAAATAATAGAATTCTTTACCGTTATCTGATTGTAGATAGCGCGGTAATCTGCCACTCTGATTGATGATTGTCCTAAAAGCTTCTGTAACACATGCTCCAGTCTTGGATTTGAGTGGCACAGCCCAGGCATATTTCGAAAATGTATCTGTGACAGTAAGTACATACTTGTAACCCTTGTTGATCTTGAGTATGTTTTGCAGCTGTCCACTTGCCATCTCAACCAAGTCAGCCTGCCATAGATCGTCCTTGCCTTTTGTGACCACTGGCAAGTCGCTTATAGTTACGTCTGGCTGGTCTGTGTAGCTCGTCAACTATGGTTTGTGTAGGCATAGTACGTAAACAAGAATATTGCAACTATGGGGTGTTCAGCAGCTCATACTACAGGATTTTCTAAATACAGCTGATCCCCTATTTGTATATCAAACTTCAAATAACCATCATCTTCAGCATAGGCTGTTTCTAGTGTATCGGGGTCTGTAAAATCCTCCAACTCCACACTGGTGATTTTTGGAATGTTGTCAGAATTGGCAATTCATAAGGTAGGGTAGTGGTGTGCCTGTGGTTGTAACCAGTATTTGATCTTGACCGGTTTGAGTGTGCCCCTTACGAAGAACTGGTAATAAAATTGTGCAGGGGACAACATATACAGTTTGCCACCTGGTGTAAACGGTGATTCGTATTCTTTGTTAGGGACACTGTACAATTCAAGGATTACGGTGTGCTGAGGATTCTCGATAAGGCCAGTTATTTATTTTTCTGCTGTAAGTGATCTACTTATTACCGATTCAAGATGCTCGTTGATAGTCCCAACAATATCGTCGTGGCCTGGTTTGATTCTTATGTCCACAGCAAGTTTTTTGTATTGTTGCACAATCTATTGAAGCTGCGTGGCAAAAACAGACAGAGCATTTGCTTGGTTGGATTCCATGGTCCCTAGCTGTTGATTGATGTTGGCTACAATTTGCTGTAGATTTTCAACAACAGCCAATTTTTAACTTTGGGCTGTAAGATCATGGACATGGGTTCTGATATCTTCAAACAGAGCATGCAGTTCGTTAATATGCTGATTGGTTTAAGGAGTAGCCACTGTCTGAGTAAGCTGTTTGATCTCTGTCTGAATATTCTTGATGTCTTCAGATTTCAATATGCGATGTACGGCTCTTTTCATATTTTAAAGTTCCTGTGATGTAGGCAGATTGGCCACCGTATTCTGCAGAGACTCAAGGGACAATTTTACAGCATTTAATTCACTAGCATCAGCCACACTACGCATATAATCTTGGAGCAGAGCTATGTCTGCCTGAGTAGGTGTTGATTGTTATAAAATTTCAAGCTTTGTTTGAATAACATCGATCAAGTGATGAAAATGTGATAGCTTGGATTCAGTGTTGAGGTTTTCAAGTTTGGTAATCTGTTGCTGGACACTGGCAAGGGTGTCTACGATACCAGGTAAACGGGACTCCAGAGTTTCTTGTACATTTGTCAGATCATTGCGTACTGCTGCTATGTGTTACGTACCAAATAGGGCCAAGTAATGTGAATAGTTTGCCAAAGACGAACAGAGATGGCAGCACCAGGCGTGCAAGTTTAAGAATTGGCATAATATATGTGAATAACTTTATAAATAAGAACAAAGCAAATTGGAAAGATGAAAAACAATAGAATATATTATAAGAAGACGAAGAATAAATATGAAAGAAGTAAATTAATATATATATCTTATAAATCAAATCAGTGATCACATGTAAGTTAATATGAAAATTAAGGAAGTCAAAGCACTGATACAAGTTTGTGTCTTTGAACAGATATTGCATCTGTATGATTGATTTACCATTCCTATAGGGGAAATTTTGTTTACATCAGTGGCGTGTTTACATCAGTTCTGATCGACGCCCCACAGCACTTTTTGGTTGCGCGGTTTAACCATAGCACCTACTTGGATGCGCGTGTAAATCGTTTGCAGCAAGTATACACTCTGTTGTACCTAGTTAGTGGTGGCGCGTTCCAATTGCAGCCCCAAGGGAGGATATTAGTATTATTCCCAAAGCTTAGAGAAAAAAGTTGGAAAAGGATAAAGGAATTCGTTAAATAGTCAAAACCGAAATAAATTGAAATCCAGAGGGAAGTCCAGATCCTCCATATCAAGAAGGAAGTCCAGATCCTCCATATTGAGAAGGAAGTCCAGATCCAGACCGTCCATATTAAGAAGGAAGTCCAGATCCAGGCCGTCCATCAAGAAGGAAGTCCCGATCCAGAACGTCCATTAAGAGGGAAGTCCAGATCCTCCATATCGAGAAGGAAGTCCAGATCCAGACCGTCCATTAAGAAGGAAGTCCCGATCCAGATCTGCCCATTACGAAGGAAGAATATCGAGATGAAAATTGACTGTAAACGAGAAAATTATAAAAGAATGTAGCTTATCATGTAAAATTCTTACTCCATGTATCCTGTGTTTAAATAATATATTCGTTTAAACGTCTCCATTGGAAGGCATCCTGTTTGGTTTCGTTGTCTACAAAGAACCCTACCCAGTAGATAAGCTAACTGAGTTTTAAGATTAAGGTTTATGTACCTTTGCACCAAATGAAGGTAGCATAAATAAATGGCGACTAACTTTTGGGGCTAGAGAATTAGGAACCAAACAGCGAAGAGGGAAAGAATAATTGAAAATGGAGGAAAAGGATAAAGATGGAAATGAGAATGGAGAAGCTACAATGAAGGAAGACGGAGAAAAAAGGGAAACTTTCATTTGTTGCGGAGAGGAAGGAAACAAGGAAGAAATTATTTTCTGTGTCACATGTAAGGAAATGAAACATTGGACGTGCGAAGGAATAAGAAAGGAGAAATACATATCAATAAGTAAAAGGGAAGAAGATTATACATGTAAGGAATGCAAGAAAGAAAAGCTAGATGAAAAGCAAAAGAAGACAGAAGAAATAAACTTGATGGAAATGTTCCAAAAGCTGTCAATGCAGATAGAAGAAAATAACAGATAAGTAAAAGAAAAGTTAGAAGAAAATAACAAGGAAGTGAAAGAAAAGCTCGATGAAACTAGTAGAAAATTAGAAGAAGTAAGAAATGAAAGCAAGAAAATGTACGAGAAAATAACCAAAACATGTGAAGAAAATAGAAGATCATTGGAAAAAAAGATAGAAGAAACAACACTGCTAATTGAAAACAAAAGCGTGGATATAATTAGGACGATCGAGGAAGAAGTTTCAAAACTTAGAGAGGAGAATATACACAGAACCAACAGTATGGAAAGAAAAATTGTTGAAAATAAATCTCAAATAGAAGCAGTATCTTCTAGAGTAGATGCAAATGAAAGCAAGATAGATGAAGCAAAGGTCCTAATGGAAGATAGAGGCTGGGAAACACGCAACAGAATGGAAAAGGAAGTTCTAAAACTGAGAGAAGTAAGTACGCGGGAACTGCAAGAAGTTCAAGAAAAAACTAGCAGTATGGAGAAGGACATTGCGGAAAATCAAAATAAAATTAATGCAGCAGATAAGAAAGGAAAGAAATTAGACAGAAAATTAAATGGGGCAGTGTCAAAGATAGAGAAGACAGAAAAGAAAGTAGAAGAAGTGGAAAGAAAGTTAGGAAAGCTATTCAACAAAGAAGGAAACATAAATCCGAGGTTTCGAGAAAGTGAAGAAACGAAGGTTAAGAAAGAGCTGAGAGAAGAAAGTTCAAGCGATGAATCGACGACGGAGGAAGAAGTGAAGCATAAGAGATATAGAATAGCGGGAGGTCACAAGAAAAGGAAATGGAAGAATAGCGAAGATGGAAGTAATAATGAAAGGCTCTTAGACATATTGGAAAATGAATTCCCGAGAGACGAGAACTATAGGACAAGGATACCTAGGCCACAAGAATTGCAGCATCTTCCAAAATTCAATGGGAATATATCTGATAAATGTCCCAGAAAGTTTTTAAGGGAACTAACAACAAATGTCAGACTTATGAGGATCCCCGAAGGAATGATTTTGAACGTGATAGAGACATGTTTTGAACAGTAGGCAGCAGGATGGTATCAACTAAATCAGCACAAATTCAGAAATTTTAAGGAGTTCAGCCGAAAATTCCTGAATTACTACTGCAGTGAAGACATAAAGGAAAGGCAGCTAGAAGCATTAAAAAGAAGAGATGTAGATTAGTAAAAAGTCGACAGCCTGGAAGAACATACATGGGAGACTCTAAGAAGCTTCAAAAACCTAAAGGAAGGATACAGTGATTAGGAGCTGGTTAAACAAGTTGTCCAAACATTGCCATTAAGAATACAGAGAGCCATAGCAGCGGTTAAGATAAAAGCAGTTGATGATTTGATTGAATATCTAAGAACCGAAGATGTGCTAACAAAAACTCAGAATTCCTGGAACGATAAGGAAGGAAGATTCTATGGAAAGAGGCAACATTCAGAATAAGAAGGGCGCTCAAAACCAAAGTTCCGGAGACAAGAATTTGATGTAAGAAGAATAGAAGTTAGAAACCAGAGACCAAGTGCAGAAAGAAGAGACGTAGGAAGAAACGATGGGAGATATGAAAGAAGCATAGACTCTGTGGAAGAAAGAGAGAGAAACGATGATAGATATCGAGGAAATTGGAGAAACTTGAGAGGCCGAAATAATTTCAGAAGATACGGAAGAGGAGGAAATCAGCGATGGAGGAACATATATGAACAGAACGAAAGAGAATACCGAGTAAGTGTGCCCAATGAAGAAATGGAAAGAAGAAATGCACTTCCGGATGTAGAAAGAGACGAAGCCATAGAATTAGCCAGAAATTATTGTAATGACGCAAGAAGATTTCAAGAGTGAATTACAGCAGATGAAGATTCAAGGAATGCAGAAGAGAATAGAGGGTCAAACATGTAAGGCTCTTGCAGCATCTCCCAGGTGTGAGAGCAAAGACAGAGAGAAATGTAAGGCAGGGAGAAATTGTAAATAGAAATGTACATAGTGAAAGAGAAAGTCTTGAATTATGTTTAATAGAAGAGCCGAATTTCAATGATCTGAAGCCAGGGAGAACATTTTATGTAAAGGCAAAAATTATAGAATTAGAAGTAAAGTGCCTAATAGATTGTGGTAGTGTGGTAGAAGTAATGAGTTATGATTGTTGGAAAAGGATAAAAGGAAAATATCCACAAGCTCGTCTAGATGCATCAGAAAGGGATAAAATAAGATTGGTCATGGCAGCAGGGAAAGAAGAATATAAAATACAAGGAACCGTCGGCGTAATGATGAACCTTCGAGGGTTAAATTTTCCTGTCAGATTCCTCATAGTAAAAGGTCTAAGAAGTGATATGATATTAGGAATACCATTTTTGGAAAAATATGATGGTCATATCTATATCAAAGATAGAAGATTGAATCTAGAGTCATTGGAAGAAGATAGACTAAATGTTCCTGTGGAAACTGTAAACAACGAAATGGAGAGAAAAGAATGCATTGGCAACCTCAATTTAATGTATGGACAGATGAAGGCAGTACCAAATGATATATGCGAAGAAATTGAAAGTGAAATGAATAAAAAATGATGAATACACTGCATCTGTTGAAGAGATAAAGAATAAGGTTGATGAGTGCAAAGATATTTCCAAAGAAGAGAGGAAGCAATTACAAGAAGTTTTGTTAGAGCATAGGAATTTGTTTAGCCAAAAGCCAGGACTCACCAGATGGTATTCCTACGAAATAGAAGTAGATACAGAAAGACCTATAGTATCTAAACAATATCCGATACCTTTTGCGAAAAGAAAAGCTGTAGAAGAAGAACTTGAGAAATGGTTAAGATGGGAAATTATAGAAGATTCAAATAGCATACATGTAAGCCCGATTCATGTAGTTGACATACCCAATGGAGGAGTTAGACCAGTCTTAGATCTGAGAGAACTAAACAAACACGTATTACTTCCAAGAAACCAGGTGGATAGAATAGATGAGATGCTACACTCATTTGCAGGAAGCAGATACTTTACTTCTTTTGATTTGACACTGGGATACTTTCAAATTGAGATCGAGAAGAAGTCAAGAAAGTATACAGCATTCAGATATGGCTCAAGATTGTTTCAATTCAGAAGATTGCCATATGGTTTAAATTCATCTGTTTCGGCATTTATGACTGCGTTGAACAAGATATTTGGGATAGAAACTAAGCATTGGTTAGCCATATATGTAGATGACATGTGCATTCACAGTAAAGACTGGGATTCACATATGAGAAGGATACATTGGGTATTGAGTAAATTAGGAAAAGCAGGATTAATCGTCAAACTGGAGAAATGCTCTTTTGTCAGAAAGGAAGTTAAGTTTTTAGGCCATGTTATATCCGGTGGAGAAATTAAGCTATGTACAGATAAGGATGAAGCGATAAGACTTTTCCCTAAGTCAATTACAAAGAAACAATTACAGAGATTTCTTGGAATGTGTAATTGGAGAAGCAAGTTCATTAGAGATTTTGCACAAAAGGCAAGACCATTGTATGAGCTATTAAAGAAAACTAGCAAGTGGAATTGGGGAGAAGAAGAAGATAAAGCTTTCGGTGTACTGAAAATCGATCTCATATCATCGCCTGCCATAAGCCAACCGAATTTCGAGAATACATTTTGCTTGGGAACCGATGCGTCTAATATAGGACTAGGGGCGTATCTATTCCAGAAGGACGGGAATGGAGAAGACCAAGTTATCCAGTATGCCAGCCGTTCTCTTAAGACTTTTGAGAAATCCTATACTATAAGTGAACTCGAATGCCTAGCCATCCTATTTGGAATACAAAAGTTCTCACCATACCTCAAAGGAAGGAGATTTAAGGTATTCAGCGATCACAAAAGCTTGCTCTGGCTAAATTCGGCAAAGCAGTGGAATCCTAGATTTACCAGATGGGTCCTGTTAATACAAGAATATAGCTTTGAAGTGATTGATATAAAGGGCAGGGAGAATCAAATTGCCGATGCATTAAGCAGAGCTCCAATAAGACCCCAACAAGAACCAGAAGAGATAATCAAATTGTCCATAAATGCGATTGTGGAGGAAGAAATAAAGAATGTAGTAAAAGAAGAATGGATAAAAGCGATGAAAAAAGATGAAGAACTTAGAACTATATTTAAAATATTGGAAGGAGAAACCATTGTTGGAGAAAGGAAGATGAGAAAAGCCAGAATCAAAGGGAATTACAGAATTATAGAAGGCATGATTTTCAAAGTGAACATTGAAAATCCACACCAAGTAAGGTTATGTGTACCCAAAACAATGATCTATAAGATCTTAACAACAGAAGATGAAGAGTCAGGACATTTTGGGACAGACAAAACTTTGAGGATGGCACGTCGTTTTTATTTTTGGAAGACTCTGAAAAAGGATATTGTGGACCATGTTAGAAACTGCGTTGTATGCATACAGACTAAGCCATCTAAATGGAAATTAAAAAAGGAAGAACTACACGTTATAGCTCGAAGGCCATTGGATTTAATATCCATAGACTGAATTGGACCATTGCCGAGATCAAAAGGATTCCAATACATCCTTACATGCGTGGATATAAGTAGTAAATTTGTAATGTGCTACAACATAAGAAAAGCAACATCAAAAGAGATAGTTAAATGTTTCGAAGACGGTTTCACTAAACACTATGGAATTCCTAGAAAGGTGTTAACAGATAATGGTACACAGTTTGTATCGGAGTATTTCATGGACTATATGCAATTCAAAGGAGTCAAAGTAATAAATGTAACGCGATACCACCCCAGCTCGAATCCCATAGAACGATACAATGGAGAAATAGTCAGACTGTTAAGAACATACTGCCACGATAACCATACACGATGGTCAACTGTTGTTAATAAAATAACTAAATTGTTAAATAACGCATTATTAGAAGAAACAGGAAGAAGCCCTGCTGAATTATTTCTCGGATACACGGAGGAACCATATGTGTTTGAAGAATTGGAGTGGCAAGATATGATGGAGCAAAAGAGCGAAATGAAGAAAGTGATATCACAGCTGTATAAAAAGAGAAATAGAAGAAAAACAAAGGACGAGAAGAAGGTTAAGAAAATAGATATCAAGAAAGGAGATTTGGTGTTTTGTAAAACACATCCGGTGAGCAAAGCTTTAGAGAAAGCTATCAAAAAGCAATTTTTCATATATGAAGGCCCATATGAAGTGATAAGTACTTTTAGAAATACAGTTCTTCTGAAGCATATAAAAACAGATGTAGAAAGGAGAGAGAATTTAGACAACATTAGAAGATATAATTCTACAGAAGAGAAGAAAGAAAGCGTCAAGAAGAAATAATAGACTTGTACATATATAATTTGAAAAAAAAATGTATCTGCATATATATATATATATATATATATATATATATATATATTACAACAAATTTTTTTATGGCCAACGGGGGGAATATTGTGTTACGTACCCAATAGGGCCAAGTAATGTGAATAGTTTGCCAAAGACGAATAGAGATGGCAGCACCAGGCGTGCAAGTTTAAGAATTGGCATAATATATGTGAATAACTTTATAAATAAGAACAAAGCAAATTGGAAAGATGAAAAACAATAGAATATATTATAAGAAGACGAAGAATAAATATGAAAGAAGTAAATTAATATATATATCTTATAAATCAAATCAGTGATCACATGTAAGTTAATATGAAAATTAAGGAAGTCAAAGCACTGATACAAGTTTGTGTCTTTGAACAGATATTGCATCTGTATGATTGATTTACCATTCCTATAGGGGAAATTTTGTTTACATCAGTGGCGTGTTTACATCAGTTCTGATCGACGCCGCACAGCACTTTTTGGTTGCGCGGTTTAACCATAGCACCTACTTGGATGCGCGTGTAAATCGTTTGCAGCAAGTATACACTCTGTTGTACCTAGTTAGTGGTGGCGCGTTCCAATTGCAGCCCCAAGGGAGGATATTAGTATTATTCCCAAAGCTTAGAGAAAAAAGTTTGAAAAAGGATAAAGGAATTCGTTAAATAGTCAAAACCGAAATAAATTGAAATCCAGAGGGAAGTCCAGATCCTCCATATCAAGAAGGAAGTCCAGATCCTCCATATTGAGAAGGAAGTCCAGATCCAGACCGTCCATATTAAGAAGGAAGTCCAGATCCAGGCCGTCCATCAAGAAGGAAGTCCCGATCCAGAACGTCCATTAAGAGGGAAGTCCAGATCCTCCATATCGAGAAGGAAGTCCAGATCCAGACCGTCCATTAAGAAGGAAGTCCCGATCCAGATCTGCCCATTACGAAGGAAGAATATCGAGATGAAAATTGACTGTAAACGAGAAAATTATAAAAGAATGTAGCTTATCATGTAAAATTCTTACTCCATGTATCCTGTGTTTAAATAATATATTCGTTTAAACGTCTCCATTGGAAGGCATCCTGTTTGGTTTCGTTGTCTACAAAGAACCCTACCCAGTAGATAAGCTAACTGAGTTTTAAGATTAAGGTTTATGTACCTTTGCACCAAATGAAGGTAGCATATGGTACTCTCAAGATGGCTTATGGTACTCTGAATTTTGCCAAAATCCTCGAATGTGTTTAGTTGTAGCTTGATGTTGGCAACACTACGAGTAATAGCACTCAGAGCATCCGAAGATGGTAGGTTGTTCATAAAATTTTCTAGTGTCTCCATTTTTTCTTTGACCTCGGCTATGGCATTGTTTAAGGGGTCCAGATTAGGTATTTGTAGTGATCGAATCTGTTCTTTTAAAGTAGAAATCACTAGATCAAAATCATCTTGGGACTTTATGCTTTGAACAATTGCTTGGAGCTGTGTCTGGACACTACTAATCTGCTCTTCTAGTTGCTGTTTTAGTTGCTCAGAGTTGGTAGCCTGAGTCTTAAATTTGGCGTGAAGAGCTGCTACGGCCTCTTCAAGACTCTGTAGATTATCTAGTGTATCCAAGTCAGTGTATTTTTGAAGCAGCAATTTAAGTTCTGAATCGATTTTAAGTAGAGGGTCCATGCATTGTGATTGTAAATTAGTAATCTCAAGTTGAAGACTGGCATTAAGTGCGGTTTGTAGAGCTTGTAAATCACTTCTTAATTTTTTGACTCTGACGTCAAGCATCAGAATCTCGTCGCTGTGATCTTCGTTCCTTCTATGCCCAAATATATCGGTAGGCATTGTGTTTTTTAGCGGTTATTTATTATAGAGTATCTGATTCTTAATTCTATAAAAAGAGGTATAAGCTTGTCACAGTGTCCCAGGACCTCAATATATAAACAGTCGCAGGCAGAGACAGTATATACAGTGCCAGAAACCATGTTTGAGTGCTTAATTCTGTAAATATTTCTGCCTACTGAAACCTTGACATTGCTCTCGGGGGTTGTAATAAATTGTAATTGACCACCTACAGGTAACTGGTAGTGGTTTAAGTTATTGTTAAATATGTACAATGTTTTACCTGTATTAACATCAACATCTGTAAGTATGCTATTCAGATGAATAATTAACAAACCACTTAGTTTAGATAGCATAGATTGTATATCAGTAGACTGTGCTGGTGTTAGCAGGTCCATAATAGCCTGATTTTTGAACCCAAATAAGTTCATCGGCATGTTTATTTATTGCAAGGCATGCTCTGTGATTGGGCATTGATTGCCACTTATCAAGTCACAATGACCCCATGGTAGAGTATGTATGCCACATGATAAAACACATCACTTACCGTCATGTGGGTCCAGAGCAACCTTTCTTAGAATATTTGTGGTCAACAAGTGATCCGTACCCTGGATTCTGCATTTTGATGTTCTGATTTTGCTACATGATTTGAGACAATCTTCGTAATCTTCAAATCTGAGCTGGGGTGTAAGGGCTGATCTTCCACGTAGTACACCCAAATGTCAACCTCACTTCCACGTTAGTACACCCTGGACTGAAGACTAACGAGGCTCTGGCGAGTGGCCCCATGGCCAGTATAATTTTGTTTGTATTGTCCTGTTCTCTTGTCCTTATGTGTGCTTAGTGCCCCTTTACAGCCTCAGCTTTTAACAGAAGTCAGAACATTTTAATTTTTTTAGTTATGCAACGTTAGAATTGTTATTTGTAATGGAAAGGGGCTGGCCCCCGTATACTGTGACGGGAGCAAAATAGCCTAAGTGCTGACGCTCCCAAAATTTTAAATTCAAATCAAAATCAAATCAAATCAAATCTGAGCTCTTTGTCTACAATTTACTCTACCAACACCTTTGGCTTTTTTAGTAACAGCACCACTGGATGTTTCAAAGCTGTACATCTTGGCTCTTAACCCAGCAAATACTACAATAACATCGCCAAGTGTCTCGTCTTTTAACTTACCAGGCACCTTTTTGTGGTGGGGTTGAATATTCAGATGGCCAGGCAATTCGCTAGTATCGAAATATTCAAGCAATGCAGGCTGTGCTATATCTTTATAAACATCATCTATCTGAATATCAAGGATAAAGCTATCCTTGTCCATATACATCAGTTTTACACAATCACCGTCCGTATGGCAATGATGACGCACCTTTATATTTGTATCCGAAAATTCAGAATTGCATACCGGGCATTTTTCTGTAATGTTGAAATCTTCGATTTGATCCTCTGTTAAATGTATCATAGGTTCTGATTTTAACAATATATCATAGGCAATGCGACGGCACTCATTTTCTATTTTACGCGCAAATTTTTTGACGGCATCTGATCCACTGTATAAGTGTCCTTTACTAATAACACCATCCTGTACAACCACATAAAAAAACTAGAACGTTCATGTAGCTGATACGGTTTACTTGAAGATCCTTCGGGATCTGGGTTGCAGAAAGCAAACGGTTTGAGATTTGATTCCAAATCACAAACTACATACGCTGGGTGCTCCAACAAGGTTTCGAATTTTTTGAATTCGGCATTTTTGTTTGATTTAGGCATAACCATATGAACAGGTTTATGGTTGCCGCAGTATTTTTTATGTTCGACCAACTTAGTTTGAGCAATTTTGGTATTCTCTTCATAAACACCATTTACTATTTTTCGACCATCAAACACAGTCAAACATCTTCGACACAGCTTGTACATTGTATTCGATTTGCCTAGTTGTTTTCTGACTAAAGCCTAAATATTGCGTATCAGAGTGTAGTGATATGTACCATCCCCCTCAATGAAGAGCAGATCAATCGGGACAGCAGAGTCATCATCAAGATTGCTGATTCTAAGAGGCTCTATTAAGCAATCGCCACGACTAGCAGAACAAATAAATACATTAATAGATAATGGCATACCATTGCTAACTCTGGCCCTTTTTTCGAATTTATCAATATTCTTGACAGACATCGGATATTCTAAGCCCTCCATAGCATCATCAAAATCATGTTCATGCTGTTTATAATGACTTATTCGCTCTGGATGATCTAAAACTGGAAACAAAGCAGTCAAAATAGACCACAAAAAGCATTTCTGGTTGGTATTTTCTACGTTAACCACGGCTTTTTTGTTTTTGATATTGTCAAGTAAAAGCAGAGATGTAGAACCTTGTAGAGGTCTGAATTCAAATATATTAACATAGAGCCTATGTGGAGATCCACGAAGACTCCATCCTGATTCTTTAGCATCAAACTCAGAATGTTTGATAAGCAATTGGTCTATCAACCTGCTTAGTATTTCGTCTAAGTTTGTATTTGAGTATACAGGTACAGTTTCTGTTATGTTGGGGTGTGTAAATTTTGTACCGTTTCGTTTCTTATATTCAGTATACAATTTAAGAGATAGCTTATAAGAGCCATTTTGTGCATTTAGAATAGCTAGCATATCAGGATTTTTACTGTTCAAAAAATTCTTAATATCACATCCTGGCTCTGATACGAAACGGTAATCACTAAGTTGACCGTCAAAACTACTACGAATAGGTGCATTGCGTGGTCGCTTTGACGGTCTAGTATTATCGGATGTAGCAAGCTTTCTTTTTAGGACAGATGTAGATGGCTGTGGGGGCAATGTTGATGCCTGTGCAGAACAAGAGCCTGTATGTCTATTTAAGTATGCCTTGCAAAATTTTCTATGGAATTTTGGACATAATTTAGTGGGCATTTTGCGTTTCTCAGGATCACAATTACGTTGGTGCTTAGCCCAATTAGGGCTGGATATATTCTTATCGCATTGATTACAATATTTTTGATTGGGCATTTTTCGTCGTATGTATTTATATACAATTTTTGGGGGGTTAAATCAGAACTATATACTTAGTACAAAATATCAGTTAGGATTCAGCACTGTGCCTTGTATATGTAGTGTGTATACTTAGTGTGTATACTTAGTGTGATAATATTATTGTTTTTGGTATTTTTCGTCGTGTGTATTTATATGCAATTTTTGGGGGTCAAATTAAAACTATATACTTAATACAAAATATCAGTTGGGGTTCAGCAGTGTGCCTTGTATACGTAGTGTGTATACTTAGTGTGTTAATATTATTGTTTTTGGTATTTTTCGTCGTATGTATTTATATAAAATTTCTTGGGGTCCAAATCAAAACTATATACTTAATACAAAATATTAGTTGGGTTCAGCAGTGTGCTTTGTATACTTAGTGTGTGTGTGTGTGTGTGTGTGTGTGTGTGTTATGGTGTGTGTATGTGTATGTGTGTGTGTGTGTGTGTGGGCGTGGGTGTAGATGTAGCTAATAAGATTACACTTGACAGAGTATTACACTAAAAGCAATACGCTCATATGAGCATCTTGGCTTAGTTTTAAGTGTAGCCAAAACAATGCCAAGAGGGCCATATTTCTTACGATCTTATGGACAACAATCTGACAGATGCCGCTTTTGTACGTGTAGGCAAATCAATCTGAGGGGGTCATACTTTTTACGGGAAATCCCCGAGGGCTTTTTTTACTAAATTCTTGGATTCGACAGGTAGCACACTGTAGGCAATAAGCTTATATAAGCATCTTGACATAGTTTTGAGTGTAGCCAAAACCAGTCTGAGGGGGTCATACTTTTTATGTCCCAGTAATACCACATTTTATACTAGTCTTGCACTTCGACACTACTGAAAATTGGGTTATGACGTAAGTTATTTAAACGCTAAAAATCCCTTCCTTCTACTGTCTTTCTTGAAATAAGCAAGCAATAGGCCTTTTCATGTTGATTTGTTTGTTATTATCACAATATAAGGAATATTATATAGAAATATAAAGAATATAATAAAGGAAATTTGATAGTCGATGGTCTTTGTTACTTCTGCCCCTTCAGTGTCTCATTTTTTGTGCAGCCTCCCGGACTTTTGGCTTCCAGGCTAAAGCTTAGGTTAGCCTAGTGGAAAATTCTCCCCTCACAATGATTCACGCTGGCAAACGATTTCTGTAAACAAATTACAGTGGATTTGCGGTCGTAAACACGATTGCTGTACGAGGAAAAGGAGGAAATTTGGCTTGGAGAAATACTTTAATACTAAAAGTGCTAAATTTGGAGCTATAAAGATCCCTGGTGCATTTAGAAAATTTAGGAACTAAACCAGCGTTCAAAAGAGCCAGATGTGACTCCAAAAATGATAAATTGGTAATAGTCATGATCAGCTTACCCAATTGCTAGTTTGTGGTTTTCTCTCACTGGACGATGCCACGTGCTGGCAGAATCAGTTAAGACGAAACCATGTCCAATTGTATTAACAAAAGAATATCGATTTCAGTCTTCTCGGCTCCCTATCGCTATTTGTATACTTACTGACGTGTTGTGTTGTTTGGTTTTATCTTCAGTATCAATACAAAAGTTGGTTAATAATACCATGCAGAAAACTACAGGACAGTAGGAAAATAAGTGACAAGTACAACCGGAATATGGAGTGTGTGTGTTATGAAATTATTATGGCAATGTACTACCTGTTTCTGCAGGAGAATGGGGAAATGAGTGTGAAGTTTATTTGTGTAATGATACGATCATTACTTGATCCCCTTATGTGTTTATTATTAATTAATTACTCGAGTTATACAGGCAGGCAGTTGCGGCGATTGAGCTTCAAAACAGGGAGAGGGGTAAGGTGTCAAAACTAGGGGGCAGGAGCAGTTTACTTTTCCGTGGTATGTAACGTTTAGCATACTGTGCGGGCAAAAGTGGCTAAAGTTGAGGAGAAACTGTCCCTCACGCTCGCTCTAATCACCGCCACTGCAGGTCGGATTTTATTTTCATGTATTTTTTTTGGTGGCATTTATATTAATGTACTTTTTATATACTGCAAGGTTATGTAACTTTTATACGGGGTGTGCCAGAAGTGATAGCGAAAACTGATACTGTGAAAAGTACACTACGTAGAGTTGAAGCAAAAAAGCCTCAGTAAACATGGGGTCAGAAACGAACCGTTTGAGAGATAATTGCAATTGAATGATTACGATCCGCCACTGACTTGAATGTTTGTACACGTCTCTTGTGACATAATTGCGAATGTATGGTTACGATCCGCCACTGACTTGAATTAGACCTAATGCTTACAGGCTTACCTGGTTGCATACCATGTGCGAAGGTCCCATGTTGACTTAGGCACTGATGTATCATTGTGAATATGCAACTTTCGGGATGCCGTCGATGTAAGCTTCTTGGTTAGCCCTGCCACAAATGAAATGCATATCGCGTATTCTTAGTTGTTATAAGATTGTTCCATTTTGACTACATCAGCACAACTGACACTCCTCAGACAAGTGACATGCCTGTTTTACCTTACGTCCTGTACAGGACGTACGATTTGCTTTACAACGCCCCCCATTTGGCAGTTTTCAGTTTTAGACAAAGATACTTCGGATTACATAAAGTTGTAAAGTCCTTTATGAAATACCTGTATTAATAATAAATAACCTATTTGTTTCAATGTGAGTATATAGAGTGTAAGGGATGACCCTCTACGCAGTACACCCAATTGTTAAACTCACTTCAACGTAGTACACCCTCGACTGCTCTTGCATCCTAATGAGGCTCTGACGACTGGCCTTATGGTTAGCATAATTCTGTGTGTTGTCCTGTTTTTGTCCTTGTGTGTGCTGAGTGCTTCTTTACAGCCTCAGCCTTTAAATAGAAGTCAGAATGTTTTAAGGTTCTAATTATTCGACGTTACAGTTATGTTATTTGTTATGGTAAGGGGTTGGACCCCGTATAACATGTAGAGTATACATAACATGCTGACGCACCCAAAAACATTAAAATTCAAATTCAAATATAATGTGAGTATATTATATTATCATATCAACATATTGTTGTTACAAATACCAAAACCATATTTTAACCCTAGCAATGACAAGGTATTTTTTGTTACACGGATTACCAAGGGTGCTCAGAAGCCCATGAATGAAAGTTCTATTGAACTGGACTGATGTGTGTTTTCTGTCATTTGTATACATAAGTTAACTAATTAGACAATACTTTCATATTTTGTCATGGATTATACATGAAAGATAAATTACATAATGATTTTTAAGTAATTATAGTAAATCACTGTAACATTTATTACTTTTCTTCAATTACAATGTTGATACTTGGAACAATACTTAAACTCTGCAAAATTCTAGCAAAAGTATTTTTTTTTCTTTTTCAACTACCCATAAATTCATTATTTCGAATTAATACTATAGTTTAGCAATTAAATATATTCTCTCGTGTATTGAAATACCTTTAAAACATCATTGCAAAATCTTCCCTTAGAATTACCAAGGGGTGGGATTTTGAGGCCCATAAACAACGATCAACGATATAAAGTAACTTTTTAATGAACATTTTTGGGAACAATCACGCGATGTCATTCTAAATATTACAAAGAACAATTACTATTTTTTTGAATTTTTACATTGATGGATATACATGTAATACGCAACAAATGAATCAGTGGTCCTGAGAGACCCCCTTCCCCCCGTTGGTATCGCTAGAGTTAAGGTAGAATGAACACTGAACAGATTTTGAATTTTTCAACTTTTTCTGTACATGAAAAATAAAATATAAAGCTAGGTCACAAGGAAGCAATTGTGTCTTAAGTGTAACTTTTTTTTCAGTGTGCAAGTTACGGGTTCGTTTATTTATGTTGATGCAGTACATAGAATGTTAACAATGCTGATTGCAAATAGGGCCAGCATGGATTAAAACTTTGTCCTTGTAGCGCATAGTCGTCCAATTGAAATCATAGATGGTTTGAGAATCAGGAAATATATTAGTTCTGCGATACTCATCAGACTAACGCCAAGTACAAGGCCGGCGACTTCTCCCAGCGCCACTGCAATAACAAACATATCAGTTATTAGAAAACATAACAAAGATTTATTGCAAGTACACGTTCTTCGACCTGTTGAGATTCATATGATGCTATGAGTATACACGGTGATTCAGAATTCCTATTACACACTTCTAGGGGTTGTATGGGACTTAGTATATCAAGTTTTGATAGGGAACCCATGTCCGGAAAAGTACCGTTTTGGTACTACACAGATAACAAGATCACATAATTTCACATCTCCTGCATACGGTAGGCAACCCACATTGACGGAAGGCGACATCTTCAGTCACCTGATGTCATGTGTGTTGCTTACAACGTCCTCTGTTTACAATCTCTTTACACAGCACATGTGGTTCCAACATGATGGCGCACCAGCACACTTTTCCCATAAAGTTCGACAACATCTCAATCAAACATACGGGGACAGGTGGATACGTCGCGGTGGACCAACTCCTTGGTCACCGCGATCGCCAGATCAAACTCCTCTTGACTTGTTCGTATGGGGCCACATGAAGAGTCTTGTTTATGAGACTCCTGTAGTGTCGGGGTAGCCACATGGAGCAGCTCTTGTAGTGACGCAGGTAAAGCGTCATATATATATGGATAAACCTTAGAATTAATTTCTCGGAGGAAACTGTCACTAACATTGGCAATATTTAATGCAGAATGTTCGAGCTTTGTGTCAATGAGATAACCAACAATCTCCGTATTCGAATTCATGCGTGTACTAAATCTAATCACCATGGATATATTTGTGTTAAACTTTGTTTTATTCTTTTGCTATGAACATAAAGCAACAAATCAATCAAACACACAAAGAATTATCTGGAAATTCTCGTGCAATGAGAATGATAATCTCACCTATAAGATCTAGTTGGCTCCGTACTACCCTAAGTTTGGTCAGTTCCTTTGGCGTCTCATACGTCATTTTGAACTTCTTGTATCCATTGTACATGTTCCTGTAATGTTAAGAATGGCAACATACATCATCTGACTGATTGGATTATTATTTTGTAACTATAGTAGGTCTATATATGCAGAAGGAATAATTTGTATAACATTTATGTTCAAAATACCGCAAATAATGTTGTTTTTGTCAGAATCGGTACAAAAGTCATAGGGAGTACATGAGATACGCTATGATTCGTGACTCGCGAAGTGTGGACTGAGCAGCTTGGAAGAAGTGTGGCAAGCCTGGAGGGTCAGGGGTGTGGAGGAGGCAAGCGGAAACTCTGACCTTGATCTGACTGTTTTCGTGGCGAGAGCTATAGTGTTTTAACTAAACGTTTTGGGTTTGGGAGACTAGCTGGCCTATTCAACTCCCTCTGAGGAATTTGTTTAGTGTTCCCTTACATTGTTCCTCGTTACCGCCTTTCACTTTTCCTGACACACCCTTTTTTTTAAACTTTGAGGTAAGGATTTTAGATTAGAGGGGTTTTCCCCGTTTCTACTGAAGGGTGAATAATGGCTGTATGTGCAGAAGCAGTCAAGAATTTTAATTCATCATTACTTCAAATGTATAAGGGAATATACCTAATTACGAATCCGTACAGCCAGCAGCTTGAATATTATTTTCTGAAATTCATCATATACAGTATGACCACAAGAAGTGAAACTTCTCTATAAGTATTGTATATTCTCGTCCTTATGCGTATAATCAATGTGTATCCGACAAATAGCCAAATGCCTATTGTAACCCCCTTAATTATAACTATTACATTGGTTTCCATATTGTTGAAACTTGAAATGTAGGACTTACTTGATATGTTGATAACGAAGGAAATGAACAGAAACCCTGGTGCAGCTTGATACGCAGTCACAGTAAAGCACTGTTCCGTCATTTTGGGTTGTGTCCACTGGGTGTAGGAACTCTGTGAAAACGGGAAATATAATAGAAAACATAAATTCTCTCTCTCTCTCTCTCTCTCTCTCTCACACACACACACACACACATACACACAAATGGCTTGTTGTTTATTGATTTGGTTTATATTACTTTCATTTTCTGTCACTATGATGGAAATTCATGGAAGGGACACTCACAAAGAACGCCCATGGACAGTGCGGGATTCAAACACATGACCTCTGGTGTCATTGTCTCTGTGCTAACTATTCTGCCAGGGATGTTACCACACACCTACACAAATACGCATACATTGCGGTGACCCTTTCCAAGATTCCCACAGACCCGATAACAACACACACACACACACACACACAAGTGTATGTATCCAGTGGCGGCGATTTGGTTCCAAAACTGAGTTTGGGGCCAAGCTGCCAGAATTAGATGGGCAAGGGCAGTTTACTTTCCCTTGGTACATATGATTTATGATAGTACGAGGGCACCTGCCTCTATACGCCCCCCCCCCCCTAATCACAGACACTGTATATATTAGTAACGATTTAAGGATTTGCAAGCAAACGTGTTACAATCTTTGGAACTTCATCCTTCGCATTAGTTAGCAACAATAGATGTGCTACAGATTCAGATAAATCGGTACCAGACGAATATCGCTTGTTGCTAAGCTCATTTCATATTTATGCAAATGTACTTGAAATATAGTGCTATAAAAACTTCCAGTTATGAAAAACAATGAAGCTCCAAAGACATGTGAGAATCTTTTCGAAATTACCATTTGTGAATGGGTTTGAAATCAAAAAGGGTGCAAAAGAAAGGAGTGTTAAGTTAAAAATAAGTTGTTTTTTTCGTGCAAACATAACAACTAAGAGTTCAGTACAATATAATTTAAATCAGTGTCGATTACCAAACTTCAAACACGTGCACAAAGTACTACGTATGGAATAACTGACATTCACAATTTATGTTTCAAAATAGGTAGAAATGTGAATGTTAAGTCCGTTATCAAAGAACTGAGTTGCTGATCATGAACTAGATATTTTGCTTTCCACGAAAGTATTCTCAGAAGTAGCACTTCAGTGACTTATTTCTGCATTCTACCAAAGTGAGCAACTTATACCTGAATAGTGTGTCCTGTTATTCAGCAAATATGTTTCTATATGGAACAATCACAATCTCGACAGTTGTGATAAAAAGTAGTTTAAAGTTTTCTACGTGCGAAAGAAAGTTAAATACACAAAAATGATTTAAAACATATTGTTAGCACGGTCTGATTGCGTTAATATTTTAATATGTCTTTTATTTTGCAGTTAAAAACGCTTCAAATTAAATATTATCTTACCTTCATGCATTCTATAGCAAGGGTCAACCACCTCTATTTCCTGGCAGAAATTGTCGAATTCTGAAAATAAATGTTATTCAACGTCAGAAACTAATCATGCTAGTGGAAATTTTTCATGTTATGTCTTCATTTCAAATAATTTGTCATAAAGTATAATTGGTACGTTTTGAGAGCATAATGTGCAAGTAGTTTAGTTTTCATAGTAAAAAAGGTACTTGATAAGAACCAGTATGGCTCTGCTAAATATAAATCATTAATGTCATCAGTAGAGCAACATTTTATATAAAACAATATGTTGTTCACTGAGATTATAAATGCTCTATGTCCAATTTTTTTTTTTTTTCAGGAGAGAACTTTAAAGTTTGACATGATATATTTTTAGAATCTTTGTTACCATTGTGCTGAAAATTTGTATCGTTGCAAAGGATGATATGTTGAATCCTCTTTAGAAAGCAGTATTTGTTTCGTTAGGTACTTATGTTGTAATTAATTATTGAAATTTCACATAGAACAATTGCACTCAACACAATTTTGGTTTCAGAGTACCAGTGTTCTATCTACCAGATGTAATATTGCATTCTGGAAACGAGAAGGAGATGAAACAAGCATTGTCGTGGAGGAGAATGACACCCCGACTGAGCATGCCACGTCGTTTGTTTTGGATTGCACGACGCAGGTTTTGAAGTGTCACACAATAGGTTTCGGCATTGATGTGCTGTCCACGCTCCATAAATTCCACAAGCAATACTCCATGCCTATCCCAAAACACAGTGCACATGATTTTTTTTGTTTGTAAGCTTTGGTTTTGGTTGCGTTTTCCGTGGTGACGCGGAGTGCCTCCACTCCATGATGCTTCGATTCTGTTCTGGGATTTCATGCAAAACCCATGTCTCGTCTCCAGTCACAAAACTATCCAACAACTCATCCCCCCCTCACTATACCGTTTCAAAAACTCCAATGCACTTCCCATTCTTTCCTTTTTGGCATTTTCGGAGAACTGCTGAGGGACCCAACGGTTACACAATTTGCGAAATATGAAATTCACTGTCACAATTTCATACAGCACAGTTCTGAAGATTTGTGGAAACTCTAATGACAGTTCAGACAAAGTGAATCGTCTGTTCTCCCTAATCTGCTCTTCCACTAAACGAACCAAATTGGGATTCACAACAGACGGTCGACCACTTCGTTCTGCATCATGAACACTAACCCGTCCACCACGAAACTGTCTCACCCATCTTGTTACCATTGAAGCCCTCATTATTCCTTCTCCATACACATCACAAATCTGACGGTGGATCTCCGCAGCTGGAACATTACGTGCATCCAGAAAACGGATCACGGATCGCACCTCACACGTGGCGGGAGTTTGGATTGTCTGAAACATAACAACAACGCACTACGCACTACTATCCTGACCAACCTGCCTCAGACTGACGTCTGTTCATCAAGGTTGTGGCTACACAAGGCGCATGCGCATTCACCTGCCCCGCTTGCAGCGCCACGGTATTCATCAGTGGAACTTACTTTACGAACGACGTAATATTTTGATGTAAGTAAGCATTAGATTAAGTACATTACAAAAATATTATTATGCAATTTTTTTTTTCTTTTTCAGAAAATGTGTGCAGATGGTTTGGCAGCTACTTGCAAGCAAGAATATGTAGGGAAAAATACAATGAATGTTTTTTCAGAAATAGCACACATGAAAAGTAGAGCTAGACCATTCCTACTTCTATTGTTTATGGAGACAAATTTATGGTAAATAAAAACTGAGGAGAGCGGTAAATAAAATGTTAGTCAGCGGTATATACCAGCGGTGGAAAAAAAATTGGCACACACTATTTCATCATGAAAGGAAACAACATACAAAGGAGCTATAAATTGATAAACTACTTCATTTTTATATACTGTTTACATACACAAGTACTTAGCTGTCCAACCAAAAAGAAAACATCAACACAAAATCACTTCATTTCTATATTCGGGGGAAGAAAGGAATGCAGCTTCACAGGGAGCAAAGTTTTCGAACCGAGATTATGTGCATGGGAAATCCGAATATACAGCGTCTTCCTGATGTCATCGAAGATAAAACGTTCTTCAGCTGCAAGTGGTAGGAAACTTTTGGGAAACGTTTCGTTACAAATCGACAGTTTGCGCGCACAACCTTGATTGCCGGTTTTCGCGTATTTTCTATTTAATTTGATGATAATTCATGGTTATTTCGCGAAAAACCGTTCATTTCGAGAAAAGTACACATTTGGCATTACTTCGCGGATAAAACTCATGCAAATTTCATCATTGGGGTGTAGTTACGTGCGGAATGTTCAAAATTGCATCTTTTTTTCACATTTCGCGATTTCGCACATCGCGAAAATTCAATGTCCCTAATTATTGATAATGATGTATTGGAAGCTACTTACAGTTACTTTTTAGGTTCAAGTAACTATTACTTTTTAAAATCATTGTAACTAGGGCTTGGATGTTGATGACCTAAAAAATCTCAAGAACTGACCTGTAGAATGAACAAAAATTGTAAATTATGACCTAGAACTTGCAAAAATACCCTAAAACAATTTTTGCTCTTAAAATCAAAGCTTGATTATTCATATATTACAAGAGTAATCGATAAATCCATTCCTTAATGGTCACAACTCCTGAAGCAAAGGGAGAAAAGCAATTAAGTGCTAATGTATTTTGCAAGGGGGCATTACACGATACAGTAATAGGTCAGCATCTGAAAATACAGTACATCACATTATATACATATATATATATATATATATATATATATATATATATATATATATATATATATATATATATATATATTAAAATATTGTTAATAATTCTACTTTAAAACAATAGATGAAAGTGATCATAGTGGTCAGTAAAGTAGGCGTCACACAAAGTATTTTAAATTTTGTGGAAGAAAACTAAATTTACGACAATTAATAATTTGCTCCATTGCCAAACCTTTCAGAAAAAAAATATATTGTGCTCTTGCATTGACAATATTTTCGATTGAGGGCGAACCAGCTGCAAAGATTAATTGATTCATTTGCTTTATTTTACTTCGCATTTTGACCCCCTTTTGGCTAATTTGCGAAGATAGCGATGAGTGTTGATATGATAAAATTGTTGAATCACCACTCACAAACATCCATGGCTAGGCCGGGATTCGAACCCAGGAGCCCTGGTGTCTTACCGCGATGTGCTAACAACTCGACCACGGGTGCCTGCTAGCTACACAGACTATGCCAGGAAATTTTAATAGGTAACTTATGCCAGGAAATGTGGCTAAAGAGTGGAAGAGAGAAATAAACCTCAAAAATGAAGAAAAATGCGACACAAAATAATGATAAATGACCTGAAACACACAAAGCCGAAAATTGAAAAAAAATGCAAGATTAGAACAATGTTTTCTGTTTCTAGCTGAAGGGAAACGGACTGATATCAGGTTTAGCATTGTTTTAAAGGCTCAGAAAAGTAGTTGTTCCCTAGTTATAATTAACTCACAGTTGCATTTTGAACAGAATACAACTACTTCTAAAATAATTAACTTTTCGAACACTGAATAGTAGTAGTTGAAGATTAGACACACACACATAGGAAATGTACTACGTAGGAATCTTCAGCAAAAAATGCAGGCTCTACCAGGCTCGAACCCGGGTCTCTGGCATACCGTGCCATAGATCTATCCACTTTTTTATTATTTACAATTTGTCTTTCATACAGTAATTTTACAGTTTTGGGATAACAATAGTTCTTTCTACTTTAACATTCAATCAGACCCTTTAAAAAATGTGCGAATAATATTTTTCTTTTATCTTGATTCACTTTCTGATATTCCTGTTTCACATATATTAAAAGTTGATCATGAAAATCTAGACCTTTATATATGCAGACAAACAATATATAATGTCCAACCAGCCATTGCACACTACGCAATTTAGTACATGGAAAATACGAAAACGTAGGTAACATTATGTTATGCACAGTAAACGCATTTGGATGGGTGCGACAATTTTTTCCTAATAACACACATAGATATTTCGATGTTTCACGTGTCCGTATGCATTCACTTAGCCAGTGTGAAATCGAACCATTTTGTTTACACCTACCACATAGTGGGTCTTGTAACAGTTTTTATTTATGTAATTTCTCTTCCGTCACCACTATATCCTGTACAACACAGTACCACGCAGATTTTACCAAAGTTGATAAGTGTGGTGCTTGAAAATTGTTCCATAGCTTGTGCCAGGGATGGGTTGGTTGTTTAATCATTATCTTGCAGCTAGCTAGGCAGTGTTGAAAACAACGTGACTTGTATAATTAAGACACTTTTGGTATTTCAAGAGGTTTCGCTGAAAGTAGTATATAACAAATTTCTATCACTGATTCTTGTAAATATTTATAATGCGGTGGCACCATGGCTGTAGCGATCGGAGACTGCAATGGTATGGTGTCCAAAATCTGCTTAAGTATCACACCCGTTAAACTGTCTATGAAGTTTACTAACATTGACATATCTGCTTGTACGCGCAGAGCTTGGCTCTTTAACACCACGTGAGTCAGGCCAAGTCCCACGCACCGTACCGGTAGACACACATTATCGTGACTCACCCGCAGCATTTGGTGTGCCCAGACAAACCAGTTTATGGCAGTCCTGATCTGTAGAAAATCCAATTTCCTCATCGTGCCACAAACCAGAGCATTGAACTTGCATAAATATTTACAAAGGCTACCCTGGCAACCAAGCTAAGGGCACGAAGTTTGTTTTGTTTAAGCACACTTTTCAGGACAGCAATACATGTTGAATAATTTTGAGCAATCATTTCTTGTAAAGAGTGGGTAAATATTATTCCAAGTATTTTCAGTGCATTTACTTCTTGAATTTTATTGTTTTGATACGAGTGGTTTGTAGTATTCAAGTGCATCCGATGAGTTTTATTATTGATAACCTTTAGGTCAGCTTCGGAGCTGTATTTTTCTATCACATTTTTAAGTATTTCCATATCTGTCGGCAATTTCACAAACTCAGTGACATCATCAGCATAACCTAATAATTTATCATTGTTGAGTGAATATTTAATACTTGGAATTGCATTTCAAGTACTTTTAAAAAAGGCATTAACCCTACACAAAAACATAACATAGACATGGGATCGCCTTGTCTTACACCCCTTTGTATAGGAAATATCTTAGTTGAAAAAAACATTGATTTTGACACACGATTTGGCATCAGTATACAAACTCTTAATCGCATTTACAAATTTTGGACCACAACTCATCCTTACGAATACAGCATATAGAAATTCGTGCTGTAAAGTATCAAAAGCAATTTGAAAATCCAATGCCACTATACCATGGTGACCTTGTATGGTCGTATGTCTATAACTAGTTATGACATCACGAGTTGTTTGTAAAACAGTAAAGATCGATCTATTATTAGCATAACAGTATTGATTGACACCGATCATTCTATCCATCTAAGACAAGAGACGACGAAATAAACATTGTGCAAAAATTTTATAATCCGTGCAAAACAAGGATATAGGTCTATAGTGTTTTACTACCGTAGGGTTAGGAACTTCGGGAACCAGTACAATTACACCTGTTTTGCTCGTCCTTAAATAGCAGTGTTCATTATATACTGCATTTATCCAGTCTGTCACCATATTACCTACAAGTGACCAAAATATTTTATAAAATTCTATGGGAATACCATCTATTCCTGGCGATGAGTTATTCTTTATTCCTAGAATCGTTTCGTACACCTCAAGAGCTGTAAAGGTCTTTTCAATCCGCAAGTTGTCATTAACAGCAAAAATTTCCGGATGTTGTTGTAAAAATATTTGTTCTTGGGCTGGATCATAACTTGTTCCTTGATATCTAGCGTAATAATCGCGGTAAAAGATTTCCTTTATGTCAGTCACATTACTATGTTCAGAATTACCTTCGTTTATTATCTTATGAATCGTTTCGCGTTTTCCACGATTACGTTCATGGAGAACATGACTAATATTGGCCATTTCAAGAGAGTCAAAAGGTAATAGTTTACTACGTATTTTGCACCGACTTCTTTTTTGCGCATGTAATTGCAACAATATTGCCTGTACTTGTTTAAGGTTCTGTTGCACTTTTCCCCCTCTTACCCCTTCATCAGTTAGCTATCTCAACACTTTATAATAAAAATTGTATTTATTATTCCAATCCTGGTTCCGTTCTCTACTATATTGTCTACAAAATCGTGTGATAGCTGGCTTTAGATATTCATCCCACCACATAATTGTATTTATTTGTTTCGCCCTTAATCGTTCCCAATACTTCCATTTCTCTTGGAATTTGTCAGCAAAAAGTGGATCATCAAATAAAGATATATTCATTTTCCAATATCCATACCCATATTGTATATTTAGAAGTTGCATTTTTACCGCCATTATAATTGCACTATGATCTGAGAAGAAAGTTGGCACCATATTAACATTAGTGATATTAGGGATAATTGATGGTGAAACATAAAATCTATCTAACCGTGAAGCACTCCCATCCTTTACATATGTGAAGCCTGCACTTGATGGGTGCAAAGTGTCCCATGCATCTTTGCATTGAAATCCAGTTACCAACTGTTGCAGCGCATTGGATGTATTAAATCCAGGGCGCTGGTCTTTTGGCAACAAATCACAATTAAAATCGCCTCCACAAATAATATGTTGCTTATTACCTTGAAGTTCCGTCGCTACTTCAGTTGCGAAAAATTCATTGCGTTGCTGCCTTTGATTACTGCCAGAAGGCGCATACAGATTACATATCCTCAGGTTTTCCACTTGTACAATTGTAATTCTACCAATCGGATGGAATTCTACATTTGATACAGGTATATTTTCTCGAACTAATACAGCTGTTCCTTGCGTTAATAAGTGGAATTATTATAGACAATGTAACTAGAGGGTAACTCATAATTAGTTATTGATACTTCTTGAATAAGAGCAATATCTATAGCGAACTGAATTAGAAAGTCCCCTAATGCACTTTGTTTTGTTTTGTAGTTTGTTTATGTTTATACTAGCAAGTCTAATGGTGGTAAGCATTACTATGGATATGTAAACACTTGCTTTTACAATACTGTTAAATATATAAATTGTTTTACCGTTTTTAGGTCTACCTTACACACGAGGATTCCTAAAAGGAAAAAGTAGCTATATGTTATACTCTGACTATGTATGGAATATTTCACACCAATCACCTGATCAAACATAATATACCTTTACTCATTTTACACATACTATTTCTGACTTACATTTTTACTTGCACCCACACATTTACTAGGCACACTAGGGGAAACACTGAATTTGGATCCGATCACAGGTTGTAAATGAACACTCGGGGGCAAATTTGTCACACTTTGGGATCTGGTTATACGCACTGGGGAGGGGGCTATTGCCTGCTGCTTCACATTCTTCTTGTGGTGGGGGTTAGGTGCCACATTTTGTTGTACTTTTTTCTTCTTCAACTGCTTCTGTTCCTGGAGTATCTTCACATTTGATTTTCTTTTGGCAGTGTCCTTCGTTCCTGTTGTGGTTTCACCAAACTGAACCTTGCTTTGTTGATCTTCCAGTGTATGGGATCCTCCTGATTCGTACATGTCAGTCTCCATTTGAAGATTACTCGTAGTGTCAGACTCGCGCATCGCTTGATCAGTTGTTTCCAGACTGTCAGTCACCAACACGTTATCCCGTACGTCACTGTGGAGGTTGTCTAAAGATGCCAACTCTTCCGCCCACGATGTGCTGTGGATAGACGCAGGTAGAGGTGTTTCCTTCGTAGGGTCCATTTTGTGTTCTAAAACATCAGCTTTTTTCTGTTCTATTTGCAGATTTTTATCACGTTCATTGTTCACAGTTTTTTCTTGCAACTGCATAGGAATTGGGAACACTGTAAATTGTGTGTCAGCCTTTTCTCATGCGCTGAAATTTGGCTAGGTGGTCTCTGTACCTTTGCTGCATATGACTGCTTAGGCTGTATTTCTACAGGAGTAGCACATGCTCCAATATTATCTTGTTTAACTCGTTCACACATAGCACCACGTCGTTGTGGACAAAACCATACTGTGTGTTGAGTGTCTTCACATATTTTACAGGTAGGTTTCTGTCCATAATATGGTATAAGATGTAATCTCACTAGTGCAGTTGTCCTATCAGCCCTGTATAATCTAATTTCATGTTCATCATCGTCATCACAATACACTAACTTCCTTTCAAATTTATTAATTAATTGTTCGCCTAATAGACGCGTCACTAGATTAATATATACACACTTACGGTATTGGTTCAGTTCAATACTTAATACCTGGTCTTCAGTCAATGCAAGAGTATCCTGTTTCCAACGATGAAGCATCAACGATGATGGGCACTTCTTCACACTTGAAAACCATAGCTTTAGCGTATTTACACGACGAATTTCCATTTTTCTTTCAATTTAACAACTTCACGTAACTTCCAAATTTACGCGTCTCGCGTGGTCTAGCACTCCAGAGTCCCGATGACTCACCGGTTCACAAGCAGAGGCTCGGCGATGTTGCTCGCGCTGGCACTTCCGCTGACCTCACCACTGAGCTACCGAGCCGGCCTGGCCTCGCCTGATTTTTCGCTGTCGCTGTTTACCTGCGTCGAATCGTCTAAGCCAGTACTACCGCAACGACATCTGTTTACTTTGAAACACAGCAGACTTCGACGTTGCCTGGTTCCTCCCAGAGTAGAGTTGTTAATTATTGAAGATTAGGCACACAGGGAGGAACCAAGCAACGTCGAAGTCTACTGTGTAATTTGGCTTTGTAGCTCAGTAGTCTACCTCCGTGGTGGAGTGGTTATCACCGCACGCTACGACGTCAGGTGATCCGGGTTCGAGTCCCGTTATGACGAACTGTCATAAGGTATACTGGAAACTTAAGTTTCGTGTGTGTTTTGCTGGGGTAAAATAGCCCAACTCAGGTCCAAAGATGATGAACTCGTCTAGTGCAAAGAATTCACGATAGGTGGAATGCCTATGCAATATGAAAACTTTGTTGCTTTAATAGTTACGCGAAGAATCGCTAGATGGCTCTGACCGTTGTGCGCAGTTGAATTGTAAATTCCTTTGTTTGAGACCCGATTTTCTCGCGGTTTCCTTATGCACAAGGACATTTTGATGTGTCGGTCACTGCACGCATGGGCAATTCGCAGTTATGGCGCAAAATAATAAAATATACAGCGTTTTGGTCTAGATGCCATTGGTTAATTAACAGCAAAAAGTTTATCTTAATAAGCATTACAATGGGTTCTTTAACGCATGCACATATTTGAAAACGTGTGAGTTCTAAATCATGTAAATTGTTGTTTGGTAAAGACAATTGTGCTCTGCGAAAAAGAATGGGAGTTATCGATAGGGGTGTCTGGTGATCGAAACAGGACTTCCGGGAGAAAAAAATGGAGTGAACAGAGTTATGTCACGACAGTGGAGGAAAGGAGAATGGTTTCAGTGCTTTCGGGAGGAATCTGACATCTGCAGTTAGGATAAAACGGCAGATAATAGCATGAAGTGAAAAGCACAACGCAGAAAAAAGCGTTGAAAATGAATCGAGCTCTCGGTTACGAGAGAGTTAAGGAGTGGACTCGTGCGTGCTGGATTCTTCGTTCCCGACACACCAGGTGAGGAAATTAAATTATCTTAAGTGACTTTGAGAGGAAGAAAATTCTCGAAAATCGTGTTTACTACGTTTAAGCAAAGTGTGTTTAAGAGATAGCTATCTCGCGTGTGTGGGATCTTACGGGAAACGGTACTACTACACGCCACAGACCATGCGTTATTTACAAAATGGCCATCGACGCCATGTCTGAAAAGGGCTCTGTGCACACGTAAAACGATCTATTTTCGTGCAAGAAACGCATAGCACTTGCCAAAATAAACGAGGAGCATGGTCCAAGATTGGTTCTATGTCAAATTAGGAAGTAATTAGGACTTTTGTAATTCCTTATATAGCATTAAAGGTGCATGCTAAATGCATGGTAATTTTTCGATCACATATCGACAGTTATTTCACGTCTCCTAACTTAATGAGGACAGATTGTTGATGCTTTCATACGCAGGAAATATGTGTTAAATTCAATTCAATAAATAAGTTTACTGTTTCTTGTGTTCATATTTACGTACTACAGCATTTTCTTCCATTTGTATTTGGTTGTTTGTGAAAATGTTTAAATGAATAATTCTTCTCTTTCAGAAGGGGGGAATTTCGCATGTGTAAATTGGGTTAATGCTGTTGCTATGGAAAGTGGTTATTGTTAGTTGTAAATGATTTGAAATCCTGTTTGAAATCTGAAGGTATAAAATTTCAATCTCCAGCGATCTGCATGCGTCACCAGCGTTACCAGGCAAAGTTTATCAATACAAATAATTCGAACTAATGACATTTTGGACGTTTCAGGATCGTTGAGACTCAGTTATTGAGTCGTTGTTGTCTGGTCTAAATTAATAAATTGAACGAATGTCATGTAGCTCGTCGCAAGATTACGAGGACTCAAGTGCAGAGGGGCTGCGTTATTGAATTTTTTGTTGGGTTTCAAGTAGGTTAATCTTTAGTTGGTTAATTGCTGTTGTTAAAGCTAATATTAATAATGGCAACGGAGCAGGAACCGGTTACATTAGATTCCTTGTTCGCCTTTATTAAACAGAGTGAGGAAAGGAACAAGGAATGCACTGAGTCACTCAAAACAGAACTCGCAGCTCATACAAGTAAGGTAGTGGGTAAACTGCAGTCTGATCTAGAGGGCACCAGTAAATGCATATTAGAGCTGCAGCAAGATGTTATTAAAACAAGTGAGGGTCTGCACGATCTCACGTTTTCAGTATCACAATACAGGGCTGAGTTGGTAGAAAAAAGGCATGAGTCTTTGACGAAGGAGTTTGATTTGTCAGGGAGTAAAGTTGAACTGATGAATGGTGTTGTAACTTCTTCTGCGGTCACCAATTGCATGTGTACTTCACATTCGGTCGAACATGACCACTGCACAGGCACTCTGACTTCCTGGTCGGAAAGTTATGCACAGAGTACCAGCGAACTGAACCGAAACAGAACGTTAGAGCAAAAACACCACAAGGGTAATAAAGGAAAATATTTGATAAGCGAGGAGTGGTATTTTGGGGTGTCGGGTAACAGAGACGAGTCTTTCCCTGTCGGCTTCTGCACAAAAGATGCATCTTTCCCAAAACCGAGCTTGCAAATTCCTTTACTGGGTGTTGGTTGTAAACAAAGTGGTTCTCTAGGTTCATCTTCGTTGAGTAAGCGTGTCTACACGGTGCAAGCTGATACAGGGTGTTCGGAAAGTAAGGTGGATTCTCAGTGTCTACACTCAAATTCAGTATCATCTCAGAACAAATCTATCCTGTCTGTTGAGTCTGTTGGGGAAAATAGTATTGACTTACCTTTAGTGTCCATAGATCAAGATCATTCGGTACACAACGTAGTCATACCAGTAGTTGGTTATCCATTGCAGACTGTTGTGAGGAATTCAGTAATCGAACCCAGAAGTTGCATTAGGTGTGGCCCTATGCGTGTCCCCATGCCCAAAAGAATTGCCAGTATGGTATGTGTCGTATCTTTCATGAAATTAGGGACTGGTTATTCAGTCAGATACAGGAGGCGCATTAGAGTTAAAATGAAGTCACCTACTGACTCACTTCCCAAGAAAACTTTGGTAGTAAGTCGAACTGTTGCTGGAGGAAGAGTATCTCTCCATCCAAGCCATATTAGGAAGAGAAGAACAAAAGGGTCTCCTCGGAAAAGTACCAGCACAAAAGTTTTGGGGGAAATTTTGAGTATTTGTCTTCTCTTGGCTTTGTCTCTTTGGTACAGGGTTAGAATGATCTGGCATCGCACTCATGTCAGAAGAAAATGGCATGGGATGCAAATGGTTGAGTATGATTGCTCAAAGATGAAGCCTGATGAGATCATCGGAGCGATCATCACTCTTTAATCAGTGAAAGTAACTTCGCTTTGTACAAAATGTAAATATTAAAGATAATATATTTAATTTGAAGGATTTAATAACGTATGTATCTTTGGGTAGTTTAAAATAATTTTTTGAATATAATTATCATTTGAATACTAATTTTGTTTATTTTGAAACGTCAGGTCAGTTGGGGTCTAGTGTCAAGTTTATAGCTCAGGAAAAATATCTGATGGACAGTCTGTTGCGGAAAATTTGAAATGGGAGCATTTAACAAGTCAAGCAGCCTCACTATCATTTTGGAGCCAACAGCTTTTAAGTGGGCAGTATCATTTTGAATTTGTTGTTACATGTGCATGCAAGTTTCATTGTAAAATTTTGTGCGAATTTCTCGGGTAGAATCGTGTTGATTGGCGTTCTAAAGAAACACAAGGGAACATCAGGGACACTGGATGTTGTATTTGTTCGTCCTTGGGAAAATACGTCTCCACACATAGAAAATGTGAGAACGATAGGGTGTCGAGGGGACATTTGCCATTAGTGTCGGCTTAGCCCTGACACAAGTTCGTCTGGAGTCTGTATTTTGGAGAGTTTAAGTAACGACATTCAATAGGTTTGATTTCTCTGTATACATGACATGGTGATGGTAGGGGGTATCTGAGATATGCCACCCGATGGTAACCAGTATTCAAGAGGGAACAAATTAATTTCAATTAATCTTGCATAGCAGCGTGAAATTATAAGACATATAAAACGTATCTTTGGTTTACTCAGGGCGAGTATCCTGGTTCGGTTCCAGTAGTAATAACAAAAATGTTAGTGGTACATTTGGTGGTAGTGATTGCGCGCATGTATTTACGGGGCTGTTGTCATCATCTGTTTGATGTAGCTTCTGGTTTTAGTGAATTCTCTTTGCACAGTCGCAATTAAGGTTGCTGAGTTTGTCCAAACATCGAATTGTGTTTGTAAGATAAACATATTTCTGGCTATCTGACACACCAAATTTTGAGTTTTATGGGATCTATTTTGAATGTAGATATTGTGTAAAAGAAATTTAACATGTTAAAGGGTTCTGGGATGTTTCAACTGGTTAGCAAAGTATATCCTTAATTATGCCATGGTGGCATACCCGGTGGTTAATAGCAATGCTAATACCATTGTGAATAAATTGTCAAAAGTGTACTTTGTTCATTTGGGAATTCCTCAGAGGTTAGTTTCGGATAATGGGCCACAATTTAAGTCGAAAATTTTTCAGAATGCAATGAAAACATGGGGGGTACAACTTGTTTACACTCCGGTGTACCATCCGAGCTCAAATTGGGTAGAGCGCTATCATTCGGAGTTGAACCGTTTGATGAGAATACTCTGTAATTCCAATCATAACAAATGGCCGGAAAGAGTACCTGAAGCTCTGCGCCTTCTGAATGGCTCCATTTCGTCACAAACAGGATATTCTCCAATGGAGTTGAGATTAAACATGACAAAGAGATTGACCGATATACCGACTCTGGGGGTCGATGCTAACAATGTCACTTGGAATGACAAGCTAGTTATGGCAAATTTGTCTAGCCTCAGTAAAAGGCAAAATAAATTGAAGCAACAAAATGCTAAGATGGATGCTAAACCTGTAGTCGAAGAGGGAAAGCTAGTCTTTGTTAAGAATCAGACCTTAAGTGGTACCGGAGATAAGGTGATAAGAAAATATTGTGACCTCTTTGTCGGCCCTTATCTTTGTGTTAAGAACAGTAAAGATTCCACGCTTTCATTGATAGATTGTGTGACAGGAGAAAAATTGGATCACCAGTCGATAGAAAATTGTAAAGTTTGGAATTGTTCAGATGACAAGGTAAAAATTTGGGTGAAAAGATTACTACATTTGAATTTGGAAGGTGTGGATGAAATGCTACAGACGATGGGGTTTAGCTGTAAATCGGACGTTTTAGTTAAGAACAGTGCAAATAAGGAGGGGGTAGGGGAAAAGCAAGGTTAAAATTTCTCGTATGGGTAAAGTGAGATTGAGCCTGCGGCGGGCGAGTTGACCAAGTAGGTGAAATTTCTGCGGCGTACTAGCATGCGAGATGAGCCTGAAATCTTCCTGATTGCTCCAAAATAAGATAAGACATTTTCTATGATAGATTGCTCAAGGGTATTCATCTCACAAATATTTGGAACACCACTATTTGCATCGTTGTTGTGGTCAGGTCAAAGAAAATACCAACTGCAGCTCATTAGGGTAGTAGCACACAAGGCTCTTACTACGCCTTTAAATAGTGATTAGCTCGGATGGAATGAATCCAGAAGCGAATTAGGAGTTGTTTAGGTAGTTCCATGGGGGTGTTGTTGAGTTTGCGGGTGGGGGCAGGTATGATGCGGTAAAGGTCAAGTTAGGTTATGCTTGCGGCGGGCTAATAGTCAAGTAAGTATAATGTTGCGGTGGGCCTAGGCATTCATTTGTTTCCTGCTCCAACCAAAAATATACAAGCCACTATGTTCTACAAGACGCCAAAACACATGTGGGGTTCCTTCTTTCTGGAGTATGATGTAGTCACCAGAGTTGGTGATCCGGGATGTTTTATATTGTAAACAATAAAGTAATATGTCTGTATATATTAAATATGTATATTAGTGGATATGTAGAATATGAATGTTTATTTGATGAAAGTCTAATTTTAGTATTGTAACAAAAGTATTATGTGAGGGTTCAGCCCTATGTTGGGCGCCATTTATGACGAACTGTCATAAGGTATACTGGAAACTTAAGTTTCGTGTGTGTTTTGCTGGGGTAAAATAGCCCAACTCAGGTCCAAAGATGATGAACTAGTCTAGTGCAAAGAATTCACGATAGGTGGAATGCCTATGCAATATGAAAACTTTGTTGCTTTAATAGTTACGCGAAGAATCGCTAGATGGCTCTGACCGTTGTGCGCAGTTGAATTGTAAATTCCTTTGTTTGAGACCCGATTTTCTCGCGGTTTCCTTATGCACAAGGACATTTTGATGTGTCGGTCACTGCACGCATGGGCAATTCGCAGTTATGGCGCAAAATAATAAAATATACAGCGTTTTGGTCTAGATGCCATTGGTTAATTAACAGCAAAAAGTTTATCTTAATAAGCATTACAATGGGTTCTTTAACGCATGCACATATTTGAAAACGTGTGAGTTCTAAATCATGTAAATTGTTGTTTGGTAAAGACAATTGTGCTCTGCGAAAAAGAATGGGAGTTATCGATAGGGGTGTCTGGTGATCGAAACAGGACTTCCGGGAGAAAAAAATGGAGTGAACAGAGTTATGTCACGACAGTGGAGGAAAGGAGAATGGTTTCAGTGCTTTCGGGAGGAATCTGACATCTGCAGTTAGGATAAAACGGCAGATAATAGCATGAAGTGAAAAGCACAACGCAGAAAAAAGCGTTGAAAATGAATCGAGCTCTCGGTTACGAGAGAGTTAAGGAGTGGACTCGTGCGTGCTGGATTCTTCGTTCCCGACACACCAGGTGAGGAAATTAAATTATCTTAAGTGACTTTGAGAGGAAGAAAATTCTCGAAAATCGTGTTTACTACGTTTAAGCAAAGTGTGTTTAAGAGATAGCTATCTCGCGTGTGTGGGATCTTACGGGAAACGGTACTACTACACGCCACAGACCATGCGTTATTTACAAAATGGCCATCGACGCCATGTCTGAAAAGGGCTCTGTGCACACGTAAAACGATCTATTTTCGTGCAAGAAACGCATAGCACTTGCCAAAATAAACGAGGAGCATGGTCCAAGATTGGTTCTATGTCAAATTAGGAAGTAATTAGGACTTTTGTAATTCCTTATATAGCATTAAAGGTGCATGCTAAATGCATGGTAATTTTTCGATCACATATCGACAGTTATTTCACGTCTCCTAACTTAATGAGGACAGATTGTTGATGCTTTCATACGCAGGAAATATGTGTTAAATTCAATTCAATAAATAAGTTTACTGTTTCTTGTGTTCATATTTACGTACTACAGCATTTTCTTCCATTTGTATTTGGTTGTTTGTGAAAATGTTTAAATGAATAATTCTTCTCTTTCAGAAGGGGGGAATTTCGCATGTGTAAATTGGGTTAATGCTGTTGCTATGGAAAGTGGTTATTGTTAGTTGTAAATGATTTGAAATCCTGTTTGAAATCTGAAGGTATAAAATTTCAATCTCCAGCGATCTGCATGCGTCACCAGCGTTACCAGGCAAAGTTTATCAATACAAATAATTCGAACTAATGACATTTTGGACGTTTCAGGATCGTTGAGACTCAGTTATTGAGTCGTTGTTGTCTGGTCTAAATTAATAAATTGAACGAATGTCATGTAGCTCGTCGCACCGTGTAAGACATGGGTATTTGTTTTTGTCCAAATGATAAAAGCTGAAAATTGAGGAAAACTGAGAAATGAAAAACTGAGAATAAAGTGAAAGCTACTACCGTAAGGGTTATTCCTTTATTAAAAAACAAAGTGGTTAGAGCAATAGCACTGTATGCCAGAGACCCGAGTTCGAGTCCTGGTCGAGCCATAATTTTTCGCTGAAAATTTCTAAGTGAATAATAGTAGTCTCTTCCATTATAATAGTTTCTAGAATATTAGTTCCACTTACCACTGCTTCCCAAGTGCCAATCGCTGCAGTTACAGAGCTCCAACATTTTCTCCAATCGACACTCAGAGACGCAAGCACTGAAGCTGTACACGGGGAAAGCCTTTATTCCCTCATTCTCCTCAGGGAATCGACAGTTCCTTGAGTCAAGTGGAACGTTTTTCACTTCATCTTCAGCTACGACCTCGGACAATCTGAACCAGTAGTAATAGGCTCTATCAACACTGAACCCTTCGGAGAAGCCGTGTTTATTGTAATACGGAAGTTCTTCAACACCCACTGCATACACCTAACGTAGAGTTGAAACAAATATATTGTGACATCGAGATGTTAGTTCAGTTTAAAGTTTGAGCATTCGATAATTCAGTTTGAATCTCTCTTTAATTTTATGCAGCAAAATGAATAAGATTTGGTCACAAGCAGTTTTAACATTGTCTAATATGCAGCAAACTGCGGTCTCCATAAGTAGGTGTTAAAATCCGATTCTGCCTTCATCGTTTGAAGAGATTTAATCTTTTGAAAAAGGGGGTGGCCTAATTGTAAATAGCATTCTGATTGGCAGAGAATTTGATCAGGGTGTTTGTATTTGTATTTGCTGGTGTATAATTTGGTGCAATGATATAGTACCTGTATAACCAAATGGTTCGTCGAATAAAATCTCTGGAGTGAGCGAAGGATAACAAGTATCTGGGCAAGTAGCGACGCGAGACGGCTCGACCAATGAACACGTGCGAAGGAACGTGATTAGGTTAAGGGTAAAGCGACTATATTTACCAGCCTTGGCAGAAGCGTGTACTGCTTAAGCTTCGCTCATGCACTTTCTCCTCTTCTCTGAGTAGTGTGTTTGGTACTATTATTAGCGCGATAAATGATGAATCCCCCTCAGGCAGATTTGGCTATACTTAAAACTTGCTCAACATGCCCATATGAGCTTTTTGCTCAAGTGTGGTACTCCGTCTAATCCAAGATTTTTGTAAAAATGCCCTCGGGAAGTTCCTGTGAAATGATGAGCCCCCTCAGATTGATTTGTCCACACTTACAAAAGGCACTTCTGTCAGATTGTTGTCCATAAATTTGTTAAAAATATGCCCCTCTTGATATTTTTTTGCCCACACATAAAACTAAGCCAAGATACACACACACACACACCTACACACCCCCCCCACACACACACACAAAGCACATTGTTGAACCCAACTGATATTTTTTATTAAGTATAGAGTTTTGATTTGAACCCCAAGAAATTTTATATAAATACCAAAGCCAAAAATATTCACACACATACACACACACACACACACACACACACTAAATATACAAAACACACTGCTGAACCCAACTGATATTTTTTTATTAAGCATAGAATTTTGATTTGAACCCCAAGAAATTTTATATAATAAACCAACAACAAAAATGCCTAATCAAAAATATTGTAATCAATGCAATAAAAATATATCCAGCCCCAATTGGGCTAAGCATCAAAATAATTGTAATCCAGATAAAAGCAGAATTCTCACAAAAATATGCCCAAAATGCTATAGAAAATATAACATGAAATATTTCACTTATACTTGTTCTGCACAGTCATCAACATTTCCAAACAAAATTGATTGGAAATATTTGTGTGATTGCCCTCTATAACTTAGATTGCAAGGCCATATGAAAATTCTTGTCACTGTTAAGAACCCAGTGCATTTCAGTCTCATTCTGAACTGCAAACAAATTATACTCGGACAGGTTCAGGAACCTAAGCCTAAAATCTTGAACAAGTGATTCGGATTTTATGTATTTTGAAATTCCCCTTCTGTCAAAAAAAATTCTGCATTATGACAAGCTTAGTGGCAATGTGAACAATTCCCTGTCACATTGGCATGTATTTTGTATGTTGTGCGCTTCAAGTGACAGGCATATGCATTCATGCTCACAATTTTTAAATTTTTGCCTAAACATATACATTAGAATCTCACTGAAATTTGTATATTTTGAAAATTTGTTCATGCCTGGCTTAAAATCTTCAAGTCGATACAAATTGCCCTCATCTGTGGTGACATATTCAATATGATTCAGGAATAGAGGTACAGAAATTCTGTTGGTGATATTATAGTGGATCCAGTTTAGACTCTGTGGCATAATTATGTCCATTCTGTACACAAAACAATTCTCATTGCAATTGTTGTACCAGTAATCATCATACATTGCATATCCACAATGCCAATAATAATACTCTACAGAATAATGCACAAAAAATCCAACAATTCTTTTCCATGTATTGAACATGGATATTTCAAATCTTATTAGGGATTTCAGGGACAGGTAGTGAAAGGCAAAATCACTTGAAAGCACCTATTGCATTTCAGTTTCATTCCCAACAGAGAACAGGTCATGCTCGGACAGATTCAAGAACCTAAGCCTGAAATCCCCAATAAGTGATTGTGATTTGATGTATTTTGAAATTGCTCTTCTGTCAAAAAATTCTGCATATTTAATAATTACACACTGGCATGAATATGCAAGGAACAGAATCATGAAAACCTATTACTCAATGCATTCCGATACAGCCTCATTGTTTATGATTGTTGCAAATTTTGAGATGAAACTGTTTTTATATGATTCAAGGCCCATCAAAGATATTACACAGTGAACAATTACAGTGTCACTTGTTTCATCCAAAACAATATTGTATATGAGATGGGGTAATTTTTTCAATTTAATATATCCCAATCTGTCAAGTTGCATGAAGCACTCAACTGCAAGAACCCTCTCGGTGTTATTTTTTGCTGTTCTGAAAAGGAGGTAGCATAAAACAATGGCATTTACAGATTCTGAATTGTTTATAATTTTTGTAGAGAAACAATCAACATAGTTGATAGAGCTCATATAATTAGATTTTTCTGCTGAGGTCTTGGAATTTTTGATGAATGCATATCCTATATTCTCTATGTATTCATATGTGATGATATTATCAGGTGCTTTGTCCTGAAATTCTACAAAATATATTTTTGTTGTTCCTACAAGGGCTATAACATAAAAATCATCATAGTACCCAACCTCAGAGTATACATACCTGAGCAACTGATTGTATTTGTGGGTATTGAGCTTGAACAGTTTGATCTTATTTTCAGGGGGGCTCACAATGTGGTCACAGAACGTGAGGATCCCTTCACTGCTCAGGTATGTGCTTAGCTCAGGTCTGAAAATCTTGTTGACATAACATTTTGTGCCTTTATTTGAAATTTTAACAACAATTTTGAAATCTACAAGGCTTATCTCTGTGACATAACTCCCCAGGATGCTGACAAGTTGTTGATTTGTATTCAATGCATCTATGATGCTCACTTGCATAATTTGTGTGGGGACATATGGGTTCTCTTCAAAACAAACAGTTCTGTGATTAAAATTATCTGAAAAATCTCTTGCATTTGTTTCATATATACTGTAGACAAGATACTGATTGTTTATATATTTTACAATATAATCTTCAGACATCTTGCAAGTGGGGGCAACAGAATATCTATGGGTTATATTTATATCTAGGCTTTCACTATTCTGTACAGTCAATATGTTGGGAACAAAAAATTCATTCTATACCTTCAATCCTGTTTCTGCTCTATTTCTGCACTCCCTGCTGTCCCTGCTGTGTCTGTTGTTTCTGCTGTGTCTGAAAATATTTTTAATTTAAATAATCGTTTCCCACAATTGTTTCCCACAATTGCATCTTCTGCTAAGATTATTCCCACCTAGAATTTTTGCAATACAATCAGAATCACAATCTTTGAATTTGTGTCTTATAAAATACATTATAATCTCATTCAGGTATATATGTTAAGAGTACCACACACAATCAGGATCAAAATCATCCCCACTATACAAATGGCCAGCATCTGTTGTGACAAATTCAATATCATTATAAATTGTAGATATTCTAAATTTGTAATGCATCCAATTCAAGCTTGGATATGAATCAATCCTCATCCTATGCTCTGAAAACAAATTGTAGCAATTTCCCTACCAGTGATTCCTAAACACTTTGAGCATGAAATAATACCCGTAATCATCTGTGTAAAAATTCACAAAATATCCAGTAATTCTGCCATAATTATTGTACACAATATTTTCAAACTTGCTTATATATTTAAGGCATAGGTAGTGAAAAGGCAATTCACTGTTAAGCACCCACTGCATCTCTGTTTCATTGCAAACTGCAAACAGGTCATACTCAGAGAATCCAGATAATCTGATTCTGATATATGTTCAACATACGTTGAAACGTTTATATAGGAACAATGGTGGAAAATTTGCAATGTATGATGATTACTGGTACAACAATTGCAATGAGAATTGTTTTGTGTACAGAATGGACATAATTATGCCACAGAGTCTAAACTCGATCCACTATAATATCACCAACAGAATTTCTGTACCTCTACCCCTGAATCATATTGAATATGTCACCACAGATGAGGGCAATTTGTATCGACTTGAAGATTTTAAGCCAGGCATGAACAAATTTTCAAAATATACAAATTTCAGTGAGATTCTAATGTATATGTTTAGGCAAAAATTTAAAAATTGTGAGCATGAATGCATATGCCTGTCACTTGAAGCGCACAACATACAAAATACATGCCAATGTGACAGGGAATTGTTCACATTGCCACTAAGCTTGTCATAATGCAGAATTTTTTTGACAGAAGGGGAATTTCAAAATACATAAAATCCGAATCACTTGTTCAAGATTTTAGGCTTAGGTTCCTGAACCTGTCCGAGTATAATTTGTTTGCAGTTCAGAATGAGACTGAAATGCACTGGGTTCTTAACAGTGACAAGAATTTTCATATGGCCTTGCAATCTAAGTTATAGAGGGCAATCACACAAATATTTCCAATCAATTTTGTTTGGAAATGTTGATGACTGTGCAGAACAAGTATAAGTGAAATATTTCATGTTATATTTTCTATAGCATTTTGGGCATATTTTTGTGAGAATTCTGCTTTTATCTGGATTACAATTCTTTTGGTGCTTAACCCAATTGGGGCTGGATATATTTTTATTGCATTGATTACAATATTTTTGATTAGGCATTTTTGTTGTTGGTTTATTATATAAAATTTCTTGGGGTTCAAATCAAAATTCTATGCTTAATAAAAAAATATCAGTTGAGTTCAGCAGTGTGTTTTGTATATTTAGTGTGTGTGTGTGTGTATGTGTGTGAATATTTTTGGCTTTGGTATTTATATAAAATTTCTTGGGGTTCAAATCAAAACTCTATACTTAATAAAAAATATCAGTTGGGTTCAACAATGTGCTTTGTGTGTGTGTGTGAGTAGATAGTAAATATGCCTTTGAGCACAGCTTTGATTTCTTGACCAAACGACCACAAAAAGTTGAAAAACTCACTTTCTCTCCCTGTTCCGCGCCTTATTTATTGCGCTGACGATGTTTCACGGGCGCAGAAAAGCAGTGATGAGTGAAAGATGAGCTCTCATCCTCTCATCCTCTCATCCTCTCATCTTCTCATCTTCTCATCTTCTCATCCTCCAAAATGTTTGTAGATCGTGACCTTTGTAAACCTCTCTCTCGAGAACGATGTGCCACACACACACACACACACACACACACACATACACACATACACACATACACTCACTTTCTCTCCACGTTCCGTGCCTCATTTATTACGCTGGCGATGTTTCAGGGCGCAGAAAAGCAGTGATGAGTGAAAGATGAGCTCTCATCTTCTCATCTTCTTATTCTCTTATTTTTGAAGGAGCAAATGTTTGTAGATCGTGACCTTTGTAAACCTCTCTCTCGGGAACGATGTGGCACACACATACACACGCGCGCGCGTGTATCATTTTCTCTCCCTGTTCCGCGCCTCATTTATTGCGCTGACGATTTTTCACGGGCGCAGAAAAGCAGTGATGAGTGAAAGATGAGCTCTCATCCTCTCATCCTCTCATCCTCTCATCTTCTCATCCTCTCATCCTCTCATCTTCTTATTCTCTCCACCTTCAGAACATTGTCGTCAACATTAGAGATGAAGTTGGAGTGCTGGAATCAACGGGAACAAATATTTATATATCGTGACCTTCGTAAACCTCTCTCTTGGGGGAAGGATGTGGCATATACACACGCGCGCGCGTGCGCGTATGCCTTTTATTATTTCCGTATTGTAACACAAACAAACAAACAAAATAATAATTGTTGTTTTTAGGATGCCTGGCCCCTATAACCTCGCCAGGGTGCGTGGTGCCCAACCAAAAAGTAAAAAAGGTTCTAACGGCTGCGGTTATAGATTACCGCACCTCTGTAGAGTTTCACGTGTTTTTTTCCCCCAAACTTCCATGAAACCCTACAGAGGACCTCCGTAATGCATGCAACGTGTACTAACGACTCTAGTGTTATTTTGATGTTGTAATATTTTTGGATATAGAGTTTTACTGTGAGATATAGATAAAAATAATTATGTTTATTATAATATTTTCTTGATGAAGATGGAGAATGTATGTGTGTGTGTTACAAATAAAGTTGCATGCTTTTTTCTAGTGTGTGTGTATGTGTTTTTGATGTTTTGACAGCATCTGAAACGATAAAAAAAAGAAATTTTATTGTTAATTTTCTTGTGTAAAAACAACAACAAATTTTTTTGTGCAAATTTTCTGATTGTCTCGTGCTATAGTGCAAAAAAGATATTGTAACTGATAACTAATGAAATTGACATTTGTAACTGATCTGAACTAGTGAAATTCGTATTGTGCTATTGTAACTGATTGTGCTAGTGCAGAAAATTTCTTATTGTGCAAGAAAAGATGTTAAAAAACTTGTTAAAACTGCTCTGTGACCCTCTCGTTCTTCAGGTCGTAGGCGAAGGACTTCTCTGCAATCAGGATGACACTGCATAGGGTATCCTCGGGCAAGGCATCGTGGAACTCGCAGACGACCTTGATGTTGGTTCGATCGTTGACCACAACCTTCTTCCTCTTAGATGTGTTGATGACGGTCATGGGTCTCCGTGCTTTGAACTCGCTGGGCGTGTAGTACATGTCCACGCTCCCCTCGGTCACGCGTTTGTAAGCCGAAAACGCTTCGTAAAGTTTGAGGTAATCGTTTTTGGTCACGTCGAGGTTGTAATTCTCGCGCGGGAACACTTCGTTGCGTCCATTCTTCAGATAAACGTTCTTGATCTTGCAGTCGTCGAACTTGCTGGAATCTTTTTCCTGATTCTTGTCCCTCCCGGTCTGAAAGAGCACTACGACGAAATCTGGCATGTCGAACTGTATGTTGTTGAACTGCGTCGTCACGTCGAATTCCATGTGACTTCCCGACGCTATCTTCTGCACGCACTGGTAACCGTGAAAGTGAATCGGTACCTGCGGACTTTTCAAGATGTCCGCTTTGTACTTGAGGGCGTAGTTCGTTTCGTATTCCACCACCGGCATTTTCAATTCCATGCTCCGGATGACGCACTTGGCTGCTTCGGGTAAAGTGTTGGCTATCGGCGTGGTGCCGTCTGGACCCAAAGTAGCGTATCGCATCAGTGCGTCGTTGTCGTTGGCCGCTCTTCGAAACGTGACCCTCAGTCCTCCCTTCCACATGATCTCCTTGTAGTCCGAGAAGAAACCCGGCAGCAGACGCATGGGAAAGAGCACCGTGTGACTTCTCGTCGATATTTTGGTCCCCGCTTCGAATCCCCCGGCCTGATAGTACGCTGCGTCCGTTTTGGATAATTTCAAAGTTCCCACTGCCGTCGACGTGATGCCTGGATAATCTATTCTGTCGATGACGGTGTTGTGTTTCCTCACCTCCACCTGCGAGAACAGGTGAGGCACGAAGTTGTCCACGAGTATCAAGTTTGCTGCTGCGGGAAACGCGTCTCCGCTTTCTTTCTTCACCACGTCGAATTGAAGGTAGAGGTCCGCTCTGTGAGGATGAATGAACCCGTCGCCTACGTCCACGTCGTATTCGATCTCCCTGTTCGCTTCGTTCAGATTGGCAAACGTGCGACGGTTGGGAGGGAAAGATTGCAATTCGTAACTTTCGATTTGCTCCATTTTCACTATGTATGGTTATTTATTATACGTTGATCTCCACGATGGCCGTCGTAGTGGCACCTGCGAAATCTACCACGTCTCCTTTCTCGTTCGTCACCACCAACTCTATGTCGTCTATGCGGTTGCGACATACTGGAAAATAGATCGGCGAAGAGGGCGTGTAGATGATCGGTTCCATGAATTCGGAACTTGGTTTGAAAGTGGCTATGATTCCCGTCTGCTTGTGACTTCCTAATCCGTCCGAGGATTTCGTGATCATTCCTTCCGCCACGTTGCAGTGAACGTTCAAAGTCTCTATGGCTAGAAATTTAGGAATGTTTGTTGCCGTGTGCTTGATGCCAGCTTCGAGTTTTGTGTTGTTCTCGAAACCTAAAAGTTCTCCTATGGTGCCCAGGTCCACGGTCTCCGTCGCCGACAGGATTTCCACTCTGTGCGTGACCGAATTTTGAGAAAGGTACGTGCCTTTGTGTAATTGAGCTTGCAAAGTGGAAAGATTGTATTGTCCTGGCGTGACGACGATATGTTCGCTTCCGACGCTAATTTTGTTGTTGTGATGCGTAACATTAGGTATGAGGTACATGCTGTAGAATGCACGCAGAGCCATGGATTTAGGATAGACGATGTCGTCGTGCAGCGTGAGTTTCAAGATTGAAGATTCGCTCGTGAGATGGAACACGCCCATCCTAGTGATGCTGTTTGAGGTTCCACAATGCTTTCTGGAAATCCTGGATCGTAGGGTTATTTATTTTAGAGAGAAACGCGAGCACGGAGAGGCAGAGATGACCGCAGTTCACGTCTCCGAAATTTTGAATGCGTTCGTCGTTGTAGTATATAGAGGTTTTGCTTGTTTTCAGATAATGAATTAAATTTGTAGGTGGAACACCTCCGAAAGAATCGAAAACGAATGCTTTATCATCATTTTTGTGGTAACATATCCAATGCGTGCCTGGATTTTCTTGACCGTCCAAGTTGACTACTCCGCATTCTCTTCTTTTGACGCTTGAAGGTAACGAGTCGGACATGAAAACTCCTCTGAAGTGTTTGATTTGTAACGGTTCGATCAGAGATTCAATGTCTCGGTTGGTGAGTGCTTCTGTTTCTTTTTTTTAAAGTTCTTCATCACGCCCTTTCCTTTTTTCTTCTCCATGGCCAGGTTGTGACGTTTCTGTTCTTCCAATTCCGCCTTGTTCTTCTTCGAGTCGATGACTGTTTTCGCGATGGCGGCACTTCCGCCGGCCAAACTTCCCACGGCCCCCAATGCTGCCAGGATGGCCGGGATGCTGAATATGAAACCTCCGATCTTTTGCTGTTTCCGCGAACGTTGCAATCTTTTCAATTGAGGTGTGCTGAGCAGCAATTTCATTCCGTGTCCTTTCGACAAGCAAGAACGTTTCTTCTCGCGTTGTTTCTTGGTAAGTAACCCATCGAGGGCACCTAGATTTTTTAGATTGGAGTATGGTATCTGGTACACGACACCCTTGGGCTTCATGTTGATGCTCTATGTGTTATTTTCACGGTATGTTATTTATATATATATTCTGAGATTTTTTCTTGTGTAGTTTTTTTACGGTATGTTATTTATATATTTTCAAGGCCTCGCAGTCGTTACACAAATTCTATTACGTGTTTTGTTTTCTTGCCAAGAAGTTCCTTTGTCCCCTTGTACACGATTCGAGTTTTGTTCTCGATTAAAATAGATAGCTTCTCGTCGGATAACATGTTAGCGTATCGATCTGGTAAAAATAGACTGTATTGTGCGTTGAGCAACAGGCATACCTTGGGACCATACTGGGTAGAAACGATTGAACCGGAAGTTATCGTGTAAGGTTTGTCGACTTCCAATTCCTGAATTTTTACATACTCGACTGACAAATTTAGCATTTGTTTTAATGCTTGGAGATCACTCATTTTTTCAGTCGTCATATCAAAGAAAAATTTCAGAGTGTTAGAGAGAAATTTATTTTTTTCACGATGTGTGTTATTTATATATACTTTTTTTCATGAGATTTTTGTATCGAAGATTTTTGTGTGTGTGTTAGAGGAAGAAAGTCCGTGCTTCCGAAAACCCAATGATGAGCGTAATGATATCTTCCGTCTCCTGCTTAGACTTACACCAATCTACTGTGTACCGTCTTCTTCCCTGCCTTGCCTCGTGCAATTCATCTAACCTATCGTTTAATTTTTCCCCTGCGGCCAAAAGCAGAATGTTGAGATCACCGCACCTCAGGCTGCTGATCTCCCGAAGATGGTCCTTGAGAACTATTTCGCATCCCATGTGAAATGCCGGCGTCGTTTTAGCTATGATCACAAGTTTATTAACATCTCCGTTAACTACCTTTTTGAATATTTTAGATAGTAGTTCGTGCGGCAAATCAGTTATGCAAGCCATGTTGTTTTTTTTACTGTATGTTATTTATATACCCCACCCCAATTTTTGTTTCGTGTTCATGGCGATGGTGGTACCCAGTGCGGTGACCCGTTCACCCAGCGATGCGTCTCTGCTCACGAACCTTTCGAAAGCTGCGTGCTCTAACTTTCTGTCTGCTTCGTGACGTGCATCCAGATCCGTCTGTGTGGTGTTGTAGGCGATGTCGTGATCTTTGCATGCGGCGTCCAACGGATTCACACCCTTGTCTCCTCTCTCCAATCTTTTCTCGAGTTTGGTACCCGGTCCGCAGTACTGGTAGCCAGGTAGATGCATCTCGAAAGGTAACTTGTTGATGATGTCGTTCACAAGTCCCTTTCCTTCGGCCACGTTCCAAAATTTCGGAGGCAGCGTGTTGATGATTTTGATCAGGTAACCTATGCCCTTGTCGTCGTTAACGATGAAGTTGGAAAGTTTCGTGCTGATCATGTCCACGATGCCAACCTTCTCGTTGTAGAAATTACGGTTGCCTGCATTCTCTTCGCCGGCTATCACCAACAATCGGTCCACGAGTTTCCTCACGTCGTCCACCCAAACGAATTCTTTGGGTAACGTGTTGTAGCGTTTGACGCCGCTGCCTGTTTTGACCTGGTTCCAAATCGGTTTGATGAGATTTCTGTACTTCTCGCCGCTGCTCGATTTCACCCTATTCTGCGAGGCGTCGTTGTTCTGGTACAAGGCATCCGTCATGATCAGAATTTCCTTGTAACTTTGGTAATCTTCGTCGGTGTAATCTTTCGGCTGCTTTTTGGCAACGAATTCCCACAGTCCCACCGTACCCGGATACCTGGTCCAACTATCCTTGTCGCCTAAATTGACTTTAATATCGTTGCCTTCGAAGGTCACCTTCGATTTCCCAATCTTCCACACCACACCCCCGCCTTCGCTGGTTTCCATGCTGGGATACAATCCGAACACTTCATCCTTGTCGAATTTCCCCGTACTCAGGTAGTCTCGTGCCAAAGGTCCCAACTCGATTTTATCCGAAGACGACGACGTGCTGCCTATGGCTCGACGTCGTGCCGGTGCATCTTTCAGTTCGAACGGCGTCGAAGGAATGCTCGAAATGGGCGTGGGTACAGCGTAACTTTTAGCTGCGAGCGGTACGAGTTCATTAATCAAATTTTTATTTTGTTCCGTGACACTTTTAATTTCTTTACCTAGACCGCTGATGGCATCGATCACAGGTTGATCCTGACGTTTCTTCTCTTCGTAGAATCCGCGATTCTCGGATTTCCAACCTTTGAAGCGTTTCGCGAGGTAATCGCGAAGCTTGAGATTTTCGTCTTCGATTTTTCGTTTCGTCATGACGTTATTTATACACGTCGTTTCTCACAACGTTGCAACGTTTAGAAAGTCGTTGATTTTGTTTCTGTATTTTCCGTCGTTGGGTTTCCTCGTCATGTCGATCGTCACGAATCCGAAATAGTCACCGTTCCAGCAAGTAGAGCAGCAGCCTTCCGAAAATTGATTGTAGTTCATGTCTCCGCCTACGTAGTCATCGTACGCGTGCTTGAGGTTGGTGTGATCTTGACGAAACAAACATATGAAATTAGCGTTGTCGCGTACTAACTGTTTTGGAATTTTGGAAAACGTTTGAGCTAGGTAAAAGCAATCCATTCCTTTGTGACGACCTTGCGTGAAAAAGTTGCGAATTTCATTTTGATTTTCCAGGATGACATCGTCGAACACAACGACCGAATTTTCACGACAATCGTCGAGTGGTTTTATTTCCGAGGCGAACGTTGCAATGTCCAGACCATCGTACAGTTTCATCAGTTGCTGGTATTTGGATTGCTCCAAACTTTTCGAGAACACGTACAGGTGCCTGTTCTTCCAATCTAGCCAATTTGGTGCGAGGAGAAAATTGTCCACGAGCAGTGTCGTTTTCCCACACCCCGAAGGACCCACGATCAGACAGCGGATGTTGTCGGGGAGCAATTCGCCGTTTTTTTCTTCGTTTGACTTTCCGAATCAGGTAAACGTTTCACAACATTCCACGTACTCATAGAATCACTTCGTTCGCGTCGATCCAACTTGTTTCCGGAAGTCCCAGCCATTTCACCAAAAGTTTGTTGCCTCTCTTGCGCAAAACTTTTTCGATAAGGTACGTGTCGGGGTATTTAGTTTTAGAGAGTTCCTCCTCGTAGAAGCGCCCCAATAAAATTTCACCGCCACTGTCCTTTATTATATACGTGTGACGGTTCCCGGGTAGAACTCGAACCACGGTAAAAATTCAGTGCTCCAGTTTCGTGTGAAACCCCTGTCGAACGTTCGCTTCAATTTACTAACCCTCACCTGTTCCCCAATTTTGTATTTAGCTTTTTTTGTCGTGGGCGTGTACTTTGGACAGTAAACGCTAGAAATTAAACGTTGCTCGTCAGACTTTGTAACGTCAGCTGGCTTCATGCCTATCGTTCCGTGCCGTGTGTGATTATAGTCGTTAACAAGTTCCGGAAGAATGGTGACCCACTTGTAGCTTCCCTGAAGCGTGAAGCGTGACCACATGCGCGATTTCAGAGTGCGATTGAATCTTTCCACGATGCTGGCCTTGACGTCACTGAAGGTCGAGTAATGTTGAACGTTGTGTTTCCGAATAAACTTTTGGAATACGGCATTGTAAAATTCCTTCCCTTTGTCCGTGTGCAGAAACCGAGGTCGTCTGCCGCCGCTTTCGCGAAAAATTGTCTTGAATGCTTCCGTGACGCACGTTCCCGTTTTCGCCTTCAAAGGTAGAGCCCATGCGAATTTCGAAAATGTGTCTATGACGGTGAGGAGGTACTTGTTGCCCTTGTTCAATTTATGTAGGTTTTTTAACTTGCCGCTACTCATTTCGACGAGGTCGCTTTCCCAGAGGTCGTCGATTCCCTTGGTTACCACAGCCAAACGTTCGTAGTTGCGGCGTGCAGGTTTATGCAATTCTTCGACGATGGCTTGCCTTGACATTTTTTCTTAGAGATTACGTTTCAAGAGAAGCACAAGCGTGATGGGATTCAAAGAGGGTGGCACTTCGCTCGTGTTTTGAACGATCAGCTTATCGCCGGCACTCACGTCGAAAACGGTGAGATCTTCGTCTTCGTGTATTTCATATATGTTGCGCGTTTCGTTCCAACGCGCCAGAGGAATGTTTCCTGCTTTCTGGACACCACGATTCGATATCAAAGTCATGGTGGGAACGCTAGCTTTTCTGCCGTGAGACCAGTACGAAAATTCGTTTACCTGAATCGTGCCATCGAGGAGAAACTTGTAGTACGGATGATAAGGATGCAGCATGTACAGTTTGTTACCTTCGACGAACGTGGAGATTCTCTGTTGATTGGGCACGCTGTTGATTTCGATGGCTTGCAGAGAATGCAGTTTAGCGAATTTAGTATCGACGCTAACGAGGTTGCTGTGAAGCTGACCCAGTGTGTTTTGTACGGGCACCAAATGCTCGACTATGGTATCCGTTACGGTAGAAAATGACGGTTTGATTTTCACTTCCACGTTCAACTGCTTGTAGCTTTCGTTGAGTTCTTGCAACTTGGCACCGAAAGAGGCCAGCGTCGATTCCTGCGTTGATTCCAGCACTCCAACTTGATCTCTGATGTTGACGACAATGTTCTGAAGGTTCTCGATTTGATTCAATTTCGAGCTCTTCTCGGTAAGATCGTTCACAATGATTCGCATCTCTGTAAACTGCGTGTGAAGGTCGGCGACGCTCTGCGAAGTGGGCAGCGTCGACACCAGCGAAGCAAGTTCGTCTCGAATCTGTTCCACGTTCGCTGTTTCCGTTTCCAGTCGTTTCAGCATACGTGATATGTTCCTTTTCAAAGCGTGTAATTCTTTGGAGGTGGGGAGATTGGCCACTTTACTCTCGAGATCGCTCAACGAACTTTTGATGTCACTCGAATCGGATAGTGCCGTCACCGCCGTTTTCAATTTTTCCAAATCTTCGCTTGAAGGCACGCTCGTTCGTAACGATTCCAAGTCACCCTGTATGTTGTCCAGTACGTGATGAAAATGAGTAAGATTGGATTCGACGTTCAAATTTTCCAAATATTGGATCTTCTGCTGAACCGTGCTTAACGTGTCCTGAATACTCGTCAACACACTTGCTTCAGCTTGAATATTTTTAATTTCTTCGTTGATCAATTCCAAGGACGCCTGAAGCGTAGCGATGGTGGTTTGAATGTGTTCGAAATCTTGATAGGCCTCCAATTGAATTTTTATGTTCGCGACGCTTTTACCGATGACCTGCAGTTCGTCCGACGATGGTAGGTTCGTCATTGTATCTTCCAAAGTCTGCAACTTGGATTTAATTTCTTCCAACGTGCCGGTGAATTCTTCTTGTAATTTGGAAACAACGACATGCAAGCGTTCTGCGTCTATATCGCTCACGGCGGTTTGAAGTTCAGAGAAATTCTTTTCTATTGCGGAAGTTCGTTCTTCGATTTCGAGTTTCAATTTTTCCAAATCTTCATTTTTCGATTGAAATTGCTGTAATTTGGCCAAATCATTTTGAAGCGAATCCACGCTCAACTGTATATTTTGAACGTTGTCGTAAGAAGGTACGTCGACATAATTTTTTATCAGCGTTTTCAGTTCGGAATCGATTTTCAGAATGGGGTCGAGACATTGCGTTTGGAGCGTAGCGATTTCCGACTCTAAACTTTTGTTTAAGGTTTCCTGCAAAGCGATCAAATCGGTCCTCAACTTCTTAACTCGAATGTCCAACATGAGAATCTCTTCTGCGTGGTCCACACGCTTGGTGTTGCCGAAAATGTCGTTAGGCATTTTTGGTTAACGGTTATTTATAATAGGATAGACGATTCGTAATTCTACGAAGAGAGGAATAAGTTTGTCGTAATCTCCGAGGAGTTCCATGTAAAGATAATCTCCTGCAGACACATCGTACGTAATGTTAGAAAGCATCTTGTCGTGCTTGATTCGAAAAATATTCTTGCCGATAGAAATTTTGATTTCGCCTGCGTTTTCCGGATTCACAGTGATTTGAAGTTTCCCGTCGATCGGAATTTCGTAGAAATGTAAATTGTTATTAAAAACATAAAACATCTTGCCCACATCGTCATTCAGTTTCGTCCATATACTATTAAGATGTACAATTAGTAGACCATTGAGTTTAGATAACACGGAAGGTAAGAGGTTATTGAAATTTGGTGATGCAGTGTCCATGTTGCTTTGTTTGCGAAAACCAAAGAGATTCATTGTCCTTGTTAGTTATTTAACACGTTGCGCCTTTGCCATTCTTCAAAAAACAGATGGAGGAAAAGAGGGGCCCTCGGGCGATGAAAAATAAGAGTTGAATTTAATGAGCCTCGTTTTGGAGCGGGCTTAACAACATAATAACAGCTTGCAACTTTTCATCGCCCGAGGGCCCCTCTTTTCCCCCGTCTATTTTTTGAAGAATGGCAAAAGACACAGCGGACTTCATGGCTATGGGGTTACAGTTAACACACGTCACATTTATCGCTTCCATTGCAGTGGCCCCACTCTCTCGTGTGGATTTTACAATCGAGAACACGTAACTTGTTGTCTGTTGCATCCAATGCTACTTTGGTTACGCGCGTCGTGTACAAATCATGCAATTTACTTGTAATGCGATGATCGGCGCTGAGTTGCCTTTTACTATGAAAAAGGCATTCCTTGTAGTCTTGCATGCTAAATTTGCTGGTACTTATTTTTCCCACACCCTTCGCTTTCTTGATCTCTTTTTCTTCTGCAATATTTACACAGTACATTTTGGCACGAAGCCCCGCAAATTCGCTGATGTACTTCCCGCCAACTTCATCTTTGAACTTTCCTATGGTCATTTTGTTTTCTGCCGAATGTAAGTGATGGCCTGATGGTAAGTTGCTAAAATCAAACAGATACTTCATCTTAGTCAGATCACGTTCGAGGTTTGGTGTGTTTTGGATTAGAAAAATGAAGCTATCCGTGTCAATGTAACATATTTGGATGTTATCTCCATAAAAAGGTTGAAACTGATCGTAGTACGATTGGTACATGTGCAATTTAGAGAGTTCAAGGACAGTGGCACCTATGGCAATCGGCTTGTTGAGCATCACTTGCTTCTTATTCTTCTCGACGAATACTAGATTCTCGTCGAAAATGGTGAAGTTTTTGAAGTAGGGGGACGCGACGATCTTCTCAAATTTCTTTTCCTCCGTGACCAACGTTGCGTCGATGTAATTACGCACGTTCTCCATCGTCTTGCCGTAGATGGCGTTATTGAACAGTTTGTACAGATCCTTGTCTGCAGGCGATGTCGATTGCGCTCTGTGGCGCGTGTTCTCGGTTATGTAGGGTTCCAGCCATTTGCTCTGTCGGAACTTTAATCCTCTATGAACTTTCTTCAACTGCAAGCCGTGACTTATGTAAAATTGGAGGAGTCGGTAGTGCAGAATGTAATTCCGCTTGTTCCCCATACTTAGTATTAGTTTTGGCTCCGATGATCCTCCAGGTGGCTTCTCTTTGGTGGGGGCCAGGGCCAATCCGTGATGTTTCTCGTGAAGCCTTTCGGGATAATCGAGATCGACTTCCAAGAAACAGCCCCATTCATTATCTTCGCTCCAGTTGAGAAAATCTTCGCAGGAGAGTTCCTCTTCGGTCATCCACGCGTAGTCGCTGATGGGAAGACACTGGGACATGGAGTGGCCGTACAGGTTGTTGACATCCCAGTAGACAATATAGGTGTTGGGTTTCGATGCATCGTAACCAGGCGTATGAGGATTGTTTGCCTGAGCATGGCGTCGGGGGCATTGGACGATGCCACCGCGTATCGCACTCTCCATGAAAGCATACTGTTCCTTCTCTGCGATGAGTCCCAGTTCCACGTTGGTATATTTCATCATCGATTCCCAAGTCAACCCCGGCGTCGTGAAGAAATACGCAGGATCCAACTTGTATATTGCGATGCATCTCTTACAAAACGATTCGAAAATGTCCATGAGGAGAGTCACGTCCAATTTCAGATAGAGATCGTGATAATCGCGAAAAGTTTGGCAATTGAATGCCGTCCATACACTACGAGCGTGTTCGTAGTCCTCTTCGGAACAGACGTCCTCCGTGAGATGAGAATAAAATACCTCCCGGGGTGGGAGTTCCGTCTCGTCAAATTTCTCGAAATCGTTGACGTACTCGTAGGGGTAGACGCCCTTGCGACGCAACAGATTCAAATTCTCATCTCTCCCCGAAAAACATTTTTGCTTGGTGGCCACAAGATCTTCGTCGCCAAGTTGAGATGCAAGGCTTGCGAGGCTGGAGGACAGGAAATTGTAAGAGTCCAGGATTCGCACTTCCACACTTCCTCCTTCTTGGAGAGGGATCCACACTCTCACCGCGATGAACTTCTCACTCGTTCTCGGAATGATGCTGATTCGAGAAGTTATGTTGTAGAGCTCTTTAACGAAGAGATGCGTATCGTACTTCTCCGTGTAGTGCAGAAACACGGCAACAAAATGCGACTCCTTAATCTTGAGATTGCACAAATTACAGATGGTGCTCAGAAATAATCCATTCTGGTGGTCATGGTGGACGACCTTGTAATTTTCGGCGGTGAAAGCCTGGTTACACTCCGCGCATCTTGTTGCCGCGTCATGTCCCCGTTGTTGTTCCGTCGTGAGAGCAGGTGGAGAAACGTAAGAGCCTTTCAGGCTGGGTGCAAGTTCTCTCGCGCATTCCGCTATCTTCTTAACAAAATGTTTTGCCGCATCGGGTCCGCAATACAGGATGACATCATTTAATTTTTCTCCGTAGATGGAGAAACTGCAAGGCTCGTGGTGAAAAATTTGGATTGTGCTTGAGGTAGAGGGATCAGGGTTGCAAGACGTCATGGGAACTTGGAAGCTTTCAAAGTCGGCATAAAGAACAGCGGGATGATGGAGAAGAGCCTGGTGTTTCTGAAATTTCATCTTGGTTCCGGGTTCCGGCATGACATCTTCGGGTTCTGCATTCACGGAGCCAAAACACTTGTGCTGTTCTTTCATCTTCTTTCCCTCGCGAAAAATTCTCAAGCATCGATCGCAAATTTCGATCTTATCGTGATCCTTGGTGATCTGTCTTCCTACTAATCGTGAGAAATTCCGTATCAAACTGTAACGGCCATCTACAAGCAAGAGTCGAATTACATTATTCTGCCTTCTCGCAGGTCTTAACACACGAATGTTGTCGCAATCGTCAACCCCAAACACAGAAATATTGATATCTTCTCCTTTTTCCTCTCTATAGTTTTTTTCAAATTGATTGATCTTATTCAGAGGCACAGGATAGGAAATTCCTCTCATCATATTCTCGTATCTTCCCTCATATCCTCTGTAATTGGACAGGCGTTGGGGGTTATTATTTGCTGGGTGTAATGCGGCGATGACAGACCACAGGAAACTCTTCGCATCGTTACTTTGTATGTTCAACACTGCATTTTGCTTTTTTTTTTTGCTTGTTTTTTTGAGCGCTGCGTAATGGTTTGAAATTGCAGACTCGAAGTTCTAACGCGTGATTCTCACCGCAAAGAGTCCACCCACTTCCTCTACCTTCAAAGTCTTCTTGTTTTTCTCCCAAGTGCTCGAATAGCCGTGTCACAATTTCCTCCAGATCCTCGTTATTGTCATCGTGTAAGCATTCGCACCCTACGTAAAAACTAAAAAGTGCTTGACTCGGACGAGACAACTTTCTCATACAGCAGGGTCAAGACGAGATGAATTTTAATTGCAACATTGACGAGGCAATCACGTAATTGATCAACTACCCGCGATTTCACTTTGTCGAGGAAGATGCTCGAGTCACACTTTTCACTTCCAGATTTATAGGTCATGATGCGTGCACTTTTATTCAAAGCACCGCCTTCATGCCCATCAATGCGAGATTTCTTTGCCGGCGGGACTACGACATCATGATCCAGTAGACGACATTTTTTCAAATGCCTAGCAATGTTAGGTTTAGAAATTAATATTCCACAGTTGCGACATGCCACTTTCCCGCAAAGACCGGAGGGACCTGGTTGAGATTCCATTTTTTCCCTCTGTTATTTATATATATATATATATACAGAGAAATTTTTTGGGGGGTTGTGGTGATGGTGGTGGTGGTAGGGGAAAGCGCACTGAAACAGAAGGAAAAAAAGTTGAAAAATGTTAAACATTTTTTTTTCCTTCCACAAGTACATATATATATTAGACGCGAACAGTGCACACACTGTTGTAGGAGGTGTGTGTGTCAATTTTTATGATTCCTCTGAATATGTGTGTGTGTGTGTGTGTCAGACGCAAAACAAAATAAATATATATATATATATCATGAAAAAAAACTTACCTTTCAAGAGAGAGAGAGAGACTTCAAAAACTTGTAGCTCACTAAAACTTCCACGATGATATATATGTATACTGCCAGACAAACAAATTAAGAAATACTGAACTGCCACAATTGACGTTCATCTTTCAAGAAAAATAGAGAGACTTCAAAATAAAACTTGTAGCTCACTAAAACTTCCACGATGATATATATGTATACTATCAGACAAACAATTAAGAATACTAAACTGCCACGATTGAGGTTCACTATGATAATGATGTACAAAAAGAGAAACTGGTGCGTTATATAGGAACCGCGACCCCCTTGGTGAAAACACAATGAGGGCTATAGTCAATGTCCTAGCAATGAACCCCGTTGACACTTCCACCTCATGCGTGTTTATCATGGTATTCGATCGGGGAGTTTGTTGCCGTTTGTGGTTGCCGAGGGTGGAGTCGTCCACTGCGGAAGCGGATGGCAATGAACCCGTTGACACTTCCACCTCATGCGTGTTATGTGTGTGCACCATATTGTTCCCGAAAAAGAGAGGTTTACGAAGGTCACGATATACAAATATTTTGACCGGGATTTGGAAAATTACAATAAGGTGCATTCATCCTTCAAGAATAAGAGGATGAGAGGATGAGAGGATGAGAGCTCATCTTTCACTCATCACTGCTTTTCTGCGCCCGTGAAACATCGTCAGCGCAATAAATGAGGCGCGGAACAGGGAGAGAAAATGATACACGCGCGCGCGTGTGTATGTGTGTGCCACATCGTTCCCGAGAGAGAGGTTTACAAAGGTCACGATCTACAAACATTTGCTCCTTCAAAAATAAGAGAATAAGAAGATGAGAAGATGAGAGCTCATCTTTCACTCATCACTGCTTTTCTGCGCCCTGAAACATCGCCAGCGTAATAAATGAGGCACGGAACGTGGAGAGAAAGTGAGTGTATGTGTGTATGTGTGTATGTGTGTGTGTGTGTGTGTGTGTGTGTGGCACATCGTTCTCGAGAGAGAGGTTTACAAAGGTCACGATCTACAAACATTTTGGAGGATGAGAAGATGAGAAGATGAGAAGATGAGAGGATGAGAGGATGAGAGCTCATCTTTCACTCATCACTGCTTTTCTGCGCCCGTGAAACATCGTCAGCGCAATAAATAAGGCGCGGAACAGGGAGAGAAAGTGAGTTTTTCAACTTTTTGTGGTCGTTTGGTCAAGAAATCAAAGCTGTGCTCAAAGGCATATTTACTATCTACTTGTGTGCGTGTGTGTGTGTGTGTGTGTGTGTGTGTGTGTAGGTGTGTAGGTTTGTGTGTGTGTGTGTATCTTAGCTTAGTTTTAGGTGTGGGCAAAAAAAATATCAAGAGGGGCATATTTTTAACAAATTTATGGACAACAATCTGACAGAAGTGCCTTTTGTAAGTGTGGACAAATCAATCTGAGGGGGCTCATCATTTCACAGGAAATTCTCGAGGGCATTTTTACAAAAATCTTGGATTAGACAGGAGTAGTGTAATTGGATTGTTTCAAAGTAGTACTTAGTAGGTATCCTCTTTTTTTACCAATTGAATATCACTTTTTGACATATTTTGACAATTTTTTGTCGATGTTTTAGCGTTTAGCAATGTTTTTAGTACAATTTTCACTATACTCATTTTTCCCCCACTCGTACTTGGTAGGTATATTATGATCTTACGTGATACAACTTAACCTATCCTTTTTTTACGATTATTTAATTTTTTTACGATCCTAAGTGATATAACTTAACCTATCATTTTTTTTATTTATGCACTGTTTGAACGTCATCATTTGAGGATCATATTTTGTAGGTATTTTTTTTTTTATCAATCGAATATAAGTTTTTGACATATTTTGACAATTTTTTGTCGATGTTATAGCATTTAGCGATGTTTTAGTACAAATTTTCACTGCACTCATTTTTTCCATTTATACTTGGTAGGTATATCACGATCTTACGTGATACAACTTAACCTATCTTTTTTTTTTACGATTTTTTAATTTTTTTTACGATCCTAAGTGATATAACTTAACCTATCATTTTTTTTATTTACGCACCGAACTAAGCTACAAGGGACTCTGTTTGTTTTAATATTTTAGTATTATAAGGTTTTCACAAATTTTATATAACCTAAAATGTGTTGGATGTTGATTTTTAGTATGTGGCAATTTTTTATGAATTTTAAAACTGCTCTGTGACCCTCTCGTTCTTCACGTCGTAGGCGAAGGACTTCTCTGCAATTAGGATGACACTGCATAGGGTATCCTCGGGCAAGGCATCGTGGAACTCGCAAACACCCACTCTACAAAAATTCTACTATATGATCTTTCACTGGCTAAGCTAACCTACAAATAGGAATTGGCAGCACTGACTTATAAACCCACCGGGTCTTCTTGGCATGTTTTTTCATGATGTGTTGCCAGGCTATTGGGCATCTTGGCGTATACAATGTATATATTTTGAGAGGGGGGTTATAGCTTTTTATGCTGTACGAATACTAAAAACTTGACAGTGACAACCAACAGAGTAAATAAACCTACATGCAGAAACTAACAACACTAGTTTCTGACAGTGAATTTGAAATAAAATATTAAACAAAATACATGAGTAAGCACTGTGATTACAAATAATACCAGTGTTATGCCCCCCCAACTCCAACTGGACAACTGGGGAAAATAATTGTACAACAATTTGTACCTAATTGTACAATACTTGTACCTAATTGTACAACATATACACAGACATAAAAAAAAGAACCTTCCCGTAACTTACTTCATGCACAATTTATATGATTTTACAACTGTGAAAAGAAAGCATATGTGTTCTGTATGCACACATTCATTCTTATTTTTCGAAGTTGAATGGAAGCACATGTTTTTACGCTCTCGTAATACTGACCTTGCCCCAGTGATTTTAAATTGCTTCCATCCGTTTTTTTTTCTGTGTTATTTCCGCATGCATGCAACATTCGCTTTCAATAGTTTAATGAAATACAGAAGGAGTGTTAGTTTAGCAGGTTTTGAGTTTACAATTTATTAAATTAAACAATAATTTATGTAAGAATATACTTGTACTTACCGAACACAAAATAATAAAAAGCACATGTGAATCTTTGCGTGTGTTCATGTTATATGACGACTGAGTAAAAAAATAATGTTGACTCCCCGAAAGATAAAAGTTCCTGGTTCGACATCAGATGCATGCAAATTTTATGTTTTGCTCTCCAAAATCTTGATTTTTATGTTTGTGCTATTTGTCATACAGCAGAGGAGAAGAGGGGAGAGGGGAGGGGAGGGGGTACTATTAGCGCCATCTATTAGCAAACAATAGAAATAAAAAAGTAGGGTCAAACTTTTTCAACACCCAAAAATTTTAAACGTCCTCGTTTAGTAATACGATCAGCAGAAGATGTTTGAAGGAGTACTCTTAGTCGAGAAAGCTAATTGCTAGGGCCCATAAGTAGGTGAAATGGGCGATCCTAGGCCCACCTTTTGACCTACTTTCTCACCTTACTGGATTTCTCGCGTAAGGCACGAGCAGTGTTGCCAACTCCTCACTTGAAAAATCACCAAGGTTTTTGTTTTTGGGTATAACCTAACCTAAAGCAAGGAGGTGGCAACCTTGCTTGAGGTATTTTCTCGCAGTGTTGCCAACTCCTCACTCGAAAAAATCACCAAGGTTTTTTTCTTGGTCTAACGTAACCTAAAGCATGGAGGTGGCAACCTTGCTTGAGGCTTGCCTTACAGTGCATAAAGCAAGGTTACCAACCCGCTGGTACTTTTGCCATAGCCTTTTACAAGAAAAAAAAAAAAGAGAAAGGGAAGAGTTAAACAACCGACGGCTTACCCACAGCTTTTTTTGCTCTAACCTAACCTAAAGCAAGGAGCTGGCAACTTTGCTTGTGCAATCAACCTGGTTGACCGCCCTCAAGTAAAAATCAACGTTGCCAACTCCTCACTCGAAAAAAAATCACCAAGGTTTTTTTTGGTCTAACCTAACCTAAAGCAAAGAGCTGGCAATTTTGCTTGTGCAATCAAGCCGGTTGACCGCCCTCAAGTAAAAATCAGCGTTGCCAACTCCTCACTCGAAAAAAAATCACCAAGGTTTTTTTTGGTCTAACCCAACCTAAAGCAAGGAGCTGGCAATTTTGCTTGAGGCTTGCCTTACAGCGCATAAAGGAATTTTTGCCAACCTGCACACACTAAACAAGGAGAGCCGGCACTGCCGTAAAAGAGAGAGAGATGGGTGGATGGCAACGCAGTATGTGTGTGCGTGTGTGCGTATAATATGTAGCATTATTAACTTACAACTAAAAAAAAAATAGAGATGCCAACGTTGGTGTAAGATGAAGAGAGAGAGAGAGAGATAGAGAGATTTATGGCTGGCAACAGTAACGAGCGAATGCGCCATATCGTAATTTTCCAACTCCGTATATCGTGACCTTTGTAAACCTCTCTCGGGGGAACGATGTGCCACACACACGCGCGCGCGCGCCTGTATTGTGACGCAAGCAAACAAACAAAATAATAATTGTTGTTTTTTTTAGGATACCTGGCCCCTATAACCTCGCGAGGGTGCGTGGTGCCCAACACATGCCTCTGTAGAGTTTCATGGGTTTTTTTTTTCTCAAACTTCCATGAAACTCTACAGAGGACCTCCGTAATGCATGCAACGTGTACTAACGACTCTAGTATTATTTTGATGTTGTAATATTTTTGGATATAGAGTTTTATTGTGCGATATAGATAAAAATAATTATGTTTATTATAATATTTTCTTGATGAAGATGGAGAATGTATGTGCGTGTGTTACAAATAAAGTTGCGTGCTTTTTTTCTAGTGTGTGTGTATGTGTTTTTGATGTTTCGACAGCATCTGAAACGGTAAAAAAGAAATTTTATTGTTAATTTTCACGTGAAAAAACAACAACAAATTTTTTTGTGCAAATTTTCTGATTGTCTCGTGCTATAGTGCAAAAAAGATATTGTAACTGATAACTAATGAAATTGACATTTGTAACTGATCTGAACTAGTGAAATTCGTATTGTGCTATTGTAACTGATTGTGCTAGTCCAAAAAATTTCTTATTGTGCAAGAAAAGATGTTAAAAACTTGTTAAAACTGCTCTGTGACCCTCTCGTTCTACACGTCGTAGGCGAAGGACTTCTCTGCAATCAGGATGACACTGCATAGGGTATCCTCGGGCAAGGCATCGTGGAACTCGCAGACGACCTTGATGTTGGTTCGATCGTTGACCACAACCTTCTTCCTCTTAGATGTGTTGATGACGGTCATGGGTCTCCGTGCTTTAAACTCGCTGGGCGTGTAGTACATGTCCACGCTTCCCTCGGTCACGCGTTTGTAAGCCGAAAACGCTTCGTAAAGTTTGAGGTAATCGTTTTTGGTCACGTCGAGGTTGTAATTCTCGCGCGGGAACACTTCGTTGCGTCCATTCTTCAGATAAACGTTCTTGATCTTGCAGTCGTCGAACTTGCTGGAATCTTTTTCCTGATTCTTGTCCCTCCCGGTCTGAAAAAGCACTACGACGAAATCTGGCATGTCGAACTGTATGTTGTTGAACTGCGTCGTCACGTCGAATTCCATGTGACTTCCCGACGCCATCTTCTGCACGCACTGGTAACCGTGAAAGTGAATCGGCACCTGGGGACTTTTCAAGATCTCCGCTTTGTACTTGAGGGCGTAGTTTGTTTCGTATTCCACCACCGGCATTCTCAATTCCATGCTTCGGATGACGCATTTCGCTGCTTCGGGTAATGTGTTGGCTATCGGCGTGGTGCCGTCCGGACCCAAAGTAGCGTATCGCATCAGTGCGTCGTTGTCGTTGGCAGCTCTTCGAAACGTGACGCGCAGTCCTCCCTTCCACATGATCTCCTTGTAGTCCGAGAAGAAACCAGGCAGCAGACGCATGGGAAAGAGCACCGTGTGACTTCTCGTCGATATTTTGGTCCCGGCTTCGAATCCTCCCGCTTGATAGTACGCTGCGTCCGTTTTGGATAATTTCAAGGTTCCCACTGCCGTCGACGTGATGCCTGGATAATCTATTCTGTCGATGACGGTGTTGTGTTTCCTCACCTCCACCTGCGAGAACAGGTGAGGCACGAAGTTGTCTACGAGTATCAAGTTTGCTGCTGCGGGAAACGTGTCTCCGCTTTCTTTCTTCACCACGTCGAATTGAAGGTAGAGGTCCGCTCTGTGAGGATGAATGAACCCGTCGCCTACGTCAACGTCGTATTCGACCTCCCTGTTCGCCTCGTTCAGATTGGCGAACGTGCGACGGTTGGGAGGGAAAGATTGCAATTCGTAACTTTCGATTTGCTCCATTTTTTTTTTCACTATGTGTGTTATTTATTATACGTTGATCTCCACGATGGCAGTAGTTGTTGCACCTGCGAAATCCACCACGTCTCCTTTCTCGTTCGTCACCACCAACTCTATGTCGTCTATGCGGTTGCGACATACTGGAAAATAGATCGGCGAAGAGGGCGTGTAGATGATCGGTTCCATGAACTCGGAACTTGGTTTGAAAGTGGCTATGATTCCCGTCTGCTTGTGACTTCCTAACAATCCGTCCGAAGATTTCGTGATCATACCTTCGGCCACGTTACAGTGTACGTTCAGAGTCTCTATGGCCAAGAATTTAGGAATGTTGGTTGCCACGTGCTTGATACCAGCTTCGAGTTTGGTGTCGTTCTCGAAACCTAAAAGTTCTCCCATGGTGCCCAGGTCCACGGTCTCCGTCGCCGACAGGATTTCCACTCTGTGCGTGACCGAATTTTGAGAAAGGTACGTGCCTTTGGGTAACTGAGCTTGCAAAGTGGAAAGATTGTATTGTCCTGGCGTGACGACGATGTGTTCGCTTCCGACGCTAATTTTGTTGTTGTGCCGCGTGACGTTAGGTATGAGGTACATGCTGTAGAATGCACGCAGAGCCACGGATTTAGGATAGACGATGTCGTCGTGCAGCGTGAGTTTCAAGATTGAAGATTCGCTCGTGAGATGGAACACGCCCATCCTAGTGATGCTGTTTCAGGTTCCACAGTACTTTCTGGAAATCTTCGACCGTAGGGTTATTTATTTTAGAGAGAAACGCGAGCACGGAGAGGCAGAGATGACCGCAGTTCACGTCTCCGAAATTTTGAATGCGTTCGTCGTTGTAGTATATGGAGGTTTTGTTCGTTTTCAGATAATGAATTAAATTTGTAGGTGGAACACCTCCGAAAGAATCGAAAACGAATGCTTTATCATCATTTTTGTGGTAACATATCCAATGCGTGCCTGGATTTTCTTGACCGTCCAAGTTGACTACTCCGCATTCTTTTCTTTTGACGCTTGAAGGTAACGAGTCGGACATGAAAACTCCTCTGAAGTGTTTGATTTGTAACGGTTCGATCAGAGATTCAATGTCTCGGTTGGTGAGTGCTTCTGTTTCTTTTTTTTATATTTCTTCAAAGCATCGAGGTTGCTTTTTTGTTTTTTGGTTATACCTTTCCCCTTCTTCTCCATGGCCAGGTTGTGACGTTTCTGTTCTTCCAATTCCGCCTTGTTCTTCTTCGAGTCGATGACGGTTTTCGCAATGGCGGCACTTCCGCCGGCCAAACTTCCAACGGCCCCCAATGCTGCCAGGATGGCGGGGATGCTGAATATGAAACCTCCGATCTTTTGCTGTTTCCGCGAACGCTGCAACCTTTTCAATTGAGGTGTGCTGAGAAGCAATTTCATTCCGTGTCCTTTCGACAAGCAAGAACGTTTCTTCTCGCGTTGTTTCTTGGTGAGTAACCCATCGAGGGCACCTAGATTTTTTAGATTCGAATATGGTATCTGGTACACGACACCCTTGGGCTTCATGTTGATGCTCTATGTGTTATTTTCACGGTATGTTATTTATATATATTCTGAGATTTTTTCTTGTGTAGTTTTTTTACGGTATGTTATTTATATATAAATATTCTAAGATTTTTTTTCACGGCCCCGCAGTCGCTACACAAATTCTATTACGTGCTTTGTTTTCTTGCCAAAAAGTTCCTTTGTCCCCTTGTACACGATTCGAGTTTTGTTCTCGATTAAAATAGATAGCTTCTCGTCCGATAACATATTAACATATCGATCTGGTAAAAACAAACTGTATTGTGCGTTGAGCAACAGGCGTACCTTGGGGCCATACTGGGTAGAAACGATTGAACCGGAAGTTATCGTGTAAGATTTGTCGACTTCCAATTCCCGAATTTTTACATACTCGACTGACAAATTTAGCATTTGTTTTAATGCTTGGAGATCACTCATTTTTTCAGTTGTCATATCGAAGAAGAGAAAAATTTCAGTGTGTGTGTTAGAGAAATTTAATTGTTTTTCACGATGTGTGTTATTTATATATACCGAAGATTATTTTTTTATGATGTGTGTTATTTATATATCAAGTTTTTTTTGACACGTATATATATTATTATTTTTTTTAACAGAGGAAGAAAGTTCGTGCTTCGGAAAACGCGAGGATGTGCGTAGTGATATCTTCCTTCTCCTGCATAGACTTGTACCAATCATCAGTATACTGTCTTCTTCCCTGCATCGCCTCGTACAGTTCGTCCGACCTATCGTTTAATTTTTCCCCTGCAGCCGAAAGCAGAATGTTGAGATCACCGCACCTCAGGCCGCTGATCTCCCGAAGAAGGTCCTTGAGAACCATTTCACAAGGGATGCGAAATTCCGGCATTGTTTTTGCCATGATTACAAGTTTATTAACATCTCCGTTAACTACCTTTTTGAATATTTTAGATAGTAGCTCGTGCGACAAATCAGTTATGCAAGCCATGTTGTTTTTTTTACTGTATGTTATTTATATACCCCACCCCAATTATTGTTTCGTGTTCATGGCGATGGTGGTACCCAGTGCGGCGACCCGTTCACCCAGCGATGCGTCTCTACTCACGAACCTTTCGAAAGCTGCGTGCTCTAACTTTCTGTCTGCTTCGTGACGTGCATTCAGATCCGTCTGCGTGGTGTTGTAAGCGATGTCGTGATCTTTGCATGCGGCGTCCAACGGATTCACACCCTTGTCTCCTCTCTCCAATCTTTTCTCGAGTTTGGTACCCGGTCCGCAGTACTGGTAGCCAGGTAGATGCATCTCGAAAGGTAACTTGTTGATGATGTCGTTCACGAGTCCCTTTCCTTCGGCCACGTTCCAGAATTTCGGAGGCAGCGTGTTGATGATTTTGATGAGGTAACCTATGCCCTTGTCGTCGTTCACGATGAAGTTGGAAAGTTTCGTGCTGATCATGTCCACGATGCCAACCTTCTCGTTGTAGAAATTACGGTTGCCTGCATTCTCTTCGCCGGCTATCACCAACAATCGGTCCACGAGTTTCCTCACGTCGTCCACCCAAACGAATTCTTTGGGTAACGTGTTGTAGCGTTTGACCCCGCTGCCTGTTTTGACCTGGTTCCAAATCGGTTTGATGAGATTCCTGTACTTCTCGCCGCTGCTCGATTTCACCCTATTCTGCGAGGCGTCGTTGTTCTGGTACAAGGCATCCGTCATGATCAGAATTTCCTTGTAACTCTGGTAATCTTCGTCGGTGTAATCTTTCGGCTGCTTTTTGGCGACGAGTTCCCACAGTCCCACCGTACCCGGATACCTGTTCCAACTATCCTTGTCGCCTAAATTGACTTTAATGTCGTTGCCTTCGAAGGTCACCTTCGATTTCCCAATCTTCCACACCACACCGCCGCCTTCGCTGGTTTCCATGCTGGGATACAATCCGAACACTTCATCCTTGTCGAATTTCCCCGTGCTCAGGTAGTCTCGTGCCAGAGGTCCCAACTCGATCTTATCCGAAGACGACGACGTGCTGCCTATGGCTCGACGTCGTGCAGGTGCATCCTTCAGTTCGAACGGCGTCGAAGGAATGCTCGAAATGGGCGTGGGTACGGTGTAACTTTTAGCTGCGAGCGGTACGAGTTCATTAATCAAATTTTTATTTTGTTCCGTGACACTTTTAATTTCTTTACCTAGACCGCTGATGGCATCGATCACGGGTTGATCCTGACGTTTCTTCTCTTCGTAGAATCCGCGATTCTCGGATTTCCAACTTTTGAAGCGTTTCGCGAGGTAATCGCGAAGCTTGAGATTTTCGTCTTCGATTTTTCGTTTCGTCATGACGTTATTTATATACGTCGTTTCTCACAACGTCGCAACGTTTAGAAAGTCGTTGATTTTGTTTCTGTATTTTCCATCGTTGGGTTTCCTCGTCATGTCGATCGTCGCGAATCCGAAATCGTCACCGTTCCAGCAAGTAGAGCAGCAGCGTTCCGAAAATTGATTGTAGTTCATGTCTCCGCCTACGTAGTCATCGTACGCGTGCTTGAGGTTGGTGTGATCTTGACGAAACAAACATATGAAATTAGCGTTGTCGCGTACTAACTGTTTTGGAATTTTGGAAAACGTTTGAGCTAGGTAAAAACAATCCATTCCTTTGTGACGACCTTGCGTGAAAAAGTTGCGAATTTCATTTTGATTTTCCAGGATGGCGTCGTCGAACACGACGACTGAATTTTCACGACAATCGTCGAGTGGTTTTATTTCCGAGGCGAACGTTGCAATGTCCAGACCATCGTACAGTTTCATCAGTTGCTGGTATTTGGATTGCTCCAAACTTTTCGAGAACACGTACAGGTGCCTGTTCTTCCAATCTAACCAATTCGGTGCGAGGAGAAAATTGTCCACGAGCAGTGTCGTTTTCCCACACCCCGAAGGACCTACGATCAGACAGCGGATGCTGTCGGGAAGCAACTTACCGTTTTTTTCTTCGTTTGACTTTCCGGATCCGGTAGACGCTTCACCACGTTCCACGTACTCACAAGATCACTTCGCTCGCGTCGATCCAACTTTTTTCCGGAAGTCCCAGCCATTTGACAAACAATTTATTACCTTTCCTACGCAATACTTTCTCGATGAGGTACGTGTCGGGGTGTTTCGTTTTAGAGAGTTCCTCTTCGTAAAATCTTCCTTTCAAAATCTCGCCGCTACTATCTTTTATTATATACGTGTGTCGGTTTCCGGGTAGAACTCGAACCACCGTAAAAAGTTCCGTGCTCCAATTTTTTGTGAATCCCTTCTCGAAGGTGCGTTTGAATTTGCTGATCCTCACCTGGTCTCCAATTTTGTATTTAGCTTTCTTTGTCGTGGGTGTGTACTTTGGACAGTAAACTGTAGAAATTAAACGCTGCTCGTCAGATTTGGTAACGTCAACTGGCTTCATGCCTATTGTTCTGTGTACTGTATCATTATAGGTGTCAACGAGTTCCGGCAGGATGTCGACCCATTTGTAATTTCCCCGAAGCGTGAATCGTTTCCACATGTGTGTTTTCAAGGTTCGATTGAATCTTTCCACGATGCTGGCTTTGATGTGACTGAAGCTCGAATAATGTCGAATGCCATGTTTTTGAATAAACTTTTGGAATACGGCGTTGTAAAATTCTTTACCGTTGTCCGTTTGCAGAAACCGTGGTCGTCTGCCACCGCTTTCGCGAAAAATTGTCTTGAAAGCTTCCGTGACGCACGTTCCTGTTTTGGCCTTCAAAGGTAGAGCCCATGCGAATTTCGAAAACGTGTCTATGACGGTGAGAAGGTACTTGTTGCCCTTGTTCAATTTATGTACGTTTTTCAAATTACCGCTGCTCATCTCCACGAGGTCACTTTGCCAGAGGTCGTCGATGCCCTTGGTTACCACAGCCAAACGTTCGTAGTTGCGGCGTGCAGGTTTATGCAATTCTTCGACGATGGCTTGCCTAGACATTTTTTAGAGATTACGTTTCAAGAGAAGCACAAGCGTGATGGGATTCAAAGAGGGTGGCACTTCGCTCGTGTTTTGAATGATCAGCTTATCGCCGGCACTCACGTCGAAAACGGTGAGATCTTCGTCTTCGTGTATTTCATATACGTTGCGCGTTTCGTTCCAACGTGCCAGAGGAATGTTTCCTGCTTTCTGGACACCACGATTCGATATCAAAGTCATGGTGGGAACGCTAGCTTTTCTACCGTGAGACCAGTACGAAAATTCGTTTATCTGAATCGTGCCATCGAGGAGAAACTTGTAGTACGGATGATAAGGATGCAACATGTACAGTTTGTTACCTTCGACGAACGTGGAGATTCTCTGTTGATTGGGTACGCTGTTGATTTCGATGGCTTGCAGAAAATGCAGTTTAGCGAATTTAGTGTCGACGCCGAGCAGATTACTGTGAACTTGTCCGAGTTTATTTTCGATGGGCAGCAAATGCTCGACTATGGTATCCGTTACGGCAGAAAACGACGGTTTGATTTTCACTTCCACGTTCAACTGCTTGTAGTTTTCGTTGAGTTCTTGCAACTTGGCACCGAAAGAGGCCAGCGTCGATTCCTGCGTGGATTCCAGCACTCCAACTTGATCTCTGATGTTGACGACGATGTTCTGAAGGTTCTCGACTTGATTCAATTTCGAGCTCTTCTCGGTAAGATCGTTCACGATGCTTCGCATCTCTGTAAACTGCGTGTGAAGATCGGCGACGCTCTGCGAAGTGGGCAGCGTCGACACCAGCGAACTAATTTCGTCTCGAATCTGTTCCACGTTCGCCGTTTCCGTTTCTAGTCGTTTCAGCATTCGAGATATGTTTCTTTTCAAAGCATGCAATTCTTTGGAGGTGGGGCGATTGGCCACTTTACTCTCGAGATCGCTCAATGAACTTTTGATGTCGCTCGAATCGGATAGTGCCGTCACCGCCGTTTTCAATTTTTCCAAATCTTCGCTCGAAGGCACGCTCGTCCGTAACGATTCCAAGTCACCCTGTATGTTGTCCAGTACATGATGAAAATGAGCGAGATTCGTTTCGACGTTCAAATTTTCTAAATATTCGATCTTCTGCTGAACCGTGCTTAACGTGTCTTGAATGCTCGTCAACGCTCTCGCTTCAGCGTGAATATTTTTAATTTCTTCGTTGATCAATTCCAAGGACGCCTGAAGCGTAGCGATGGTGGTTTGAATGTGTTCGAAATCTCGATACGCCTCCAATTGAATTTTTATGTTCGCGACGCTTTTACCGATGACCTGCAGTTCGTCCGACGATGGTAGGTTCGTCATGGTATCTTCCAAAGTCTGTAACTTGGATTTAATTTCTTCCAACGTGCTGGTGAATTCTTCTTGTAATTTGGAAACGACGACATGCAAGCGTTCTGCGTCTATATCGCTCACGGCGGTTTGAAGTTCAGAGAAATTCTTTTCTATTGCGGAAGTTCGTTCTTCGATTTCGAGTTTCAATTTTTCCAAATCTTCATTTTTCGATTGAAATTGCTGTAATTTGGCCAAATCATTTTGAAGCGAATCCACGCTCAACTGTATATTTTGAACGTTGTCGTAAGAAGGTACGTCGACATAATTTTTTATCAGCGTTTTCAGTTCGGAATCGATTTTCAGAATGGGGTCGAGACATTGCGTTTGGAGCGTAGCGATTTCCGACTCTAACCTTTTGTTTAAGGTTTCCTGCAAAGCGATCAAATCGGTCCTCAACTTCTTAACTCGAATGTCCAACATGAGAATCTCTTCTGCATGGTCCACACGCTTGGTGTTGCCGAAAATGTCGTTAGGCATTTTGTTAACGGTTATTTATAATAGGATAGACGATTCGTAATTCTACGAAGAGAGGAACGAGTTTATCGTAATCTCCTAGGAGTTGAACGTAAAGATAATCTCCTGCAGACACATCGTACGTAATGTTAGAAAGCATCTTGTCGTGCTTGATTCGAAAAATGTTCTTGCCGGTAGATATTTTGATTTCGCCTGCGTTTTCCGGATTCACGGTGATTTGAAGTTTCCCGTCGATCGGAATTTCGTAAAAATGTAAATTGTTGTTGAAGACGTAAAACATCTTGCCCACATCATCATCCAATTTCGTCCAAATACTGTTGAGATGAACAATCAGTAGACCATTGAGTTTAGTTAACATGGAAGGTAGATCTGTCGTCGTGCGGTGTACAGCCTCCATGTTGGTTTGTTTTCGAAAACCAAAGAGATTCATGCCGGTTATTTAAGAAAAAAATTGAGAACATATCTAATATAAACAGCACCACAAATAGTAACTTCATCTATGGTAGATTATTTATGGTTTTGGGGTCTAATATAAACAACACCACAAATAGTAACTTCATCCATGGTAGATTATTTATGCTTGGGGGTCTAATATAAATAATTACTACAAATAGTAACTTCATCTATGGTAGATCATTTATGGGTTTCGGGGTCTAATATAAATAACACCACAAAAAAATGTGTGCAATTTAGTAACTTCATTTTTTTTCTTAGCAAAAGAATGGAGAAGAAGCAAGCGAAACGTGCATGCGACCAATGTGGGATATATATATCTATTTCTAACTTGGGTAGACATCGGAAGAATATGCATGGCGAAGGATCAAGTAAGAGAGAGCTCGATGTTGACGATCAAGCGCCACGAAAGAAGCAGAAGAGTGCCGGCGAAAGTATTCGAAATATTTTAACCGAGGAGACTTTTCGATCTGAAGAAACAACTGATCTAAACAACTTTTTTCGCTCGGTCAAAACCAAGTTAATTTCGTCTATCACCGAAGCTTTGTTGCAATGCTCGTTGAAAATCCACCTCATCGTTTCCGTCATTTACGAAAACGTAAAAAAAGAGCGAGAAACTTTCCATCATTACACTGGTGTAAAAAGCCTCCACGCCGCCGACGTCGATGAGGTGGATGCCATTTGCAACCAGATGATTGACGCTTTGTTGAACAAGCACGAGACTTTCGAACAACGTGGATCGGGTTGGACACTTTGCGGTTCGCCTCACACTTTAACTTTGAAGGTGGCACGATACAACCCGATGGGAGCATCCAGCTACATCGATTTGCCTCGGGAAATAGCCGCTAAGAAAGCCATCATCAACATTCAAAATGAAGATAACAGATGCTTTTTGTGGTGCATCATTGCCGATCATCACCCAGCCAATGATCACAAACATCGTTTATACCACTACAACAAGCCAGAATATCTCTCAGAATTTGAAAAACCTATGGCTGGCATTAATTACCCCGTAAATCTACGAGACATTAGTAAATTTGAGACGCAGTACAAGACAGATAAAAACGAAAATATAGCAGTACACATCTTCGGATTAGACAAAAACAACACCATCTACGTACTCAGACACAGCAACATTAAAAGTAATCGTGTCATCAGATTACTTCTGATCGAAGATGATGATAATTATCATTACTGTCTAATTCAGAATCTTCCAAAATTAACAAGAAGTCAAATTACCACACATCAACATAAAATTCAAGTATGCGACAGATGTCTGAGTATATTCTACGGTCGAGGGAAAAAAAATGCTGATGAAGAACTCCGAGATCATCATGAAATGTGTAGTAAACATCCGGCTACGACTATCAAAATGCCTTCTCGAGACATGACATTTTCCAACTACAAGGCGTTACTCTGGCATCCCTTGGTGATATGCGCCGACTTTGAAAGTTTCCAACTTCCACTCGCCACATGCGAACCGAATCCCAGCGTATCGAGCACCACCGAAATTCTACATCACGAAGCCTGCGCTTTTGGATTGATGGTCAACAACACAGGCGATGTTATTTTACATCGTGGCAATGATGCTCCACAAATATTCCTTCAAACCTTGAAGCAGATGGCCATACGATTCGCTCCTCTACTAAGAGAAGACAAAGCAATGGAGCCTCTTACCCAGGAAGAGAAGGAAGCATACGACCTTGCCTCTCAGTGTGATGTGTGCGAATGTAACTTCACCCTCGAAAATATCAAAGTTCGCCACCACAATCATCACACGGGAAAATATGTGGCCCCCCTGTGTAACAACTGCAATCTACAAATCAAAAAACCAAATTTTATTCCAGTATTCATTCACAATTTGGAGGGCTACGACGCCAAAATCTTCATAAAGGAGATGGGATGCGACGCTCAACCCATTAGCGTCATAGCTCGCACCAACGAGAAATTCATTTCATTCAGCAAGAAGGTGGACGTTGGAAATGGCAATCACGTAGAAATTCGCTTCTTGGACTCCTACAACTTTCTGTCTTCGAGTTTGGCGACACTCGCGTCTCAACTCACCGACGATGATTTGGTCGCCACCAGGAAATGTTTCGGCGACCAACATTTAGCACTGTTGAGACGCAAGGGTGTTTACCCGTACGAATACATGACGGATGCTTCCAAATTCTCAGAAACATCATTACCACCGAGACAAGCATTCTACAGTCGTCTTAGCGACACCTGTTGCACCGAAGAGGACTACCATCATGCTCAGCTCGTGTGGTCTACATTCTCTTGTCAAACCATGGCCGACTATCACGATCTGTATCTGAAACTGGATGTTACGCTATTGAGCGACCGTTTTCATCTCCATCGCTCGAGAGGAATGGCAGCATATGGTTTGGACCCCGCTTTCAGCTACACCACACCGGGTTATTCTTGGCAGGCGATGTTAAAATCCACAAAGGTGAAGATAGAACTCATCAAGAACGTCAATCAACTTTTGTTTGTCGAAGAGGCAAAACGTGGTGGAATCGTCCAGTGTCCCCTTCGATACGTCAAGGCCAACAATCCATATGTTGCCGATTTCGATGCAGGGAAACCGACAAACTTCTTGGCATACTGGGACATGAACAATCTGTATGGTTATGCCATGTCCGAGACTCTGCCCATCGGAGAATACGAATGGATGAGCGAGCAGGAACTTCAAGATTGTTTGGAATGGAGCGAAGATCATGAAAATGGATGTTTCCTGAAAGTAGATTTGGAATATCCTTCATCGCTTCATCGAGAACACCATGGATTTGCGATGGCACCTGTGATGGAATCGACTCCGGAGAAGAAGCTGATGCTCACCTTCAAGAGCAAAAAGAATTACGTGGTGCATTATCGCCTCCTACAATTCTACCTCCAGCATGGATTGGTTTTGAAGCACGTGCACTCGGGATTGAAGTTTAAACAGACCAGGTGGCTAGCACCCTATATCGACGGCAACACTCAACGTCGAGCATCAGCTTCTTCTTCCGCAGACAAAGACCTATACAAGTTGATGAATAACAGCATCTACGGCAAGAGCATGGAAGATGCGAGGAAAAGAAGAAATATCAACTTGGTCTCCGACCCGAAGAAAATAAACAAGCTCGTCGCTCAGCCCACGTACAAGAACTTCACGATACTGAGCAACACGTTGGTATTGATCGAACGTGCTCTCCGCCACATAACATTTGACAAACCAATCGCCGTGGGAGTCGCGATCCTCGAGTTGTCGAAGCTGGCCATGTACAAGTTTCACTACGACATCATGAAACCACGCTATGGAGAGGCGATCGAGGTGGCGTACACCGACACGGACAGCTTCGTATACAACATCCGCACCGACGATCTATACGAAGATCTGAAAAACATGAGCCAGTATTTCGACTTCTCGAACTATCCAAAAAATCACGCGCTCTTCGACGACAGCCGGAAAATGACGATCGGGAAGATGAAGGATGAAGTCAACGGCCGCATCATCACAGAGTTTGCTGGTCTTCGAGCGAAAATGTACGCCATCAAAGTTCAGGATGAGACCGAAATAAAAAAGGCAAAGGGGGTGGGGCGTTCGAGCACAAACAAACTAACCGTAGAAGATTACAAGTCGTGCTTGTTCGACAAAAAAATCAAACGCATGACCGAACATCGGATCACGAGCACCATCGACCAGTTGCGTACATCCACGATCAACAAAGTGGCGCTTGATCCCCGCGACACCAAATTGAGGCTACTCGACTGCAACATCCACACCCGAGAATGGGGATGCCATGACGAGGAAGAAACCTGCTCGCACCATTAGACTTCTCAATCAAAAAAGTATGTATTATTTCTTGCACCACTTTTTTTTTAAAAAAACAATCATTCACACTAATTTTTGCATTCACACTTTTTTTATATTTTTCTATCATTTTTTTTAAAGAAAAACAATCATTCACACTAATTTTTGCATTCACATTTTTTTATATATTTTTCTATCATATTATGTACACTATTTTGAGGATATTTTTTTCTTTCAGATGCAGCACCCTACGGAAACTTTTTTAGTTCTTACACATTCTATTCTTAACCAAAAAAATTTTCTTCTCTTCAATCATAAAACACACACATTACACACGGAGGTCCTCTGTAGGGAGTTATGGGGGGGTTAAAAAAAAACGCGTGAAACTCTACAGAGGCATGACTTTGTTAGCCGTGGCCATTAGAACTGTGTTGGGCACCACGCACCCTCGCGAGGTTATAGGGGCCAGGTATCCTAAAAAAAACAACAATTATTATTTTGTTTGTTTGCTTGCGTCACAATACAGGCGCGCGCGCGCGTGTGTGTGGCACATCGTTCCCCCGAGAGAGGTTTACAAAGGTCACGATATACGGAGTTGGAAAATTACGATATGGCGCATTCGCTCGTTACTGTTGCCAGCCATAAATCTCTCTATCTCTCTCTCTCTCTCTTCATCTTACACCAACGTTGGCATCTCTATTTTTTTTTTAGTTGTAAGTTAATAATGCTACATATTATACGCACACACGCACACACATACTGCGTTGCCATCCACCCATCTCTCTCTCTTTTACGGCAGTGCCGGCTCTCCTTGTTTAGTGTGTGCAGGTTGGCAAAAATTCCTTTATGCGCTGTAAGGCAAGCCTCAAGCAAAATTGCCAGCTCCTTGCTTTAGGTTGGGTTAGACCAAAAAAAACCTTGGTGATTTTTTTTCGAGTGAGGAGTTGGCAACGCTGATTTTTACTTGAGGGCGGTCAACCGGCTTGATTGCACAAGCAAAATTGCCAGCTCTTTGCTTTAGGTTAGGTTAGACCAAAAAAAACCTTGGTGATTTTTTTTCGAGTGAGGAGTTGGCAACGTTGATTTTTACTTGAGGGCGGTCAACCAGGTTGATTGCACAAGCAAAGTTGCCAGCTCCTTGCTTTAGGTTAGGTTAGAGCAAAAAAAGCTGTGGGTAAGCCGTCGGTTGTTTAACTCTTCCCTTTCTCTTTTTTTTTTCTTGTAAAAGGCTATGGCAAAAGTACCAGCGGGTTGGCAACCTTGCTTTATGCACTGTAAGGCAAGCCTCAAGCAAGGTTGCCACCTCCTTGCTTTAGGTTACGTTAGACCAAGAAAAAAACCTTGGTGATTTTTTCGAGTGAGGAGTTGGCAACACTGCGAGAAAATACCTCAAGCAAGGTTGCCACCTCCTTGCTTTAGGTTAGGTTATACCCAAAAACAAAAACCTTGGTGATTTTTCAAGTGAGGAGTTGGCAACACTGCTCGTGCCTTACGCGAGAAATCCAGTAAGGTGAGAAAGTAGGTCAAAAGGTGGGCCTAGGATCGCCCATTTCACCTACTCCCATATATTGCTAAAATGTTCTTTAATTTACATATTTCTCATACCGCCATATGTTGTTCTAGTTGACTTCTTCCAAAAAAATGCTAATTAGCGAGAGTTAATTAAGCAAGGCAAGTAAAAGAAGCAAATAGGACAATATGTGGCGGCGTGGAAATATGTAAAAATTCGACTCGATTCGAATTAAAATTGGGGGATATTTTGCATTTTTTCCTATAATATACAAAACATTTACCGTACATAATTTTTTCTATTTACAACAGTATAAAATAAGAGGAATGTGTGACAATATCCATATTAATTAGGAAAGTATGTTGTATGCTAGGTTAGCTAATTGCGTCTTCTACAGCTTCACTGTATAGAGGAAAGATGGAAAAAGAGAGCTCTACAAAAACTAACGCTCTTAACAATATTGTACGCCCCGTGAAAATTATATATAAATAAGGCATAAGCGTATTATCTGCTTTCATGTCAGATTTTACCGACCTGTGAGCTGTAGTGTTTAGGTGACAAACGACACGCTCAAATATAATACCGTTGACAATATTGTACGCCCCGTGAAAATTATATATAAATAAGGCATAAGTGTATTATCTGCTTTCATGTCAGATTTTACCGACCTGTGAGCTGTAGTGTTTAGGCGACAAGCGGCTCGCTCAAATATAATACCGTTGACAATATTGTACGCCCCGTGAAAATTATATATAAATAAGGCATAAGCGTATTATCTGCTTTCATGTCAGATTTTCCCGACCTGTGAGCTGTAGTGTTTAGGCGACAAGCGGCTCGCTCAAATATAATACTGTTGACAATATTGTACGCCCTGTGAAAATTATATATAAATAAGGCATAAGCGTATTATCTGCTTTCATGTCAGATTTTCCCGACCTGTGAGCTGTAGTGTTTAGGCGACAAGCGGCTCGCTCAAATATAATACTGTTGACAATATATTGTACGCCCCGTGAAAATTATATATAAATAAGGCATAAGCGTATTATCTGCTTTCATGTCAGATTTTCCCGACCTGTGAGCTGTAGTGTTTAGGCGACAAGCGGCCCGCTCAAATATAATACCGTTGACAATATTGTACGCCCCGTGAAAATTATATATAAATAAGGCATAAGCGTATTATCTGCTTTCATGTCAGATTTTCCCGACCTGTGAGCTGTAGTGTTTAGGCGACAAGCGGCCCGCTCAAATATAATACCGTTGACAATATATTGTACGTATATTGTATTGTATAGGAGACTAGAAGCATATAATTTGGCGAAAAAAAAAACCCAAAGTAAGGTAATAGAAAATAGTTAAAAAAAGTGAACAATTATATTTTGCATTACACAATATTGGATATTAAATAACATACCCCCAAAAAAATCTCTGCATTATGCGTTCTGAAAAAAATTGCCCTACGTGCCAAACTGCTGTGTCAAGTAAACATTTTCAAAAGCACTGTCGTACTTGTGTGCCGGGAAAGCGAATATGTGCAACCAAACTGTGCTCTAAGTGTGGAAAAAATATTTCTATTGCCAACTTCAAGTTGTTTTTTTTGATGCGTATATATATTATTATTTTTTTAACAGAGGAAGAAAGTCCGTGCTTCGGAAAACGCGGTGATGTACGTAGTGATATTTTTCTTCTCCTGCTCAGACTTGTACCAATCTACTGTGTACCGTCTTCTTCCCTGTATTGCCTTGTTTAGTTCGTCCGACCTCTCGTCCAATTTTTCCCCTGCAGCCGAAAGCAGAATGTTGAGATCAGCGCACCTCAGGCTACTGATCTCCCGAAGATGGTCCTTGAGAACCATTTCACAAGGGATGCGAAATTCCGGTGTTGTTTTTGCTATGATTATAAGTTTTTTTACATCCTCACAATCTCCGTTTACTGCGTGTTTAAATATTTTACATAGTAGCTCGGGCGGCAAATCAGTTATACGAGACATGTTGTTATTATTATTATTTTTCACTTTATGTTATTTATATACCCTACCCCAATTTTTGTTTTGTGTTCATGGCGATGGTGGTAGAGTGCCACACACGTAAATTTGCTGTTGCGTAGAAACGAATTTTCGTTTCGTCTCCCTCTCTCTTAGCATCATGTGTTCTACCCTGCTCGATAACCTTCGCTATTGTTGCCACATTGTCATTCCATTCCTGGACACACTCGCGCAAACATCATTGAAAACAATTGAATAGCGCTCCAGCTCGCGGTTCCCACCGTTCGGTAGGGACGCTAATGTGGCAATATAGCACGGTGTAGTGCTTGCTTTTTTTATGCAGTGCATGTTTATTGGCTAGCTAGTAACTAGTGTTGCCAACTGTAATAATGAAGCACTATTTCTGTCATGGAAGGGGAAAAGGCAGGTAAAGTGGCGGTGAGTTTTGTTGGATTGGAAGCACCATATTTTTATTTTATACTAAGTATTTGACCGGTTTGACGTTGTGTGCGTGTATTGCGTGTGTGTATGTAAAAGTGTGTGTTTGCTAATGAACGTTAAATTCCATAATGCCTCCAGTTCTGTCGAAGTTGAAATCAAAAACCTTGCATAGCCAAGCTCGGGAAATTCTAAGCAACGTGCACGAGTTCATGAAGGAGGAAGCCAGTCATGGTGTTAGCATCCCAATAAAGCATTTTGGCAAGAGAGCAGCGAACAGCAGCAACAAATTGTTCATATTTCATAATTTTGAAATTATTCAAAATAAATAAATTATGTAGCTCCAACATCATTTCAACTCTGGCTCCGGCACGTGTTCTTGTAGAAATTGCATAGAGGAGACTGTTATTTTTGCTGCTTAATGCGATACATATTGTTTTCTGTGTTAAAATTGCCATGCTTTGATGGGTGATAAGCCTATTGAAAAACTGTGATCGAGCGAGATATTCTTTTGCGCTGAATAGTATTGAAATAGCATAAGAAGTCTTATTATTTATTTTATATTTTGATGTTTTAGTTAGGAATATATTGATTTTCAATTTTCCGCTGCTACGTAATGACCGGGGGGTCGAAATAGAGCGGCATCTGCCGCCACCTCCCAGGGAGGCAAAATGACTAGTGCCGGCCCTGGTTCATAACAAAAGAAAAAGCCGCGCAGCTTATCGTCTAGTGGCAGTATATGTACTTGTTATTGTTGTGGAAGCCGGCATTTTTTGTAAATGTACAACAAAGGCAACCGACTGTCGCCGATCTCAGAGAGGAAATAATAATACTGCTTCAGGAGGAGTGTTATGGTGCAATTGTAGCGGTTTAATACGTTGGCATGTTATTATCTGCCGTTGCAGTTTCATACCAGTGTATACGGGTTTTGGAAGTGAAAAGTTAGAACGCCACCAGTGCATTTATTAATGCAATGAAAAATAATATATATATTTTTTTATTTTGCTTGAAATCACTCAAATAAGGAATCGTATGAAGAAGTCTTCTTTGCAGCATTTTTGGTAATTTTACTTATGTGTTAGTTCATATTTTGCGAATTTTTTAGTCCATATGTATGTAGCTACACACAAAGTCACTTGTTAGTACATATTAATTCTAGTCCTGGTATAATGCATGATGTTTAAAACTCAACGTTAGATAGACCTGAATTCTCTAATTTTATTGTTGTACGTAACAGCTGTGCATCGGCGCACTGCAGCGATTTTTCTATCTGCTCCATTAACAACACTGCTTTTTTAGTTGTTTCGCGCATCGCACGGCAGAATTATCTGCGCTGGACTCTACCCAGTGCGGCAACCTGTTCACCCAGCGATGCGTTTCTGCTCACGAACTTTTCGAAAGCTGCGTGCTCTAACTTTCTGTCTGCTTCGTGACGTGCATCCAGATCCGTCTGCGTGGTGTTGTAAGCGATGTCGTGATTTTTGCATGCGGCGTCCAACGGATTCACACTCTTGTCCCCTCTCTTCAATCTTTTCTCGAGTTTGGTACCCGGTCCGCAGTACTGGTAGCCAGGTAAATGCATCTCAAAATTAAACTTGTTACCTTTTGAGAACAGGCACCTGTACGTGTTCTCGAAAAGTTTGGAGCAATCCAAATACCAACAACTGATGAAACTGTACGATGGTCTGGACATTGCAACGTTCGCCTCGGAAATAAAACCACTCGACGATTGTCGTGAAAATTCAGTCGTTGTGTTTGACGACGCTATCCTGGAAAATCAAAATGAAATTCGCAACTTTTTCACGCAAGGTCGTCACAAAAAAAAATGGATTGCTTCTACCTAGCTCAAACGTTTTCCAAAATTCCAAAAACAGTTAGTACGCGACAACGCTAATTTCATATGTTTGTTTCGTCAAGATCACACCAACCTCAAGCACGCGTACGATGACTACGTAGGCGGAGACATGAACTACAATCAATTTTCGGAACGTTACTGCTCTACTTGCTGGAACGGTGACGATTTCGGATTCGCGACGATCGACATGACGAGGAAACCCAACGACGGAAAATACAGAAACAAAATCAACGACTTTCTAAACGTTGCAACGTTGTGAGAAACGACGTTTATAAATATACGTTTAAACGTTTAAACGTATATTTATAAACGTCGTTTCTCACAACGTTGCAACGTTTAGAAAGTCGTTGATTTTGTTTCTGTATTTTCCGTCGTTGGGTTTCCTCGTCATGTCGATCGTCGCGAATCCGAAATCGTCACCGTTCCAGCAAGTAGAGCAGTAACGTTCCGAAAATTGATTGTAGTTCATGTCTCCGCCTACGTAGTCATCGTACGCGTGCTTGAGGTTGGTGTGATCTTGACGAAACAAACATATGAAATTAGCGTTGTCGCGTACTAACTGTTTTTGGAATTTTGGAAAACGTTTGAGCTAGGTAGAAGCAATCCATTTTTTTTTGTGACGACCTTGCGTGAAAAAGTTGCGAATTTCATTTTGATTTTCCAGGATAGCGTCGTCAAACACAACGACTGAATTTTCACGACAATCGTCGAGTGGTTTTATTTCCGAGGCGAACGTTGCAATGTCCAGACCATCGTACAGTTTCATCAGTTGTTGGTATTTGGATTGCTCCAAACTTTTCGAGAACACGTACAGGTGCCTGTTCTCGAAAGGTAACAAGTTTAATTTTGAGATGCATTTACCTGGCTACCAGTACTGCGGACCGGGTACCAAACTCGAGAAAAGATTGAAGAGAGGGGACAAGAGTGTGAATCCGTTGGACGCCGCATGCAAAAATCACGACATCGCTTACAACACCACGCAGACGGATCTGGATGCACGTCACGAAGCAGACAGAAAGTTAGAGCACGCAGCTTTCGAAAAGTTCGTGAGCAGAAACGCATCGCTGGGTGAACAGGTTGCCGCACTGGGTAGAGTCCAGCGCAGATAATTCTGCCGTGCGATGCGCGAAACAACTAAAAAAGCAGTGTTGTTAATGGAGCAGATAGAAAAATCGCTGCAGTGCGCCGATGCACAGCTGTTACGTACAACAATAAAATTAGAGAATTCAGGTCTATCTAACGTTGAGTTTTAAACATCATGCATTATACCAGGACTAGAATTAATATGTACTAACAAGTGACTTTGTGTGTAGCTACATACATATGGACTAAAAAATTCGCAAAATATGAACTAACACATAAGTAAAATTACCAAAAATGCTGCAAAGAAGACTTCTTCATACGATTCCTTATTTGAGTGATTTCAAGCAAAATAAAAAAATATATATATTATTTTTCATTGCATTAATAAATGCACTGGTGGCGTTCTAACTTTTCACTTCCAAAACCCGTATACATTGGTATGAAACTGCAACGGCAGATAATAACATGCCAACGTATTAAACCGCTACAATTGCACCATAACACTCCTCCTGAAGCAGTATTATTATTTCCTCTCTGAGATCGGCGACAGTCGGTTGCCTTTGTTGTACATTTACAAAAAATGCCGGCTTCCACAACAATAACAAGTACATATACTGCCACTAGACGATAAGCTGCGCGGCTTTTTCTTTTGTTATGAACCAGGGCCGGCACTAGTCATTTTGCCTCCCTGGGAGGTGGCGGCAGATGCCGCTCTATTTCGACCCCCCGGTCATTACGTAGCAGCGGAAAATTGAAAATCAATATATTCCTAACTAAAACATCAAAATATAAAATAAATAATAAGACTTCTTATGCTATTTCAATACTATTCAGCGCAAAAGAATATCTCGCTCGATCACAGTTTTTCAATAGGCTTATCACCCATCAAAGCATGGCAATTTTAACACAGAAAACAATATGTATCGCATTAAGCAGCAAAAATAACAGTCTCCTCTATGCAATTTCTACAAGAACACGTGCCGGAGCCAGAGTTGAAATGATGTTGGAGCTACATAATTTATTTATTTTGAATAATTTCAAAATTATGAAATATGAACAATTTGTTGCTGCTGTTCGCTGCTCTCTTGCCAAAATGCTTTATTGGGATGCTAACACCATGACTGGCTTCCTCCTTCATGAACTCGTGCACGTTGCTTAGAATTTCCCGAGCTTGGCTATGCAAGGTTTTTGATTTCAACTTCGACAGAACTGGAGGCATTATGGAATTTAACGTTCATTAGCAAACACACACTTTTACATACACACACGCAATACACGCACACAACGTCAAACCGGTCAAATACTTAGTATAAAATAAAAATATGGTGCTTCCAATCCAACAAAACTCACCGCCACTTTACCTGCCTTTTCCCCTTCCATGACAGAAATAGTGCTTCATTATTACAGTTGGCAACACTAGTTACTAGCTAGCCAATAAACATGCACTGCATAAAAAAAGCAAGCACTACACCGTGCTATATTGCCACATTAGCGTCCCTACCGAACGGTGGGAACCGCGAGCTGGAGCGCTATTCAATTGTTTTCAATGATGTTTGCGCGAGTGTGTCCAGGAATGGAATGACAATGTGGCAACAATAGCGAAGGTTATCGAGCAGGGTAGAACACATGATGCTAAGAGAGAGGGAGACGAAACGAAAATTCGTTTCTACGCAACAGCAAATTTACGTGTGTGGCACTCTACCACCATCGCCATGAACACAAAACAAAAATTGGGGTAGGGTATATAAATAACATAAAGTGAAAAATAATAATAATAACAACATGTCTCGTATAACTGATTTGCCGCCCGAGCTACTATGTAAAATATTTAAACACGCAGTAAACGGAGATTGTGAGGATGTAAAAAAACTTATAATCATAGCAAAAACAACACCGGAATTTCGCATCCCTTGTGAAATGGTTCTCAAGGACCATCTTCGGGAGATCAGTAGCCTGAGGTGCGCTGATCTCAACATTCTGCTTTCGGCTGCAGGGGAAAAATTGGACGAGAGGTCGGACGAACTAAACAAGGCAATACAGGGAAGAAGACGGTACACAGTAGATTGGTACAAGTCTGAGCAGGAGAAGAAAAATATCACTACGTACATCACCGCGTTTTCCGAAGCACGGACTTTCTTCCTCTGTTAAAAAAATAATAATATATATACGCATCAAAAAAAACAACTTGAAGTTGGCAATAGAAATATTTTTTCCACACTTAGAGCACAGTTTGGTTGCACATATTCGCTTTCCCGGCACACAAGTACGACAGTGCTTTTGAAAATGTTTACTTGACACAGCAGTTTGGCACGTAGGGCAATTTTTTTCAGAACGCATAATGCAGAGATTTTTTTGGGGGTATGTTATTTAATATCCAATATTGTGTAATGCAAAATATAATTGTTCACTTTTTTTAACTATTTTCTATTACCTTACTTTGGGTTTTTTTTTTCGCCAAATTATATGCTTCTAGTCTCCTATACAATACAATATACGTACAATATATTGTCAACGGTATTATATTTGAGCGGGCCGCTTGTCGCCTAAACACTACAGCTCACAGGTCGGGAAAATCTGACATGAAAGCAGATAATACGCTTATGCCTTATTTATATATAATTTTCACGGGGCGTACAATATTGTCAACGGTATTATATTTGAGCGGGCCGCTTGTCGCCTAAACACTACAGCTCACAGGTCGGGAAAATCTGACATGAAAGCAGATAATACGCTTATGCCTTATTTATATATAATTTTCACGGGGCGTACAATATATTGTCAACAGTATTATATTTGAGCGAGCCGCTTGTCGCCTAAACACTACAGCTCACAGGTCGGGAAAATCTGACATGAAAGCAGATAATACGCTTATGCCTTATTTATATATAATTTTCACAGGGCGTACAATATTGTCAACAGTATTATATTTGAGCGAGCCGCTTGTCGCCTAAACACTACAGCTCACAGGTCGGGAAAATCTGACATGAAAGCAGATAATACGCTTATGCCTTATTTATATATAATTTTCACGGGGCGTACAATATTGTCAACGGTATTATATTTGAGCGAGCCGCTTGTCGCCTAAACACTACAGCTCACAGGTCGGTAAAATCTGACATGAAAGCAGATAATACACTTATGCCTTATTTATATATAATTTTCACGGGGCGTACAATATTGTCAACGGTATTATATTTGAGCGTGTCGTTTGTCACCTAAACACTACAGCTCACAGGTCGGTAAAATCTGACATGAAAGCAGATAATACGCTTATGCCTTATTTATATATAATTTTCACGGGGCGTACAATATTGTTAAGAGCGTTAGTTTTTGTAGAGCTCTCTTTTTCCATCTTTCCTCTATACAGTGAAGCTGTAGAAGACGCAATTAGCTAACCTAGCATACAACATACTTTCCTAATTAATATGGATATTGTCACACATTCCTCTTATTTTATACTGTTGTAAATAGAAAAAATTATGTACGGTAAATGTTTTGTATATTATAGGAAAAAATGCAAAATATCCCCCAATTTTAATTCGAATCGAGTCGAATTTTTACATATTTCCACGCCGCCACATATTGTCCTATTTGCTTCTTTTACTTGCCTTGCTTAATTAACTCTCGCTAATTAGCATTTTTTTGGAAGAAGTCAACTAGAACAACATATGGCGGTATGAGAAATATGTAAATTAAAGAACATTTTAGCAATATATGGGCCCTAGCAATTAGCTTTCTCGACTAAGAGTACTCCTTCAAACATCTTCTGCTGATCGTATTACTAAACGAGGACGTTTAAAATTTTTGGGTGTTGAAAAAGTTTGACCCTACTTTTTTATTTCTATTGTTTGCTAATAGATGGCGCTAATAGTACCCCCTCCCCTCCCCTCTCCCCTCTTCTCCTCTGCTGTATGACAAATAGCACAAACATAAAAATCAAGATTTTGGAGAGCAAAACATAAAATTTGCATGCATCTGATGTCGAACCAGGAACTTTTATCTTTCGGGGAGTCAACATTATTTTTTTACTCAGTCGTCATATAACATGAACACACGCAAAGATTCACATGTGCTTTTTATTATTTTGTGTTCGGTAAGTACAAGTATATTCTTACATAAATTATTGTTTAATTTAATAAATTGTAAACTCAAAACCTGCTAAACTAACACTCCTTCTGTATTTCATTAAACTATTGAAAGCGAATGTTGCGTGCATGCGGAAATAACACAGAAAAAAAAACAGATGGAAGCAATTTAAAATCACTGGGGCAAGGTCAGTATTACGAGAGCGTAAAAACATGTGCTTCCATTCAACTTCGAAAAATAAGAATGAATGTGTGCATACAGAACACATATGCTTTCTTTTCACAGTTGTAAAATCATATAAATTGTGCATGAAGTAAGTTACGGGAAGGCTCTTTTTTTTATGTCTGTGTATATGTTGTACAATTAGGTACAAGTATTGTACAATTAGGTACAAATTGTTGTACAATTATTTTCCCCAGTTGTCCAGTTGGAGTTGGGGGGGCATAACACTGGTATTATTTGTAATCACAGTGCTTACTCATGTATTTTGTTTAATATTTTATTTCAAATTCACTGTCAGAAACTAGTGTTGTTAGTTTCTGCATGTAGGTTTATTTACTCTGTTGGTTGTCACTGTCAAGTTTTTAGTATTCGTACAGCATAAAAAGCTATAACCCCCCTCTCAAAATATATACATTGTATACGCCAAGATGCCCAATAGCCTGGCAACACATCATGAAAAAACATGCCAAGAAGACCCGGTGGGTTTATAAGTCAGTGCTGCCAATTCCTATTTGTAGGTTAGCTTAGCCAGTGAAAGATCATATAGTAGAATTTTTGTAGAGTGGGTGTTTGCGAGTTCCACGATGCCTTGCCCGAGGATACCCTATGCAGTGTCATCCTAATTGCAGAGAAGTCCTTCGCCTACGACGTGAAGAACGAGAGGGTCACAGAGCAGTTTTAAAATTCATAAAAAATTGCCACATACTAAAAATCAACATCCAACACATTTTAGGTTATATAAAATTTGTGAAAACCTTATAATACTAAAATATTAAAACAAACAGAGTCCCTTGTAGCTTAGTTCGGTGCGTAAATAAAAAAAATGATAGGTTAAGTTATATCACTTAGGATCGTAAAAAAAATTAAAAAATCGTAAAAAAAAAAGATAGGTTAAGTTGTATCACGTAAGATCGTGATATACCTACCAAGTATAAATAGAAAAAATGAGTGCAGTGAAAATTTGTACTAAAACATCGCTAAATGCTATAACATCGACAAAAAATTGTCAAAATATGTCAAAAACTTATATTCGATTGATAAAAAAAAAAATACCTACAAAATATGATCCTCAAATGATGACGTTCAAACAGTGCATAAATAAAAAAAATGATAGGTTAAGTTATATCACTTAGGATCGTAAAAAAATTAAATAATCGTAAAAAAAAGGATAGGTTAAGTTGTATCACGTAAGATCATAATATACCTACCAAGTACGAGTGGGGGAAAAATGAGTATAGTGAAAATTGTACTAAAAACATTGCTAAACGCTAAAACATCGACAAAAAATTGTCAAAATATGTCAAAAAGTGATATTCAATTGGTAAAAAAAGAGGATACCTACTAAGTACTACTTTGAAACAATCCAATTACACTACTGACAGGGTACCACACTTGAGCAAAAAGCTCATATAGGCATGTTGAGCAAGTTTTAAGTGGAGCCAAATCTGCCTGAGGGGGGTTCATCATTTATCGCGCCAATAATAGTACCAAACACACTACTACTTCTCTGCCTATATACGCGACTTTCATCCTGAGATTTTCGGAATAGAGTATAGAATATGCAAAAGTGTGATCGAGAAGAAAGTATATTAAATTTCAACCCGTACCTTAACGTTGGGGAGTCAGAAAGTTTCTTGAAGAAGTCTACCTCGAAACTTATTTCGAGTCAGGAACTTCAAATCGCATTGATTAATGAAAATAAATCTATGAATTTTAATACACAATTGTAAAGTAATTTTTACGTAATTTCCTCAGTTTTAAATGCTCATAATTAAAAATTAAAATTAAAATTAAAAAAATACACATGTGTTAACACTAATTAGATACTAACTTCTACTCATATTAATTTGATGTTATTTTATGATAATAAAATGTTGTTATTATTAATAAAAATATTTTGCCTCTTGAATAAATACTTACGACAATGAATATTTACGCAGGTACCAAGTGGTTATAATTAAAGTGACGGTGTTCAGAGAGGTACAGCACGGGCTGTAATGAGAGTAGCAGTCTGAAACTTCGTAGATATTCTAATGAAGCAATGCCCTCGCGAATTATGAAAAAAAAATAGTTCCGATTCTCGCCACCAGGGTAAAAATGGCGCTGTAAGCAGTCAAAACGTGTAATTTTCCGTAACTCTGACGTCAAAGTCGGTGACATTGCCTAACCATTGTGTGAGCTCCCTGGTTATTGTTGGTGACGTTTGTTGCTTTTTCCTTTAGTAATGTTCATGTAATTCGAATTGTGAAATTGTAGCGATATTTTATTAGAAAGAGTATTGTTTTCTGCGATTTATAGTGTTTTTCCTGTAACTATACCAAGTTTTGACTGCTTACTGCGCCATTTTTTTTACCCTGGTGGCGAGAATTGGAACTATTTTTTTTTTCCATAATTCGCGAGCGCATTGCGTAATTAGCATATCTACGAAGTTTCAGACTGCTACTCTTATTACAGCCCGTGCTGTACCACTCTGAACACCGTCACTTTAATTATAACCACCTGGTATATCCAATAATTATGTAAAATTATGAAAAGTAACCTATTCATAGGATATTTACAAACTATTCAAACAAATTTGAATGCATTTTTATCGACTTGTAATAAGATTGTGATACAGTAAAGGTCGAGTTGCTACTAAATAAAATTGAAAGATGTGGAAAAACTTCTCGAATATCTTGTGTTCAAGGGGCTTACCCTGCAGATTACATAACTTCATGCATTCCGTGCATTTGTCATCGAGATAAACCATGCCTTAGCTTACAAATTTACATACAAAAATAGCGTGTTACATTTATATACCATGAATATTACCTCCTTGAAATCACAATTCTATCAATACAATCATTATCTTATGCTATAACACCAGATATGCAATGCGTTCTAAAGGAACATTAGTATATTGGAAGTCAAGAATAGAGTATAACTCACCCTGAGACTGCGTAGAGACGTGTCAAAATCAAGAACTCCAATATTTCCCGCAGATATCCTAATCAAGTCGTTACCATTTCCGAAATGATTAAGTTAGTTATGTCAAAAGTATATAAAGAAGTAAGGAACATTTAAGATGTGCCGCTTATAACTCACACAGGCGTTGTTCTTGATTTATTCATTTCATGTTCCTGATTAGGAAAATTATTATAGGTTTGTTTCACCTTCGTCACATACTGTTGCATTGGGGCTTCGAGCAGCCGTGATTGAGGCCTGTTCTTGTAAGCATACGGAATTCAAGCCGGTGACCGGAAGATACGAACAAAGATATTCTTCAAGAATTAAGTAATGATAATGGTAAAAGATTGATTACTTTTGCAACCTCAAAGAATGTAATAGTGAAAAGTACCACTTTTAAACATAAAGATATCCATAAATATACCTGGTCTTCTCGAGATGGTAAATCTCATAATCAGATAGACCATATTCTCATTGATAAGAGAAGGCATACTAGTATAATTGACGTTCGTATACATAGAGGTGCTGACTGTGCCAGTGACAATTATTTAGTAATTTCTAAATTGAGAGAAAGACTCGTAGTGATAAATCCTAAGCAACAAAATCTAAAAGTTATAAAATTTAATACAGGAAAATTTGCTGATGAAAGAATTAAGAAAGATTACCAAATTAAACTGTCAAATGGATTTGATGTTTTGCAGGATTTAAATGATGATGAAAATATAAATGAAACAGACGTAAATAAGAATTGGGAGCACATACGTAATGCAATAGAATCAGCAGCTAAAGAAAGTATAGGATACCATAAACCAAGAAAAAGTAAGCCATGGTTTGATAATGAATGTCATAATCTAATAGAAATATGAAATCAGGCTAGACTTAGGTGGTTAAATAACTCTAATGATACAAATCTAAGCAATTATAATAGAATAAAACGAGAAGTTTACCGCAAGTTTAGAAGTAAGAAAAGAGATTATTTGAAAAACAAAATTAACGAAATTGAAACAAACAGCAAAAACAAAAATATCAAAGGTTTATATGAAGGTGTAAATGAATTTAGAAAGGGGTGGCGATCTAAAGTAAAATTGATAAAAGATAAAGACGGTGATTTTCTAGCTGACCCAAGCAATATTGTAAATAGATGGAAGAACTACTTTAATGACCTTTTAAATGTTCATGTAGGAGATAAATTAGGAGTTCTGCACACAGCAGAACCTTTAGTTCCAGAACCTAACTTGACTGAAGTTAAAGATGCTCTTAAAAGGCTAAAGAATAACAAAGCATCTTTCATTGATTTTATACCAGCTGAGTTAATTAAATATGGTGGAAATTCCTTAATATGTCAAATTCATAAATTGTTCAATATTGAATAAAGAAGAAATTCCTCAACAGTGGAAAGAATCCATAATTGTTCTGTGTTTAAAGAAAGTGATAAAATGAACTGCAATAATTACCGTGGAATTTCTATACTCTCAACAACAAAAAGGAAGAAGAAAACGAAAACGTAAACGTTGAAATAAATTATTGTCGGGATCGGGTGAATAACATTTTATCACGGGACCTCCTCGATGGCGTAGTGATAACGTCGTCACATTATAATCAAGGGAAGCCGGGTTTGATACAGGGTGGAGGCATGTAGTGGTTCTAATCCCATTTTAAACTGAAAATTCAGTACCGATTAGCTTATCTGTGCACAAAACCAAAACTGAAATTGTCACAGTGTAAGAAAATATCATGTTCAACCACATACGAAACAAAAAATAATAATTTATTCCATGTTGGAGTTTACATCTGTAACATCTAACCAACACAATTATGAATTGCAACATATTTTATCAGATCCATTTTAATTATACATGTATGATAAAATAACTGAAGTAGAGGAAAGAGAAAGCCAAGGGAAACACGGATGCCTTATCCAGAATTTCAAATCTCGTTACGTAAGGTTCTGGGTTGAAGTACTGGGCAGGCATGACACTCTTGTTCTTGCCCTATTATATACTCTATTTCATCATAAATCGTCGTAATAGTTTACCTACAGGTGAAGAATAATTACAATAATTGCCAATACAAAGCTTAAAACAAACAGAACAACAACTCAATTAGGAAGATGTCAATAAAGAAACAAGACTTGACAGTGTCACCGTCTCTCGGTTTCTCGAATTGAAAATTGATCTCCTGTTCTCGGTCCCGACTAGTTAAATAAAGAAATCAAAAACGTATGTGAAGATACATATATTTCATATATCTCGGTTTTGTAGGAGAATTCGTGAGAGATTAAATATGCACTCTTTGATCATGTTTGTTATTATTTTTTTGTTACGTAACATCACTTTTCTTCCCAGTCGTGGACGAGTGACCATTACATGAAATTAATGACGAAATACTCAAACTCCCGTGACAAGGACGGTACTCAAACCCAGAAACTGTGGTGACGAGATCGAATGTCGACCACTTAATGAGCTTGCTCACGGAGTTTTGCTTAATATTGCTTGTGTCAGGTAATTCGTAATAACTGTCAATATCCCACATTCATTACTATTTGTTTCATAATTTATCTTATTGATGTGATTAACCTGAAGTCGAAGAATTAGTTGAAAGGCAAAATTGTAAGATTGAATGTGTCTGATGTTACTTCAGTAGTGCAGTTTGGGGAATTCAACGTCCTCTTGTGGTGAGCTGAAGTGGTGAGCTTGCCTTAATGGATTTCTCTCGTAAGGCAAGAGCTTTATTTGATGGCGCAGTGTTGCCAGCTTCTTACTCGAAAAAATCACCAAGGTTTTTGGGGTAACCTAACCTAAAACAAGGAGCTGGCAACCTTTTTCTCGCAGTGTTACCAACTTCTCACTCGAAAAAATCACCAAGGTTTTTTTTTTCTTGGTCTAACGTAACCTAAAGCAAGGAGCTGGCAACCTTGCTTGAGGCTTGCCTTACAGTGCATAAAGCAAGGTTGCCAACCCACTGGTACTTTTACCATAGCCTTTTACAAGAAAAAAAGAGAGGGGGAAGAGTTAAACAACCGACAGCTTACCCACAGCTTTTTTTGCTCTAACCTAACCTAAAGCAAGAAGCTGGCAATTTTGCTTGTGCAATCAACCCGGTTGACCGCCCCTCAAGTAAAAATCAGCGTTGCCAACTCCTCACTCGAAAAAAAAAAATCACCAAGGTTTTTTTGGTCTAACCTGGCCTAAAGCAAGGAGCTGACAACTTTGCTTGTGCAATCAACCCGGTTGACCGCCCTCAAGTAAAAATCAGCTTTGCCAACTCCTCACTCGAAAAAAAAAATCACCAAGGTTTTTTTGGTCTAACCTAGCCTAAAGCAAGGAGCTGACAACTTTCCTTGAGGCTTGCCTTACAGCGCATAAAGCAATTTTTGCCAACCTACACACACTAAACAAGGAGAGCCGACAACAAATATGTACTGCCGTAAAAGAGAGAGAGATGGGTGGATGGTAATATAGTATGTGTGTGCGTGTGCGCGTATAATATGTAGCATTATTAACTAGTGTGTGTTGGCAATTTACTTACAACTAAAAAAAATAGAGATGCCAACTTTGCTGTAAGATGAAGAGAGAGAGAGAGATTTATGGCTGGCAACAGTAATGAGCGAATGCGCCATATCGTAATTTTCCAAGTCCCGGGGGCCAATGTTTGTATATTGTGATTTTTGTAAACCTCTCTCGGGGGGAACGATGTGCCACACACGCGCGCATGTATTGTGACGCAAACAAACAAACAAACAAAATAATAATTGTTGTTTTTTAGGATTCCTGGCCCCTATAACCTCGCCAGGAGTGCGTGGTGCCCAACCAAAAAAGTAAAAGGTTTTCCCGTACGGCCTTCGAACGTAAAATTGATTGACGTAGGGGCAAATCTCTTCGGGGGTGTCTTTCAATTTGTACATTTACCTGTGCATACTATTTATTATTAATTTAGCCGTGTTCTGTTTGGCGTTTATTTCGAGCAGTTTGCCCGGCGGTAAAGTCTTATTGTTTTTTTAAATTTTTTGATTTTTTTACGCAGGGCCATGATCTTGCGTATGCACGTGGCGTTGAGCGTGTCCTGTGAGAAATACATGTGAAGATCAGCTTCCGTGCAGCCGGTTGGATTCGTGACGCCGCGATAAACATTAACTTCCGTACCGGGCGGAACGTCCGTTCCGGCGGCGTGGAATTTGCGCCACTCCCAAGTTCACGTTGAAAGGGGAGAGGCCAGCTGCTACCATGACGCTCGGGTAGAGTGACGTAAAATCCAATGTCAAAATAATCTCGTCCTCTGTTTTGTTTTTGAGTGCCACGTTCATGTGAGGGTTACGGTGTACGTACGGTGTACGGTGGAGAGTTCTGCGACCGAAAGTGAGGCTCGGTGAGGCTCGTCTTAATGGTTTGCTCTTGTAAGGCATAAGCCTTATTTTCTCGCAGTGTTGCCAACATCTTACTCGAAAAAATCACCAAGGTTTCTCTCCACGTTCTACTGCATAGGGTATCCTCGGGCAAACGCATGGGAAAGAGCACCGTGTGACTTCTCGTCGATATTTTGGTCCCGGCTTCGAATTTTCCTGCCTGGTAGTATGCTGCGTCCGTTTTGGATAATTTCAATGTTCCCACTGCCGTCGACGTGATGCCTGGATAATCTATTCTGTCGATGACGGTGTTGTGTTTCCTCACCTCCACCTGCGAGAACAGGTGAGGCACGAAGTTGTCCACGAGTATCAAGTTTGCTGCTGCGGGAAACGCGTCTCCGCTTTCCTTCTTCACCACGTCGAATTGAAGGTAGAGGTCCGCTCTGTGAGGATGAACGAACCCGTCCCCTACGTCCACGTCGTATTCGATCTCTCTGTTCGCTTCGTTCAAATTTCCGAACATAGGTTCTATTCATATTTTTACTCACGTATAGGCGTACATGATGAATCAGCAAACATATTTTTTCTAAGTCTTGCTGTTTCCAAGATAGCCCTATTTCCGGTCGCTATTTTCGATTTCCGAACATAGATTCTATTCATACTTTTTCTCACATATAGGCGTACATGAAAAATCCGCAAACAGAATTTTCCTAAGTCTTACCGTTTCCAAGATAACCCTATTTCCGGTCGCTATTTTCGATTTCCGAACATAGATTCTATTCTTACTTTTTCTCACATATAGGCGTACGTGATGAATCACCAAACAGATTTTTCCTAAGTTTTACTGTTTCCAAGATAATCCCACTTCCGGTCGCCATTTTGGATTTCCGAGCATAGGTTCTATTCATACTTTTTCTCACATATAGGCGTACATGAAAAATCCGCAAACAGAATTTTCCTAAGTCTTACCGTTTCCAAAATAATCCCACTTCCGGTCGCTATTTTGAATTTCCGAGCATAGGTTCTATTCATACTTTTTCTCACATATAGGCGTACGTGATGAATCACCAAACAGATTTTTCCTAAGTTTTACTGTTTCCAAGATAACCCCACTTCCGGTCGCTATTTTGGATTTCCGAGCATAGGTTCTATTCATATTTTTTCCCACGTATAGGTGTACGTGATGAATCCCCAAACAGATTTTTTGCTAAGTCATGAATTGGAGGGTTCTATGACAACCTATATTAATTCTCGTAAGAGAACAGAACGTGTCCCACGGGGCAAGTTAAGGGGCATGTGCATGGCCAAAGGGGAAGTTTTTTTGCGCGCTCAAGCATGATTTAATTTTATTATATTTTCAGATTGACCACAAAACAAGGTGTTGACAGGCAGTGTGTATATATATTGTAAGAAGATGTTTTATTATCAACTTCTACTTCTTGCAGTACATCCTGGACACAGCGTTGCAGGTTAACAAAGGACCTTTGGTTAGTATATTATTTTTTTTTAAAACTGTTCGGTTACTCGCTCGTTCCTGACATCATACACAAAAGTTTTCTTCGCGATGAGGATGACGCTACACAGAGTGTCGGCAGGCAAGGCATCGTGGAACTCGCACACAATCTTGATGTTGGTGCGATCGTTAACAACCACCTGCTTTCTTTTAGATGTGTTGATGACGAACATGGGTCTGTGAGCTATGAACTCGTTTGGATTGTAGTACACGTCCACGTTACCGGAAGTCACTCGTTTGTAAGCTGTGTACGCCTCGTACAGTTTCAGGTAGTCCTCTTCTGCGATGTTTAGGTTGTAGTTCTCACGTGGGAAAACTTCGTTCCTACCATTTTTGAGGTAAATGTTCTTAATCTTGCAGTTGTCGAACTGGCTTGAATTTTTCTCCTGATTGTTACCCCTTCCTGTCTGGAAGAGTACGGCTGCAAACTCGGGCATGTCGTACCGAATGTTGTTGAATTGCGTGGTTACGTCAAATTCGAAATGATTGCCGGAAGCAGGTTTTTGCACACACTGGTAGCCATAAAACTGAATGGACAGTTGAGGATTCTTCAGGATGTCGGCTTTGTACTTGAGAGCATAGTTTGATTCGTATTCTACCACTGGCACGCGCAGCTCCATGGACCTTACAATACACTTGGCAGCGTCGGGTAGTGTGTTGGGAAGCAAGGTAGTCCCGTCCGGGCCCAAAGTGCTGTATCGCATCAGTGCGTTGTTGTCGTTGGCAGCTCTGCGAAAAGTGACGCGCAAACCGCCCTTCCACATGATCTCCTTGTAGTCCGAGAAGAAACCGGGCAGCAGACGCATGGGAAATAGTACTGTGTGATTTTGAGTTTTGATTTTTGTACCTGCTTCGAATCCCCCTGCCTGGTAGTATGCTGCATCGGTCTTGGAGAGTTTCAGTGTTCCCACGGCAGTCGAGGTAATCCCGGGGTAGTCAACCCTATCGATGACGGTGCCGTGCTTTCTAACTTCCACCTGCGAGAATAGGTACGGCACAAAATTATCTACGAGTCTTAGGTTTGCGTTGGCAAGAAATGCTTCGCCGTTGTCTCTCTTCACTACATCAAACTTGACGTACAAATCAGCTCTGTGAGGGTGAATGAATCCATCCCCGACGTCCACATCGTATTCTATCTCTCGATTCGCTTCGTTAAGGTTGGCAAACGTGCGACGGTTGGGAGGGAAGGACTGCAACTCGTAACTTTCGATTTGTTCCATGATGGCTATTTATTATATGTTAATCTCCACGACGGCAGTGGTCGCGGCTCCTGCAAAATCAACTACTTCCCTCTTCTTGTTTGTCACTGCTAATTCTATGTTGTCTATGCGATTACGAGATACAGGAAAGTATATCGGTGGGGGAGGGTGTGTAGATAATTGGCTCCATGAACTCAGAGTTTGGTTTGAACGTAGCGATAATACCTGTCTGCTTGTGACTCCCTGGGATGCCGTCAGAGGATTTGGTGATCATATCTTGATTATTTTTTTTACAGAGCAGTTCGGGTAGGTTGTTATTTATAGACCCCACCCCAATTTTTTTTGTTTTGTGTTCATGACGATGGTCGTACCTAATGCGGCGACCCGTTCGCCCAGCGAGACGTCTCTGCTGACGAGTCTCCCGAAAGCTGCGTGCTCCAACTTTCTGTCAGCATCATGACGTACTTCGAGATCGGTATTGGTATTGTAGGCAATATCGTGATTCTTGCATGCAGCATCCAGGGGATTCACACCCTTGTCGCCTCTTTTTAGTCGCTGTTCGAGTTTGGTACCGGGGCCGCGGTACTGGTAACCTGGCAAGTGCATCTTGAAGGGTAGCTTGTTGATGATGTCGTTCACGAGACCTCGACCTTCGGCCACGTTCCAAAATTTCGGAGGTAGGGTGTTGATGATTTTGATGAGGTACCCTATGCCTTTGTCGTCATTCACAATGAAGTTGGCAAGCTTGGAGCTAACCATGTCTACAATTCCTACCTTCTCGTTGCGAAAGTTGCTGTTGCCTGCATTCTCCTCTCCTGCAATAACCAACAACCTGTCTATGAGCTTGCGCACGTCGTCAACCCACACAAACTCTTTGGGCAGGTTGTTGTAGAGTTTGACGCCGCTGCCTGTTTTGACCTGGTTCCATATCGGCTTGATGAGGTTCTTGTATTTTTCACCGCTGCTAGATTTGACGCGATTCTGCGTAGCGTCGTTGTTTTGGTACAAGGCATCCGTCATGATCAAAATTTCCTTGTAACTTTGGTAATCTTCGTCTGTGTAATCTCTTGGTTGTTTTTTTTTTGGTGATGAGTTCCCACAGTCCAACCGTGCCGGGATACCTGTTCCAGCTGTTTTTCTCACCCAAATTGACTTTCACGTTGTCACCCTCGAACGTGACTTTCGATTTTCCGATTTTCCAAACCACGCCCTCGTTGAGTTCCATGGTTGGATACAATCCGAAAACCTCGTTTTTCTCGAACTAAACTCAACGGCCTGTTGATCAATCAATTTTCGGAACGCTGCTCTTCTTGCTGGAACAGTGACGATTTCGGATTCGCGACGATCGACATGACGAGGAAACCCAACGACGGAAATACAGAAACAAAATTAACGACTTTCTAAACGTTGCACCTCAGGCCGCTGATCTCCCGAAGATGGTCCTTGAGAACCATTTCACAAGGGATGCGAAATTCCGGCGTTGTTCTTGCTATGATTACAAGTTTTTTTTACATCCTCACAATCTCTGTTTACTGCGTGTTTAAATATTTTACATAGTAGCTCGGGCGGCAAATCAGTTATACGAGACATGTTGTTATTATTATTATTTTTCACTCTATGTTATTTATATACCCCACCCCAATTTTTGTTTTGTGTTCATGGCGATGGTGGTACCTAGTGCGGCGACCCGTTCACCCAGCGATGCGTCTCTGCTCACGAACCTTTCGAAAGCTGCGTGCTCTAACTTTCTGTCTGCTTCGTGACGTGCGTCCAGATCCGTCTGCGTGGTGTTGTAGGCGATGTCGTGATCTTTGCATGCGGCATCCAACGGATTCACACCCTTGTCCCCTCTCTCCAATCTTTTCTCGAGTTTGGTGCCCGGTCTGCAGTACTGGTAGCCAGGTAAATGCATCTCAAAAGGTAACTTGTCTGGACATTGCAACGTTCGCCTCCGAAATAAAACCACTCGACGATTGTCGTGAAAATTCAGACGTTGTGTTCGACGACGCCATCCTGGAAAATCAAAATGAAATTCGCAATTTTTTCACGCAAGGTCGTCACAAAAAAAATGGATTGCTTCTAGCTCAAACGTTTTCCAAAATTCCAAAACAGTTACTACGCGACAACGCTAATTTCATATGTTTGTTTCGTCAAGATCACACCAACCTCAAGCACGCGTACGATGACTACGTAGGCGGAGACATGAACTACAATCAATTTTCGGAACGCTGCTCTACTTGCTGGAACGGTGACGATTTCGGATTCGCGACGATCGACATGACGAGGAAACCCAACGACGGAAAATACAGAAACAAAATCAACGACTTTCTAAACGTTGCAACGTTGTGAGAAACGACGTATATAAATAAACGTTTATTTATATACGTCGTTTCTCACAACGTTGCAACGTTTAGAAAGTCGTTGATTTTGTTTCTGTATTTTCCGTCGTTGGGTTTCCTCGTCATGTCGATCGTCGCGAATCCGAAATCGTCACCGTTCCAGCAAGTAGAGCAGCGTTCCGAAAATTGATTGTAGTTCATGTCTCCGCCTACGTAGTCATCGTACGCGTGCTTGAGGTTGGTGTGATCTTGACGAAACAAACATATGAAATTAGCGTTGTCGCGTAGTAACTGTTTTGGAATTTTGGAAAACGTTTGAGCTAGAAGCAATCCATTTTTTTTTGTGACGACCTTGCGTGAAAAAATTGCGAATTTCATTTTGATTTTCCAGGATGGCGTCGTCGAACACAACGTCTGAATTTTCACGACAATCGTCGAGTGGTTTTATTTCGGAGGCGAACGTTGCAATGTCCAGACAAGTTACCTTTTGAGATGCATTTACCTGGCTACCAGTACTGCAGACCGGGCACCAAACTCGAGAAAAGATTGGAGAGAGGGGACAAGGGTGTGAATCCGTTGGATGCCGCATGCAAAGATCACGACATCGCCTACAACACCACGCAGACGGATCTGGACGCACGTCACGAAGCAGACAGAAAGTTAGAGCACGCAGCTTTCGAAAGGTTCGTGAGCAGAGACGCATCGCTGGGTGAACGGGTCGCCGCACTAGGTACCACCATCGCCATGAACACAAAACAAAAATTGGGGTGGGGTATATAAATAACATAGAGTGAAAAATAATAATAATAACAACATGTCTCGTATAACTGATTTGCCGCCCGAGCTACTATGTAAAATATTTAAACACGCAGTAAACAGAGATTGTGAGGATGTAAAAAAAACTTGTAATCATAGCAAGAACAACGCCGGAATTTCGCATCCCTTGTGAAATGGTTCTCAAGGACCATCTTCGGGAGATCAGCGGCCTGAGGTGCAACGTTTAGAAAGTCGTTAATTTTGTTTCTGTATTTCCGTCGTTGGGTTTCCTCGTCATGTCGATCGTCGCGAATCCGAAATCGTCACTGTTCCAGCAAGAAGAGCAGCGTTCCGAAAATTGATTGATCAACAGGCCGTTGAGTTTAGTTCGAGAAAAACGAGGTTTTCGGATTGTATCCAACCATGGAACTCAACGAGGGCGTGGTTTGGAAAATCGGAAAATCGAAAGTCACGTTCGAGGGTGACCAACGTGAAAGTCAATTTGGGTGAGAAAAACAGCTGGAACAGGTATCCCGGCACGGTTGGACTGTGGGAACTCATCACCAAAAAAAAAACAACCAAGAGATTACACAGACGAAGATTACCAAAGTTACAAGGAAATTTTGATCATGACGGATGCCTTGTACCAAAACAACGACGCTACGCAGAATCGCGTCAAATCTAGCAGCGGCGAAAAATACAAGAACCTCATCAAGCCGATATGGAACCAGGTCAAAACAGGCAGCGGCGTCAAACTCTACAACAACCTGCCCAAAGAGTTTGTGTGGGTTGACGACGTGCGCAAGCTCATAGACAGGTTGTTGGTTATTGCAGGAGAGGAGAATGCAGGCAACAGCAACTTTCGCAACGAGAAGGTAGGAATTGTAGACATGGTTAGCTCCAAGCTTGCCAACTTCATTGTGAATGACGACAAAGGCATAGGGTACCTCATCAAAATCATCAACACCCTACCTCCGAAATTTTGGAACGTGGCCGAAGGTCGAGGTCTCGTGAACGACATCATCAACAAGCTACCCTTCAAGATGCACTTGCCAGGTTACCAGTACCGCGGCCCGGTACCAAACTCGAACAGCGACTAAAAAGAGGCGACAAGGGTGTGAATCCCCTGGATGCTGCATGCAAGAATCACGATATTGCCTACAATACCAATACCGATCTCGATGTACGTCATGATGCCTGACAGAAAGTTAGAGCACGCAGCTTTCGGGAGACTCGTCAGCAGAGACGTCTCGCTGGGCGAACGGGTCGCCGCATTAGGTACGACCATCGTCATGAACACAAAACAAAAAAAATTGGGGTGGGGTCTATAAATAACAACCTACCCGAACTGCTCTGTAAAAAAATAATCAAGATATGATCACCAAATCCTCTGACGGCATCCCAGGGAGTCACAAGCAGACAGGTATTATCGCTACGTTCAAACCAAACTCTGAGTTCATGGAGCCAATTATCTACACACCCTCCCCCACCGATATACTTTCCTGTATCTCGTAATCGCATAGACAACATAGAATTAGCAGTGACAAACAAGAAGAGGGAGGTAGTTGATTTTGCAGGAGCCGCGACCACTGCCGTCGTGGAGATTAACATATAATAAATAGCCATCATGGAACAAATCGAAAGTTACGAGTTGCAGTCCTTCCCTCCAACCGTCGCACGTTTGCCAACCTTAACGAAGCGAATCGAGAGATAGAATACGATGTGGACGTCGGGATGGATTCATTCACCCTCACAGAGCTGATTTGTACGTCAAGTTTGATGTAGTGAAGAGAGACAACGGCGAAGCATTTCTTGCCAACGCAAACCTAAGACTCGTAGATAATTTTGTGCCGTACCTATTCTCGCAGGTGGAAGTTAGAAAGCACGGCACCGTCATCGATAGGGTTGACTACCCGGGATTACCTCGACTGCCGTGGGAACACTGAAACTCTCCAAGACCGATGCAGCATACTACCAGGCAGGGGGATTCGAAGCAGGTACAAAAATCAAAACTCAAAATCACACAGTACTATTTCCCATGCGTCTGCTGCCCGGTTTCTTCTCGGACTACAAGGAGATCATGTGGAAGGGCGGTTTGCGCGTCACTTTTCGCAGAGCTGCCACGACAACAACGCACTGATGCGATACAGCACTTTGGGCCCGGACGGGACTACCTTGCTTCCCAACACACTACCCGACGCTGCCAAGTGTATTGTAAGGTCCATGGAGCTGCGCGTGCCAGTGGTAGAATACGAATCAAACTATGCTCTCAAGTACAAAGCCGACATCCTGAAGAATCCTCAACTGTCCATTCAGTTTTATGGCTACCAGTGTGTGCAAAAACCTGCTTCGGCAATCATTT